>NC_056739.1:1854275655-1854585655 GCF_019279795.1 Protopterus annectens | reverse complement strand
AAGATGCAACATGTGTTATCTAGTACTAGTGTTAGTAAAACAAATATTATTTGATTGATATTTCATAACACATGTATATTTTGCAAAATTCTATGTTACCATCCTATGATGTTAGTATCTCGTATAACTGACCCAAATAATCTTGTAACTTGGTGTGATTATGGTTTTAATCCTCTGGTATGATTATGGTTTTAATCTTCTGAATCTTTTCTTCTTAGCTTCAACTGAAATTGTGCTCTGAATCATTTGAACTTCTCATTTAAAAATGGAAATAAATAAATAGTTATCTGTATTGCATTAGGTAGGAAACAGTTCAGATCAAGTCAAAACTGAAGTATGGAGGCAAAGAAAAATGAGGACAAACACGTTATTTTTTTTTATGAGAGACAAAAAGAATAAAACAAAGTTGTTGAAAGTGGCCTCTGGACCAGTCCATTTACCTGACCTGGTTAAAAAATTAAATAAAAATAAATGATATCATTATCTTAGAAGATGAAGAAGCAATCTTTAATTATATCAAATTGGAATGTCTGTTTATTAAGATGAGACAGCTGAGGGATATATAAAATTTACTGAGATCTGTAAAGATGTGTTTGCATAATAGCTTTGTAGTCATGGAGCACACTGATTATGCTCCAGTATTTGACAAAAGACAAATCGGTTAAGCTTTGGAGTGGTGCATGACCTAACCTTAACAGATATTAAGCACACCCTTCTTGAGTTATAAAGGTTGGGTCTCATGTAAGGCATTAAAAAATGCCAGTACAGGCCAACAAAAGACAGAGGCAGAGTAAAAGATTTGTTTCTACCTGCCGTCCATTATTAACATGCCCTTGACTTCTTAATCTAAACTTACAAAGTTACTAGAATAACAGGATGTCTGTTTTCCTGATTTTCTGAAGAATACAAAGTCTGAAATCTAAATGTATGTCATTATTTAATGCTTCTATCCTCAGTCAGTAATTTGTCTGAAAAACATAGACTTTATGAGGAACAGACCAAATGTATGAGGTAAAAATCTGGACATTCTGCAAAAATTTGGACAGTTGAAGGGCATGCAAGGTGAGTGCAAACATAAGGGACTGTGTTAAATTATCTTTCTGAAAGCACTGTTTTATGGCATTGAAACCTGATAAAGCACTTAGCATTTTTTTTCTTTTTGACTTTAACTACTAGTACATGTAAAGAAGTCAAACAAACAAACCAGGAAGTAATGAACTAAGTACACAGCCAGGCTGGAGAGTTTTAGAAACATACCCGCACCATCTTCAGTAACACCAGGCAGGCACCAAAGTTTTTAAATTGTTAATTTGGCAAGCTTTATCTAATCTATAATCAAAGGTATATAAGACACCTGATTTTACAGCATGGTGTCACTTGATAAAGCTCAGAATAAATTCCTCTGAGCTAAAGCGCTTGTGTGTTATCATTCTTCTGTGGTTCTGAAAAGAAAAATTATTTGAATTTTTTTGGCCCGCCTGGATTTCATTGACTCTTTGGTGAACTTACAAGGAGCTGTTCCATTTCCTGGCTGTGTGTGCACTTACTTACTAGTACATGTAGTAGATAAAGTTCTATGCACTGCAAAGAGTTATGGGTGATTCACTGATACTAACCTAATATTAAGTGTTCTCAACATGGATGCCAAGATTCAACGCTCAAGATTCGCTTGAGAGGTGAATTTCTTGACATCCACATCTCGAACATATAATAATGCAGTCAGCATCAGTGAACTATCCACAATCCTCTATGTTATGATATATTTACAAAAAATTAGATGTCATGGAAATTGTTTAAATATAATAATGTACCCTGGTAGGGGTAATCTTTTGGCTCCTTCATTATAATACATTTTTAACAGTGAATTTACTGAAATGATGGAAAGTAAATGGAGTACAAAAGCAACTGCAATGGATAGGTTATAGGAATGAAAGTCCTAGTTTATGCTGAAGAATGTGTTTAATCAATAATAAGATACGTGGAGATATTTTCAAAACTGTGTTATTATAAAAATCAGTAAAAAATAAGGTCTGTGGATTGGTTAGGGAGGTGTAGATCTCATAAATCAGTTTCAATGTGCAGTTTAAGAGAATTAGAGTTTCAAGTAGTTGTTAACATTGTATTGCAAGTGGATAGCAATATAAAAATACTGCAGTACTTGAACAGTGTAACCACTGTCAAAGTTTCCTTATGTAAATTGTAAATATTTTCCATGATACTTTTTGTATGGGTGACTGGCCCCTACCCTAATAATCTCCTCTTTGAGATCTACATGGGGATTAAGGCAATGTAGACCCTTTTGTAAACTGTAGTATATAACCCACCATTTACAGAGACTGTTAATTAGTGATGTGCTTATATCAAGGTACACCTAGTGCATAAGTAAGCATCATATTTACAGTGTACATGCATGGCCCAGCATTCTGGAGAATCATCAGATTTCAGAGGTTAGCTTAGTTTATCTGAAATATATATGTGGAGAGAATTAGTGTGGCTGAAAGAAAAATGGCTAGAAGTGATACAGGATTTCAAAACAGAAAACTGTTTTTGTGTTTAAATGTTTACTCTGTTTAATCCATTCTACTAGCTTCCTGAACAAAATGGTTATATGGTGCTTGCATGCCACATTTGTTTAGGTGTTCAGTTAATGTGAGATGTAGGCTGAACACGATAAGCAGGAACTTGTTATATTTTAACAGAGAATAGAATGGGAGCAAGAAAGTCTTAGTATAGTGGCAATCCTACAACACAGTGTTTGTTAGGTATTAAAGGTTACTCACAGCAACTGCAAAAATCATTATTTATATGAGGAGTTGCAGGTAATAGGAGAGATAGAAAGTTACAGAAAGGGAAGTTAGCTTATATCAGTTGAATCTGGTTAGGGATTAATGCTGGAAAATAACATAAGCAAGTTTGAAGGTTGACAGGTTGGGAGGCTTTTCATCACAATGTTTTACAGATTATTTTAAAAAGGAAATCTAGCTTTGGGGTGCAGAGTGATGAATCCCTGACAATGGCCCAGATAACACAGGTTCAGTTAAAAACCTAGGCCATGAAAGAACCAGCCACGGGAGCGAAGAATGATGGTCAAAAGCCTGCTTTACGTACCAAGCAGAAATTCAACTGAAAAGTAAATGATAATCACGTGAGTAATCATGAAAATGTGGGTGGCCTGACAGTAAACTAAAGCAATATCAAAGAAAGGCTAAGCAATTACCAGAGTTGTAGGAGTATAGCACCCCATGAAAAGGGTACAGGAAGCATCTCACAGCTAGACAAGTGTCGATTTTGGAAATCTCACTAAGAATGTGTACTTTCATGGCTAAACTTCGTGGCATCAGTCCACTTTCCACAGTGCTTCTGCCATAGAGCTGCTTACATTCATGCCCTCCTTATCTGGAGGGTTGAAAACAGTGAGACACTGTTGTGGCTGAAAGTCATCTCTCAAGGCATATACATTTTGGAATATTTGTGAAGCTAGCACCTCATCTGAAGCTTTAGTTTAGCTGGAAATAAAACACAGAGCACTGGAGACCACTTGTGTTTGCATAAAGATTGTGTCAGGGTAAATCAAGCTCAAAAATGTTTTTTCTTATTGTTCTGATGTGGAAAGTTATTTGGAAGTATTGGGTCAGCATGAGTAGATTGTGGACACAAACATATGTTGGGTTATTTTTGTGTAATAACACATTTACATTATGGGAGGCATGCTATGCCTTGTACCTGGAGAATCTAAGGTTAGGTTTATGTGCATTATGGAGTCAGATCAGCTGATCAAAAGACAATTAATTGAAAAGTGGGCCCAGAGAAATAACTAGAGTGTATAAATAAAAAAAAAATCCCTCTGACCCCAAGTATGGCTTCAGTGGGATGCCTTAATCTCCTTTCAGGCAATGGGATAGTTTCGGATTAGGTTAGGGGGTCAGGAATAACTCCTGGCATTCAAGATCAAGAAGAGGCACCAAGGACAGCTAATGGTCTGTTGCACGTGGGATAAAAAAAAAATATATATATATATATATATATATATATATATATATATATATATATATAGATATATATATACACACACACATATATATATCACCAGCTTAGACAGCTAGGATTTCCATTATACATCACATCTGAAGAAGAGCACCTTAGGAGTTCAGTACCTACTCCAGGTATTCAGCTGACTTATCAATTGATATTTGTCATAAATACATTCAACAGGACTTCAGCAAAACACATTGTTCATTAACGGTCAGATGTTTTGATTTCTTGAAAGCTTCACAAACTTGGAGTTAGTAAAATACAATAAAGTGGGAAATGAGTGGATAAGCCTCCTGCAGTATTCTTTTATTATATACCATTAACATTTATTGTATCTCAATGAATGGAGCATAGATGAATCCCCATTACCAAATGCATTTACACGGCATTCATTGATGATGAATACTTACTTAGCTTCTCTTTTATTCTACACTGCAGTAGTACTTAGAATCCAGGTATCTAGTGGGGAAATAGTACCAGTAACCTTTGCATCTTCTCAGCATCCAAGATAAATGTGCAGCCTGCAATACTAATGACAGTGCTAATTCCACTTCGCAAATGATGATTTAGTTAACCTTTTAAAAACAAAATTTTAATGTCTGAAACACCTAACAGTGCAACATTATAAATATTGTACCATTCTGCATCATATACTATAACAAATAACTGAAATTCATTTCACAGCACAATACTGGATGGAGATGGGTTGCTCAGGCAAACTGAATGTTCTCCAATTTATTGTGTTTATTGTAAAAAGAAGTTAGGTATTGTCTGGTAAGATCTGCAGAGGGAAAATATTTTTTCAGCCATAGGCACTGCAATCAGTTTAGTATACGCTTTTCTTTTTATGCAAATGGAAACATATAATGTAAGTTAAGTTACTGTGTTCCGAAATGTTTTGAATATATACATATTCAGTTGCTTTCATTAAGAGATCTGTTTCTAGGCTTGTGTGCCTCTGCAGTGCGTTGTTAATATAAGAAGGGTTCTTGCAGTAATCTGTGTTTTCTATCAAGAACAAAGGAAAGGAAGACAGAGAAATAAAAAGAAAAAAAATAATAATAACTGCAGCAGAACATATGAGAAATTACCTCAAAGGATGAGAATAAATTTAAAAATGATTTAAGCTGCCAAATTTAATCTGATCTCAGAATGTCAGATAAACAGTGTGCATTGATATCTCTGTGGCTTGGAAAGACATTGCTGTTCAGTGTACACAATAAATTACTTATGATGTGGTAAAACAAATAGAAGCCTCCCTGCCTGAGGTATACTTTGCTGATCTAAACATCTGCTGCCACTGACCTTTGAACCCTCTCCACACATTATGACAGCATTACCCACTTTTATAGTGATGTCTTTCCTTCAGGGCATCATTTAATGGACCATGACCTTCTAATTAATACAAAGTTCAATACCTACCCCTTTCTCTTTTTTGTTGTAAATGATATTCCTTCTAAACAGGTTTTAACTGAGTACAAAACTGATTGACATAAATCAGCTAATCAGGCATAATCCTAGTGTAAATCTAAATTTAACAAGAACTGCCTTTCCTGGTTGTTTAGCAAGGAAAAACAATTATTAGAAGCAAGAAGAATAAATGTATATTATTTAGGTTAACCTCCAAAGCAATGATAATTTTTCATCTAAACAATGGCGTAAAATCTTTACATGCTGACATCCTAATAATATAATAATTGTGCAACATCAGTGTGCTGTTAAATGTTATGTTCCACAAACACATCTTTATAGGTGAGTTGTTAATGTGCTTATCTATCTTTATCTTACATCTGCTGTAAAAGCAAGTATACATGCATATTGTTGATATGTCTGTGTTAGGACTAGACAGCAATGTGAGAATAGCATTCTTTTTTTGTCCTCTCCAATATTACTAAAACCATTATTTCTTTCTGTTCTAGATATTTCACATTTCTGTCTGACACAGCTGCCTCCGTATTTTACTTGCCATTTACCTATTTTACAATCTACATGTGCAAACATCCAGTAAAACAGAACAGCTGTTCTCTGTTTTAAGTCTTGGAAAACTATAAACCTAATATGAGGATAAAAAAATCCCACTGCCATTAAGCAGGTAATTGTTTTCCAAAATCATTAATAGAGACAAAAATGGAAGTTTGGCAAACTTGGCATAAAATGTAAATTATCTGTATTGCATACTGGATCACAACATTTCTTCTTCTGTTTTCCACTTCTCTTTCATTAATCTGAGTTGTTGTTCTGCCTCTGTTTGTATATCATGAGCAAAGGGAAATATAGCAGTGATACAAATATTTTCTATATCAACAGAATCAATTAAGATGAAAGCACCTTAAAAATAAAAGAGTAAAGATATGCAGGTTAGAGACTCGGGTCGGTAGGATATCTCAGGCGAACTATAGGCAAATGTTTTTAAAGAAACTGTAGTGATCATATACAATCATACTGGTAGACTAAACATTTATTATCTAACTTTCAAGTATTTTCTAGTTAGTTTAGTATCCAAAAACAGACAAGCTTTTTTTAAAGAATACAGGAGAGACTCATTGCTCTGACATTAAATAGGTTATTCCAAATAAATTCTGCAGACAGACTAGTGTTTCAGCCCAAGAACACCTTGCAAACCAACTATGCAAGAACCAAAGCTATTTTTGAAGGTATAGCTGACTGATGGATTGCTTCCGTCTCTAACTCCCTAATTAAACACTAACAGAAACTGTGCAGAAATAAGTATCTTGGCCTCAGTCAGCATCTCTCTCTCTCTCTCTCTCTCTTTCTCACTCATCAACAAACACACACACACACACACACACACACACACACACACACACACACACACATCTCATAGGTACCCCATACTTTAAAATTACTTTTTTTGTTTATTCACTTTCCAATTTCTTTTATCGTTCTACCAGGTATTGCCAGGTCAGTCATGGTCAATGGCAAGATATATAATAATAGGTCACTGTTACTTACTCAGAAACAAGCAGACAGATTGGACAGACCAGTAAGCATGCCTGTTGAGCATATTCCAATAGAAAAAAAGTCTGTCTGCTAAAGTACCATTGAGTGCCCACATTTTTTCTATTCATATATGCTATGGAGGCATACCTCTCAACTGTCCAGATTTTCACAGAATGTTCAGATATTTGCCTAATAATTTTGGGCTGTTTCTCATAACATCTGTGGTTTTCTGACAAATCACTGAAAAAATAATCACATGCAACTTCATATCCTTCAGACAATGCAAACATTCTGTTATTCTAGTAGATTTCTAAGTTTATAAGAGCAACATTTATAATTCATCCCTATTTGAGGCCCTTTTGCCTCCATTATTTAAGGCTTTGTCCACATTTCCTGACCTAATGGGTTGAAAGGTATGTATGCAGGGCAGACCAAAAACAAGACAAATCAGGTATGTTCTGCAAAACTAAAGAAATACACTTGATTTTCGTTGTATTTCTGAGCTGTCTCAGCAGACTCTCATACCTCTAAATTGGCCAGATTTAATAGTAAATAAAAAAGTAAAAAAAAAAAAAAAAACAAAGCAGATTCTTTTTTCTGTGTTGCTTCTGTTGAACAGCACTGATGCACTTTGCAAGCGTGAGAACCTAAATCCCATACTCATGCACAGTACACCAACAAACACAGAAGAACCAGAAACAATGCAAAGGAACACTACAACACCATTATACAAAGACATTATTTAAAAAAAGTAAGCAATTTCTTTCCTAAATAATGTCATTATATAATAGCAATAACCACATTGTGAGTGTGGGTATATGAACATTTACCCACAGTTGACTTTGTTTAATCTCTTGGGCTTCACCCTCATGATCAAACCATGTCATTCATGGGTAAATCGTCATATTCCCACACCCACTCATCAGTTATTGCTTAATTAATTCCTTGAGTTGGATATTCTAGCCTTATTACTGCTGCTTTCACTACTTCCTCTTCCTGTATACTTCATGCTCTTCTAAATAAAGCCAGATGTTGCCATAGTAGGTAGCTTCACAAAAGAGTTCTATGCCCACTGAGACGAATATATAGAACTGGCAGTTACAAGATCTAAATATAACAGAAAATTTAAAAAAAACACCCTGGTTGTCCACTACCATAAATAAACTCTACAAAAAAAACAAACTCTTTCATAGCAAGGGAAACATCAGGAAATTGATTGAAGACTTGAAAATACTATTAGGTGTACTAAAGTAACCCAAAAAGTTAGGTTTGTATCTGAAACAAAGGACAATTACAAATGTTTCTGCTCAGAAATAATTCCCAACACTGCTCTGAACTCATTCATATTGACAACACCTGTTTTTGGGACATTAGACATTGCCAATAGACAAGCAAATTCGGTCCAAATTTTACTGCATAGATGACTGCATTTCTCCCTGAATCTCTTAGCCCCCCTCCCATCATTACTGAAGAACATGTACTATAGAAGCTCTCAAAGACAAAAAATTCTTCCTGCTAATATACCTGTCTGTTTAATACACACTGTTAAACAATCCTGGTGGAGCCGCTCCTTAAGTTATTTAACCTGTGTTTCATTACTGGCTTTGAAGCTGCATCTGATTGGTCTTTACTATCTTTAGGTATCACAGCTATTAAAGCATTTTTCCAGGATGTAAGTGGTTCCCCTCCTTTTAAAATACGGTTATAAAATATCTTCCAGGTCTTTATCTGTTTTTTCCCTCCTAACTTCAAAACTTCCACAGGAATACCATCTATTCTCGTTTCCTGCAGACTGGTTATACATCACATTGCATCTTACCTTAATTGTTAATTGTTGAACCTCATCACCCTCTAACATTGGCATATTTAAGTCTTCCATAAATATTTCCATTTGTATTTTATCTTGAGTTCCACATTTCTCTGCTTTATACAAATGTTCATAAAATTTCTAAAATATTTATTTATTTATTACTTATTTTATTTTACATTTGTTAACCGGGAGAGTCCAATTGGATACATGTCCATTTTCAGCATAGGCCCGGGGAGAAAAGCTCCACATGTACAAAAGATGACAATCAATATTCATGGTTACATTGAAAAAAATGTAAACATTTTAAAAGGTGATTATATATATACATGGTTACATTGAAGTTTAAGATTGTTATAGGTTTATAGTATGAAGTATGTACAGAAATTATTGGACAGGTTGTGAGAGTATAGAATGACATGATATTTAGATAGATGTCATGAATGACAACCAGGAGAACAAAAAGGTGGTTAGTTAAGAAGGGGAGTTATTGGAAATTAGATGTAGAAGGTTAAACAACATGTGCTTGGAATGTCTAGGAAAACAGGTTGATATAGAAGAGTTAAAAACAAGGTATGAGAATGGTTAGGATAGGGAGTTAGACACAAAGCATAGGAAAGGTTAGGATAGCAAGTTAGGTTAGATTTAGTTAGTATTGTTCTAAAGGTTGTTGAGTAGTATAAATAGTCTGGGCGAGTTTGTTTAGAAAGTTTATTCATACAGCATAAGGAGGTTGTTTATATTGCATAGTTAACCTACTAGGGTTGTATGTATATTGGGTTAGTCTGGGTTTAGACATGGACATAGCCAATGCATATTTAGGTGATTCTTTAGGGATATTTTGAATTGGGGTAAGGAGGCTATAGTGTTAAGATCTGGAGGGAGCATGTTCCATTTTTTGCCAGCTGAGTTGGAGAATAATAATCCTCCGGCTGAGTTGTCGGCTTTGGCAGATTGCACATACATTTTGTTGGATGAGCGGAGGGATGCTAGGTTGCTGTAGGGGGTGATAATGTTTGTCAGAATGGGTGTACTGTTAGGTTGGTAGAGAATTTTATGAATAACTATGAGTTGGTTGTACTGTAATTGAATGGGTAGTTCTAGCCAGTCTAATGTTTTAAGATTTAGACAGTGATGGGTTTTGTAGGCTGTGGCTGTGGTGAATATAGCTATATTGTTATAGCAGCTATCTAATGTGTTTAGGTTTGATTTCCGTAGGTTTACGAAGATGGGTGAGGCATAAAGAAGGGTTGATAGGAGATGGGTAAGAGCTATGGCTGTTCTGGCAGGTGGGGTTAGGAATGGTTTAATCCTATACAAGCAGCCTAGTTTTTTTGTTAACTGTTTTAATGGCTTTGTCTATATGAGTGTCAAATGTTAAGTTATTGTCTATTATTACACCCAGAAGTTTTGTGAATGGGTCTGGGGAGATAATGGTGCCATTGTTGGATGAGATTGTAATATTTGGTGATGTGAGTTTACAGGTGGGGGAGAAAAGTAATAGTTTGGTTTTGTTAGGATTCAATAGGAGACAGCGATTATTGAGTCAGTCCTCTACTTTGTTGAAGGTGATTTGGGATAGGGCTTGTAGTTCTGAGGGGGTGGTAGCAGAAGAGATAAGGGTAGAGTCATCTACAAACTGAATACAGATTGCTTCTGGGGTGACTTTGGGTAGGTCATTGATGAATATGGAGAAAAGGAGAGGGCCTAATATGGATCCTTGGGGAACACCAAGGGTGACTAGAAGAAGGGGGGATAGATTGTCTTTCCATAATACTGCTTGTTGTCTGCCTTGCAGGTAAGAGGTAAACCAGTTGATTACTAGGTTGTTTAGGCTGAATGATTTTAGTGTGTCTAGCAGTAGGTGGTGATTCACCATACTGAATGCTTTGGATGGGTTGAGAAAGAAGGCAGAGGAGAGGATGTTGCAATTACGGTTTTGATTTATTGTGTGGGAGAAGGAGAGAAGTGCTGTTGTGGTACTATGGGCAGGTCTAAATCCATGCTGGGATAGGGCTAGAAGATTGTTCTGGATAAGGTGAGTCAGAATTTGCTTATGTATACATTTTTCCATTATTTTGGCTATGGGAGATAGGATGGCTATAGGTCTATAGTTAGAGAGTTCAGTGTAATTGCCCCCTTTGTGAAGTGGAATAATGTGGGAGATTTTCCAGATGGAGGGGACATAGGATTCACGGATAGTACGATTGATTAAGATGGAGATAGGGTAAGCTATTTCATTAACGGTCTTTTGTAGAAATTCTGCAAGGAGTAAGTCTGCTGCAAGGGTGGTAGGTTTGAGTTTCTTAAGTAGGGATTTAATATATAGTCTGTGGGGATAGGATCAAATTTGAAGGGAAGTAAATTATCAGCAGTGGGTGAGGTGGTGTTTGAGGAGTTGGGAGGTAGGTTATTAGCTAGGGACTGAACTGTTTCTGTAAAGAAAGTATTGAAGGCCTCTGCTACACTTTTAGGGGGTAGATGTAAGGTAGTTGAAGGAGTGGGGGTTGTGGATTTACCTGGATGGAGCAGTTTATTAAGGCCTGACCAGAATTTTTGTGGCTGATTGTCATGCTTTTTCTGCAAGTTGAAATAGTAGGTTTGTTTGTCTAGCATGGTGGACTTTTTTGCCTCATTTTTCAATTGTTTGTATCTAATGTGGTCCTGACAGGATTTGGTGGATCTCCAGGAGGTCCATGCTGTGTTCCTTGCAGTTAGTTTTTGTTTAGTACCTTTGGTTAGACATGGAGCTATTTTGTTTTTGATTCGGATATTTCTTTTGAGAGCATGCCTATCTAAAATGGCTAGGAATGTAACACTGAAGTGTGAGACTGCTTCGTCAAGGGGAAGTAGCTTTAATTTGGACCAATTGCATGACTTAAGTTCGGTCTGGAAATTAGTGAGGTTAAAGTTTTTTGTGTTTCTAATGGTTTTAAGGGTATTTTGCTGAGGCATGTCATTCCTTTTTCTGATTATATAGGTTAGGAAGTGGTCACTCATGTCCTCTGGTAGGGTGCCTGATTTATATAACTGGGGTTTGTTGTTTATTAGTATCCAATCTAGGATGCTTTCTTTTTTGTTGGGCTTATTGATTCTGGTAGGGGAAGTTATAATTTGGGAGAAGCCATTTAAGTTAATGTGGGTGGTGGGGAAGTTTGATGAACAGGTTTTCCAATCAATATTGAAGTCTCCTAGAATAATAGTTTCTTGGGGGTGGGTAGTGGATAGCCATTGGAGGGTACTTTCTAGGGCCACTATGTTGTCACCTGAGGGAATGTAGATACAACCTATGTTGATAGGTTTGACTTTGTTAAGTTGGACATTTATTATGAGTGTTTCAGAGTTCTTACTTATCAGGCATTGTGGGATACAGATAGTGGATACTTGTAGAGTGCATTTGTACATGATGGCTACTCCACCACCTTTCCTGCCTTGCCAGTCAAGTCTTATCTCTAATGCCTTTACAGGATCTCTAGTTATTTTTCTTGTTATAGGCTCCCTAAGTTTGGCAACAACATTTTTTTACTTGCTGTTGTGTAAGTTGTTGTGCTAAAGGTGTTTGTGCTCTGGAGTTAGTATAAAAAAACAGTTGGTTAACAGCAGTCTTTCTAAAGTTATGCATATAATTCATGTGTTTCTTTTCTCTTTAGTACTCTGCAGTAGTTCCTCTTCTTGTAATGCGAGATTCCCCTTATTCTGTGGTACTTAAACCTTATTTTTTCCTCTAGGTTACTGGAAGCCACGTCTTGCCCCAAAGCTGGTGCTTGAACTGATTTTTGCTTAACAGCTGAATGTTTCCTCTTCACCCTTTCTAGATGATTTTCTTTCAGACTGTTCATGTTTCTCATTTGCTAACATCCAGGCAGTGTACTTACTAGCCGGTTACTAAATTTAATAAAAGTGGAAGATTCCCTGACCCTTATCTTTCAGGGGGTTTTCACACTGGGACAGCTGAAGTTAAGCTGTTGATCAGTGTACAGACATTTTTGAAGTCTCGATGAGTACCTCTCTTTTGATTAACATGTAATGATAGTCAGATACTCATTCTGTTTAGCACAGCTAATTGCCAAAGGAATGTCATCCAAATCTTAAGAGGTCATTGCCCCCTTATATTCATCATTGATTAGGATAATTATTGAATGCAATTGCCCTCTTTGGGATGTACATCACTAGACATTGTTAGATTTTATGAATATAAATCTGAAATTAATTATGTTGTAAATATGCTGAAGAAACAAAGTTTAAGTAAAATGTGATCAGCAGTCATACTAAATGACGCAAGAACAAAAATGCTGCTTTTTTTTAAAGAACAATGATGTTATATTCTGCAAAAAAAAAAGATGGGGCACACAAGAGATTGTTTACAGAGATCAATAAAAATACAGGATGTTCACACTGTCAGAAAAGCTGATCTCTGACAATGTGTTTGGATATTCACACTGAAAAAAGCTGTCTTACACAACACATTGTTAAAAGGAAGTTTTTAGTATTTTCTCTACAGGATAAGCAATTCTCCAAAATATGTTTAAAA
The DNA here is from genome assembly GCF_019279795.1 of Protopterus annectens. Lineage (NCBI taxonomy): Eukaryota > Metazoa > Chordata > Ceratodontiformes > Protopteridae > Protopterus > Protopterus annectens. The sequence goes on along the minus strand of NC_056739.1, from coordinate 1,854,572,324 downwards.
ATATAATATAAAGAGCTGTATAAGTTGTTTTTTGGGGATATGGTAGGAACACATTTGGTGTTCTGAGTAAATGTTATATCTCTCACATCATCTGTACTATATGAGTCATCAGTGTATATTCTGCAAGTTTCTGTATGCAACAGACTGTGAATGCAAATATAATCAGACTTTGAATTTTAGCAGAATCTAGCTAGCAAGACTGAGTGTCATAAGAACACTGCAGATCGTGTGGATGATGTTAAAACAGTTTGTATATTCTTACTGGTATCTCAAAGAAAATCATGAAAAATGACAAATGTTTAGTGTGTGCTTCAACAAAACTGCATTTTGTGTATTATGTCATAAAATAATATTGCATCATATTGCTAAAAAATAGATAGTAAAGAACAGATCTGAAGAATTAACTAAGGGTAAAGTGTTTCCATTACATTCTGATGTTGAACAGTAGTAAACTTCTAAAAGACAATTACAATGAGTTCAGGAAGCTTAGACAAGTTATACACACATTTTTTCAAAAGTGCATAGGAGTTTCAATAAAGAATGTCAGAAAGACCATGCAACATCACAGGAAATTCAAAGGATAAAGAAAATAAATTAGCTGAACTGACAGAGACTGGGAACTTCCTACATACACAACTAATCTGTGCAAAAGAAATATATTTTATAATATGTTTATGTTTTGAAAATGGTTAAACATACATGGTAGGATGATAGGGACAAATCATTCTTAAATGTTTTACTTTCATTCAGTTAAAGCAAGACATCTATCAGTACTACAGTAAAGTAAAGCATATGAATGCCATTCATTAGCATAGTCAAAAGGTAAACAAAACTGTTCTAGAGTATTATAATATATAAATTAAATAAAAATAGATGAGTAGAAATTTAAAGTCACAAGACATGACATGCTTGTATAAAGATATACAGATACAAGACAAACATGCAGTGTGTTCTTTTCATCTAGAGTACATCTGTTACAATACACAAGAATAACAGGCAGACAACAGCAAATATAAATAATATAAATATAAATGTGTTGGTTAAACTAATATATATTTAAACAGTTAAAGTTCTGAATTTAAAAAAAAAAAAAAAAAATCACAGATGATATTAGTCAAACAGTTTTAAAATGTATTAAATGGCAGGACAGTTAAATAGTTAAATAGTTAAATAGTTAAATAAATAAATTAAAAAAAAATATACTGAAATCCATGTAAGGTAATTGTAAAATGATGTCTATTTATGTTGTATAAATGCATAGTTATGAAAATCACATTAAAGGAAAAATGCCAAAAGAATTAACTATAGTTTACAGAGTATGAAATGTGAGCCAGACCCCCCCCTAACTGAAAAAAATAGTTACAGAAATGCTGGAAAGATAAGAAAACAAAGACTGATTGCCAGATAAGTAGCTTGAGTTTTTAAAAAAGCATCATTGTTAAAAAAACATATTGTTAAAATGTTTACAAGCAACACTATTTTAGTATATATACAGTTCAAATCAATTGTGCAGGAGAATGTAAATGCCTACTAGTGGTAGTAAACAGCAAAAGCTTTAAAAAAATTATCAAATCAGACAAAAGTTCATAATTTAATAAATATTCTCACAGCACAGCAGGTAAACAGTGCTGAAGTACACTACAGGAGGGTACTTTTTCAGTTTTACACTGACTGTATAAGAGGTGACTGTATAAACAGACTGTGACAAGGGTCTGAAATAAAGCTACATAAAAATAAATAATAAGGGTCTAAAATAAAGCTAGAGGAAAAATATCTCATTCCTTCTTGACAATACTGAGGAAAAACAGGTATTAGTGTATTAGAAATACTGGTAAACTGGATTAAACCTGACAGGATAAGATATTTTACAAGTTGTTAATAGCTATCATAATGGTTATTATTGTATTATTTAGTATTAAATTGTATTTACAACCTGTTAAACGTAAAGCTATACAAGAGATGGTTTAAAAAAACAAGAGATGGCTTAAAACTGATTACAGCTATACAAGAGAGAATAAAGATATGCAAAATGCATAAATGTTTCTAATAGCAAGAATGGTCACTATTTTTAATATGTTTTTGGCAAAACAATGTTGGTATAAAAAGCATGAATATTTTTAATAATTGTTGAGTATGTAGTTTAAAATAACAGGACATATGAATTTGGTATCAATTCCACTAGATATTTCTAAAGAGACAAACATTTTCCAAGATGTTGCTTAATATTAATGTTATTAAATTTGTAAGATTAGACTAAATGTACTTTATAGTCATTGTATGCAGAAGAATTCAGTACAAATGATAGTCTTTGTATGTACAAATGCAGAAGAATTCAGTACAAATTAAATGAATGTCTAGTAATAAATATGTGTGAAAAAACAAGTTTTAAAAAAATGGGTCCAGTATACCTAGTAAATTGAAATGCATGAACAGCAAACAGTCTGTGTAAATACATACTGTAAAGAATACATTGTGATAAGTTCAAAAGTAATTTGTCAAGTTGTAATATGACTGGTTTTATCCCAGTAAAATAATTGCTTTCAAATATTTATTATCTAAGCCCAGTTCAGTACTTTATCAAGATGTTAATGGGCAGTTCAAAGACTTGACCACAATGTTATGGTTAAAATGACATTGAAATTGTGTGTTTTCAGTAGTGTATAATGGTTACTGTCTCTCATAGTTAATTCAACAGCTGCAAAGAGTTAATGAAACAGTTCTAAGTCATAAATTAAATTCTGTGATTGCAAAAGAATAAATTGATCATGTTAAAAAAAATAAATAAATAATAACATTAAAGCAGACACAGCTCATAACTGATAAAATATTTTCACAAGAATGGTCTGCAAAAGAAAAAGTTGTTAAATACATTCAGTTTTGGTAGTAATACTTTAATATCATTGTATTAACTATGTAAAATTGCATTTTGATTTGTTGTATCAAACTAAAGGTTTGTTTCTTGTGTTTTCTATATAAAATGTTTTGAGTATGTTTAAAAATGAATATAAATCTGAAATTAATTATGTTGTAAATATGCTGAAAGAAAAGGCTTGCTTAAATGCAGAAACAAAGTTTAAGTAAAATGTGATCAGCAGTCATACTAAATGACCATGGACAGACTCAAGGCATGATGTATGCAAGAACAAAATGCAAAATCTGCTTTAAAGAACAATGACATGTTATTCTGCATGGAAAAGGATGTTCACACTGTCAGAAAAGCTGATCTCTGACAATGTGTTTTCTCAAAAATATATCAGCATTGACATAAGAACATATGTTTCTATACACAGATTCAAATAGAATACAGGACAATGTGTTTCCTCAAAATATGTTTTTCTACATGGACATCAGGACACTGTTACAGGATATTCACACTGTCAGAAAAGCTGGTCTCTTACAAGACATTGTTAAACAAGGAAGTTTAGTATTGTTTCTACAGGATAAGCAATTCTCCAAATATGTTTAAAAAGATAAAGAGCTGTATAAATCCAGTTGTTTGTTGGGATGGGATAGGAACACACATTTGGTGTCTGAGGTAAATATATATCTCTCACATCATCTGTACTTTTGTCTAGTTTTTATTTATTATAAAATTACTTACTGCTCTGCAAAAAAGACAAAAGCAATGTTCTCTATCTCATCAGGTTCTTTCTTGCAAAGTTTCTGTGGCAACAGAGAATGAATATAATATAATCAGACTTTGAATTTTAGCAGAATCTAGCCAGCAAGACTGAGTGTCATAAGAACACTGCAGATCCATCACACCAAGCAAGAAGCAAGTAAGAGACATATAATATTTTTTCAGACATATCAAACAACTAGAAACATCTTAGAGGTTACTAACCAAGTAGATCACTGCCTTAAAAACTCTAAGCTACCAGAAAAGATCAGAAGCACTGCCCCTTTATTCAGTATCTTATAGACTCCAAAAGGGAGACCTATGCTTTGCCTTCAGTGCCATTAGGGACCCAGTTGTATTGCATCTCTTGTATCGCCACAAATCAAATACCACATCCAGAGATATAAAGCTTTATCAGCAAATAAATAAAGCATGATGGACAGATAGGTTCATTATGCAGTATCTTACCAAACTTGGGGATAGACTGCTGTTGTAAATTAAATTGTGTGATGCATTATCTTCCTTCATACATGAACTGGATGATTGGTTGGATATTCATAAAGTCACCTCTGGCTTGAATGGCCAGCCATCCTTGAAAAAGGAGATACAGTCTAATGGTGGGTATTGATAAGGGATAAACAGTTGCAAGCCTCAGTAGTCTTGGATTGTTTTTGACCTAAGGTAATATAATCCATCTCTATCACCTTCAGGAATATCATTGTATAGCACTAAATAAAGCAAACTACTTGTCTATGCCTCTCAACTCTACTTGTTATAGTTGATTCTTCACTTCAATCTTTGTCAGGAGTTAATGTCTTTCTTTCTAATTATCTCAAAGTCACTCATTCCCCTACACTTCAGGCTTATGCCCTTTCTCAGAACTACTTATCCCAACATTTCTAAAGATATGTTCCTGAAATTACTAGTTTATCCATGTTTCATCCCATACGTCGGATTTTTTTTTTTTTTTTTTGCATCCTCACAACCTCATAGCTCCTATTCTACAGTGACACTCAGAAGTGCATTTTGATAAAAGATAAATATCCAAGGAAACCAGATCTTGAAATCTAACCCTAAACACTATGCTGCCTAGAATTCAGGACTAAAACTCATCAAACAGAAATGGATTAAGGCAACTACTAAAAGATCCTGTCTGGACCATATGAAAATTAGACTTTACCTCAAGAGAAAATGTTCATTAAAACCTGACTTAGAAATTCACTTAAAATAAAGGATTTTATTCAAGATGATTAGTGCTTTTAATCCAGAAACATAATTCATTAGACCAAGCAATTTAACTAAGGCAAGCTTCAGTAGCCCAGTTTATATGTACATTCCTGCGTCTCCAGAGGAACTTCCAGATAGGCTTTGTCAGATCATCAGTAGAATACTGTTGCATTCATTCTGTAATAGTGTATATAGTTTTAATTTGTGTCAGGTTGCTTTTTCTTGGGAGTATGTAAGATAGCTGCAATTTTAAGGTCATTTAGAGGTTACCAGCCACATTCTTGTTAACATTGCAGTTACTGTAGATATAGATTTTTAAAGGTATTACCCCCACCCCCGTTATACTGTTAAATGTGGTGCTGTTGCCATTAACTCTCATTTTACTTTTTTCAGAACTGTCAAGAATCCACAGATCTAGGGCTCCTGCAGTTGGTAAGTAGAATACATTAATGTCAGTAATGTAGAAATATTCCAACATATCTGCTAAAGTGTTATCTCAGGCCTGCTGTATGGATTACTATACAGTCTGCATAATTGTCAGCTGTATAGATATTTGTAGAATGTCCAGATGTGTGACTCATACCTCTGACCCATATTTAAGATGATAGTGTTTGAGTAGCAAACTATTGACAGGTCATTAAAGATTGGGGAGATAATGACAGAGATCTCACATTCAGACTGCGTACCCATCACAAATGTCACGGTGAAGCAATACCTGTTATTCTATCACCTTTCTAGGTTTGTAAGGCAATATGTCACAATGTTACCTATTCTTGGGCCTTTGTCCACACATTATTCTTGACTTTGTCCACATTCCTTGCTCTAAGAAGTTGAGAGGTATAAATGTCTGTAATATTGGCAGCTGTGTAAATTGCTTAATAGATATTGCAGCATAGTAGTGCAGGTATTAATTATTCCTGTTTTCCTTCCTTTTATCACAGGTGAACATGGAAGTGGTTCTGTGTCCCTTACACCACCTGATGTCAGTGTCTCATCAGACTCTGATGATGGTGGTGTCCAAAGTGAGACACAGCCGGGGTTTGTAGAGGCTGATTCTGACACAGAGGCTGAAATCCAGCGACCCCCCTCAGTATCACCAGGCACAGCCAGAATGCCTACTCATACCCAGTCCATTGAGGCCATAGATATTGGACAGTTGGAGGGCAAGGACATTGACCAGGGAAGTGTGGTTACTACTGTGGCTTCAGTGACTGTTGACACTGGCCATAGCCAAAGTGTTGGCAAGGTGCCACACAGGTGGATTGATAGGGGTGCTCAGAGGAGGCCTGATGTCTCTTCCCTAACTGTTGCAGGTGTTTCATCATGTGTCACTCAGTGTATGTTTAGGGCCATCATGGAGGCACAGGCACATTCAGAAAGGAGCTCCAGGAGAATGCTCAGGGATATAGATGCAGCACAGTCTGACATCCATGGCTGCCTCCACCGTGTTTTTGATTCCCTGGATCATTTGAATGACATATTGGAACGGGATGTGTCTGTGAGGGAGTGCAGTGTTTCTATTATGGAATGCACATAGCCTGTGATGGAATGTCTGCTGGGAGGGGAGCATCAGCCTTTTGGGCATAGGTCAGCAACTACATCTGCTGAGAGCCAATGTAGCTGTGCCTGATCATGCACCTATAGTGGCAGTACATCCACTGCTCCAGCAAGGAGTGTGGTGTCCACACCCAAACATAGCAGGCCATGAGATTATGGTCCTGGGCATTCCCATGAAGGCAGCACATCCAGCAGACATCAGTTACCTTCAGGTATTAGCATAGCATCTGATCTTGGGCATAGAGGTGCCAGTGCAACTCCTGCCAGAGCCAGTTTTTGTGTTTGGTGGTGGAGATGATGAACTGTTAGCTCTACCATGCATGTCTCACAGCTGTCTAACAGACAGACATGCAGGGCTAGCGCTGAGCTTGGCTGTGTTCATGCAGACACTAACACACCAATGTCACATTGAGGGTACCTACAGACACACACACAACATTTACAAGGTCCATCTTGCCTACTTCCCTTGCTTACACAAACACACACACACACACACACACACACACACACACACACACACACACACACACACACACACATACACTCGCTTGCCTTTTGTGTCAGCCTAGGCCTCCTGCACCCCCACAAGACACCCTGTGCAAGTGATGATAACTGTGCCACATCCCTGTCATCTATCTTTTGGATTCATGGACACTAAAGCTATGTGCCTGATGCACAGGGTGAATATCTGTATTAATATGACATTAGTAGCTCCATTTGTGCTGTTCAGCTGGTAATTGTACCTGTCACTGTATGTAGCCATTTAGACAGTTGCTACCATAATAATTTATGTCCTGTATAGTGGATGCTTTTGTAAGGGCTGTGAAGTCAGACAATTAAATGTGTTTCATTAATATATCTAACTTTCTCATTAAGGATTGTTTAGTACAAACATATGGGTGCATATCCAAAGTCAACCCATCAGATTCAGAGCTCAGGACTGTATATCAGCAATGACAACAAATTTCATCAGAATGGTAATACAGTATAATGCTCATTTTTGCATGTACATCACCAGAGGTTTTGAGGTTCATAGAATGTTACTAGGATATGGACCTGATGATGTTTAGAAATGTAGCCATTACATCACAATATAATATTTAATGGCAGATATAATGCAGGGTCAGTTTTGTCTAGCAAGGACCACCCATGTCTAGGAGAGAGGTAGCAGTGATCCATGCCAGATAACATTTTCACATCATGTCATCCAGTCTGTCCTTTAACAGGGTAATGGAGGTGCTCTGCTTGACATGGATTTGAAGCCTAATGCAGAAGAGTGACAACCTTTGAGAGATTTATCTGTCTCTACAGCATGTCCTATGTATGTCGTAGTGTACATCTGAGGTCCCTGGAACTAGTAACTGGTATCCCACATTACTTACATATGTGCAGTATTGTCCATCCCAATTTGGCCACAGATAGCCCTGTAAGGCATACATAATCTGCCTCAAAGCTATCTATATGATACTGCACACGGTGACAGCTACATCAGTCTACCCAGAGAAGACACTTGTCCGAGACCCTCTGATGTTTTATTACTCAGACATGTCTGAGGTCTGTCTAGTTGGTGCAGGTGTCTGGTACAATACATACCAATGTAAGGATTATATTAATTAATACTTCTGATGAGGGATGAGTATAGGGGATTGCTAACATATATTGATATTGACATAATGCCGTTGCTAATCAGATGTAAGGTGTACAATGTCTACTTCCCCACAGTAGATCCAGGTTACAGTCGATATGTGTAGCAAGGTTTAATGATACAGAAGTGGGGAATAGTGTACTCAGGGTTATTTTATAATAAACAGGAGCATTTATTATTACCACAGGGTATGCTTGTGCATTTCTATGCAGTACATGTAACACCCATGGCTTTGTCAGCAGTCATTAGTGCCTCAGACCCTCTGTTTTGTTCAGGACTCCTGAGACATATAATCCAACATGAGGAGTCACCGCACTGATACTTCTGTTACCACACAGGTGACATGTCTGCTGCTTGAGGTGAAGTCTCACACTGTGATTGAATGTTGTTGGTCTGTGATCCCATTTGCAAAACAACTGATAACACTAAATTTGATATTCACCTTAATTAGTTTCCCACTGACAACAAATGTTGGAATGTGATGAAGGCCTTGGCCAAGTTAGAATGCAATGTGTGCACAGCTCTGACTTTGTGTATGTCTCTGGTCACAGTCTTGAATCCCACCAGGTTTTTCAGCCACAATGTTTATATGTCATCTATTTCCCTGTGTCTGAGATACATGCAAATTCTATCCATTGCCTTGTGGCAGAGGTTGCATAAAGTTATGGTTCTATAATCACACTTGCATTTTGCCAATCACTCCTTGTGTGGTTGAAAAATGGTCACTGTATTTCATTTGTTGTGGCCAACAGCAGTATTCAGACTGGAGTTGAATATGGTGCCTAGGGGAGTAGCTCACTGTTGAAGCACATGAACAGCACAGGCTGGAATGCCATCTGGGCCTATGGAGACTGTGCTCCTAGCCTTGGAGAGGGCAGTGATAACTTCCTCATTGTAGATACCACAGCTGGAAGGTGATGTTGCTCACATGGTTTGTACAAGGTTGGTGTTGGCAGTGGGGCACTTTTCAGCCAAACATGTTTTCTAGCAGGTTTAGAAGTTACACTGGGTCAGTGTGTGTGCTACCATACACAATCTGATCCAAATACATCTGAGTTATAAATATCAATTTGCAGATGTACATGAACAAAGCCTTATGGTTATCCCTGTAAATGTTGCTGTGTAAAGTCTTAGCATAGTTGCACTGTGAGGGTTCTTGAAGGTGTCCTAGTGGCCTTCCAGTCCTGGTTTCTCAATGTTGTATTTGTAAACAGCAGTTTCTTTCACTTACTATATAATGTAGTTATGACAAACATACACTGGTATAGTTTGTATTTTCCAGGGGATCTTTGTTTGAGACTATCAGGCATGGCTGTGTGTATTCATTTGTGTAGATGTGTAGACAGGGCATCAAGGAGTAAGTTACTATAACTGTCAATGACCGTTGTGGAAACTGTCTTGGAAATAGTTTAGACCATCCCTTAGAAGGGTGTAGTTACCTTGGATGATGATTGTGAATCTGACACCTCCTTTAAGGAGTTCAGTAGCTATATCTACTTTAAAACATACCACCTTATGGTTGGATTAACAATGCAGGCACTACACATGTGCCATTACATTGTTTACTCATATTGTTGAGGTGCAGGTTTAGAATATGAAGTAACCTTGTGGGGGTGTTGCACACCTTCTTCCATGGCATTTCAGTTCACAAACTCCAGGTAATATTGGGCAGGTGAGTTTGTTGTCCTATAATTATCCCAATCAATGGATGAATACTTTCACCCACCCCTGCCTGCATTGTTTTGTTCTACTTTAATTTTTCCATGTAATAATATATAGACTGTGTGGCCTTGTGTGTTTATGGATGGTGACCTATTAACAGTGATAACATCAAGGGGTTTCCTATCCACAGTAGGTTGGACATAGAATAACTCCATATAATCATCTTCTCTAAACAGTCTTGAGGTGTAACAATCTTCATTGTACATAGATACAACACCTTTTGTAGTGCGCACAACTTCCATTTGCTGTGTGGAGTTTTGTAAGGCATTGTAGCCTTGCCAGGGCAAAGTACATACAGCAGCCTTGAACCAGATTTCTGTGACTGCACAGACAACAACAACTTCATTTTGAAGATTGCTTACAGATAGTGTGGTTTAAGATGTGAACTCCTTGGGTTTAACAGCATGGCCCTTACTTTGTTGGAGTTGTACATTTTCACTTTGGTTATTCTGTTTTGTGTCCTTGACTAATTAGGGGATTATGGTGCAGTTAAGTAGCTTGTGTCTGGCAAAGCAGCATGCTCTATCCACCATGTCATCCCACACTGACAGATACTGTATCACTGTACTATGACACCAGAAATGTAACCACGTTCAGTGAATCTGTTGTTCTTTATATAGTGGTATCATCCTAGGTGAATGTATAATGCTGCTCATACATAGGGACATACCTGGCTGGGACCCATTTTTAGATAGCTCAATCATATCTGTGTTCATATATTCCATATATTCATATAGTCACATCTCAAGTTGTGCATACCAAGATGAAGTATGCTGGAATAAGAGTGGGACTTGCTGTTGACAGACGTCATTGTGTGTGTGCTGTGATGACTATGTCTGCTACACAGCTGCCACTAAACATATCCTTGTTTAAGCTGGAGAGTGGGACAGCTGTACATCTCACTATATTGTCAACTATTATGAAAACCTTTGGGATACATACCCATTGCCTTAAGCACTTCTATGGTGAGACAGTGATGATGATATGTCTGATGTCTGTTGTCTGCTGGTAGCCTGATTGTGTTTAGGATGTGTCTGCTGTTTAGGTTGGTATGTGGGGAGTACCTCTGCGCATGATGGTTTGTGTTGGGTGCTTATTTTTATTAGGAGTCAAGGTGTATGAGCAGACAACCTTTTTAGTGTTACGTTTCTGGAAGCATAAGAGTACTGATTCCAGATTCCTACTATAGGTGGATCTCTTGAAATTTGTACTTCAGTGATGTAGGGGATACAGGCTATTCAGTGCACATAAGACATTATCTGCATTGAATCAGAAACTCATGTCAGCTATGCTAGCATAGAAAGAGAGGGGAAATGGCAGCTGATAATGGGAGGTTTGAACCTGGTATCTGCATAGAGAATTCAAAAAGGAGGGGTATGTGTGTTCTGCCATTTTCAGGTGACTAATCTATGGATGTACATTATGGGGTCCTTCATAAGGTGAGTCAGTACCTCTGTTATTGATAGGTAAGTGGGTAAATTACTGCTTGTTATACAACAGAGGTTCTGACAGCTAAATCTACTCTGCTACATAGCAGCAGCCAGTTGTATTTGAAAGCAAGTGTACTGACATTTCTGCATATATGAGGGCAAAGTATTACAACCTCTGCACACCATCCAAAGCAGGTAATACAAAGATACACTGTTAAAGCCCAAATTGAATCCAGATACAGTAACCATCAATTAGATACTCCATGCCACAAGTGTACAGATGATGTTTCTCCAAACACAGATGTCATCTTCTTCTTCCTGTTCTTTTGGATAGTACCATTAGGGCTCACCACAGCAGATCACCTGCTTCCATCAGCACCCATTCTCTGCATCCTGCTCTGTCATACCAACCACTTGCATATCCTCTGTCACCACATCCATAAACCTTATCTTAGGACTTCCGATTTTCCTCTTACCTGACAACTCCATCCTTAGCATCCTTCCCCCAGTATATCCAGCATCACCATTCAGCACATGTCCAAACCAACACAATCCCACCACTCTGTCTTCATCTTCAAACCATACAACCTGAGCTGACACTATAATATATGGTTAATAATCATGTCCATCCTTGACACATACAATGCAAATCGTACCATCTGAGACTCTGCCAACACATGTTATGACTCCTACCTTTTTATCAGTGCCACCATCTCCAACCCATATGACATAGCTGGTCTCACTACCATCTTTTAGACCCTCCCTATCAGTCTTATTGGTACCTGTCTGTCAAACATCATTCTTGACACTCTTCTCCACCCACTCCACTCTGCATGCTCTCTCTTCTACATTTGTCTTCTGCACTCACCATTACTCTGAACTGTTGATCCAAAGTATTTCACATCATATGCTTTTGCTAACTGCACCTTCTGCACACTAACCATTCCTCTAGCCTCTGTCTCATTCACACAAATGTATTCTGATTTATTCCTGATGGCCTTCATTCATTTCCTCCGTAGAGCATATGTCCACCTCTCTAGGGTCTCATACACCTGTTCCCTACTCTCAATACAGATCACAATATCATCCACAAAAACATAGTCCACAGGGACTCATGTGTGGTCTAATGTGTCAACCTGTCCATTACCATTACAAATAGATGTCATGATGTTTTTACATACAATAACAGGAATGTCACTGTTGTCTGTCTTATATAGGATGAGGTGACATCTACCTGTCTGTTAGGCCAGTGTGTGACCATGACCTCTTGTGAATTATACATATCCAACAATCTGATATTGCTGATTACATCAGCAGTGTCTGTTGAAGACAAGAGGACAGTGCCCCTTAGGCTGCTGTAAAATGCTCTGTGTAACATCCACCAAAAGCTCACGCACACCAGACTACAGTGAAAACAGAACCCCTACCTAAGTTTACAAACTACAAATCAGAGTACTTAATGCCCATGTCACAGCATAAGGCTGGCTTTACTAGGACTGTAGATGATGTTATGGTAGATGACATCAGCAGGCCACATTGGAGACATGAGTTTGGAGGCCTGCTTCAACTGGATGTTTGTGCAAGCAACAAAACAGTACACAACCATGCCATTTGAGGCATCACTGTAAGATATACAGTTCCATGGGGAGACACAAACACCAAGTTATCTACAGCAAGGATAGAACCCCTACCTATCTAGGTTTACATGCTTCAGATCAGAGTACTTAATGCATTCACCACAGTACAAGTCTGGTTTTAACATGACTGCAGGTGATCTTATGGTAGATGACATCAGCAGACCATATGGAGGGCAAGTGTTTGGAGGCCTGCTTTGACTGGATGTATGTGCAAGCACCAAAACAGTGCAACACTGTGCCATTTGAGAACTCAGTGTGGGATACACACTTCCACTTTTATTTATACAAACACACACACACTGTTGACTGAAGTGAGGCTAGAACTCCTGCCTATTTAGGTTTTTCATGCTACAGATCAGAGTATTTAACATATGCACCACAGCACAACTCTGATTATAAAAGGACTACAGGTGATCTTATGGTAGATTACATCAGCAGGCTACATTTGGGACAAGAGTTTGGAGGCTTGCCTCGACTGGATGTTTGTGCAAGCATGAAAATAATGGAAAACCATACCATTTGTGAAGTCAAATTGGGACACACACTTCCACTTTTGTTTAAACATACACAGTTGACTGCACAGAGATTAGAACTCCTACCTATCTAAGTTTATGGACTACCGATCAGAGTACTTAACACACATGCCACCGCATAAGTATGATTTGCGCAGAACTGCAGGTAAACTTATACTAGATGACATAATCAAGCCATGTGGCCTGCATAGTGACATTGCTTCATAGTGTCATCTGAGGCTAGTAGCCTTGCAGACAAATACTGTTTAGTAGCCTAGGTGTGTAACAACAATACCCTTATTGAGCCTATTTTCTGTTTGTATTTGGATGAACAAGCCTTTGAGCACCATCAGTTGGCCCTGTCCATGAGGGAGAACACAACATCATATATTACAACTTGTACAGTGGTTGATATATGTCTGAAAAAATCAAGGTAATCCAGGGTTGTTGTGCTTGTTGGTGTTGTTGCTGGTGGGGAAACAGGGATGACTTGAAAATATATGTACATATACTTACATTGTGCCCTCAGTTTGCAATATTTCCACATGTAGTCTTTGGGGAGACATGGTGCCTGAGAATGATAGGGCACCATACTTCTCAACTGTCCAGATTTTCACATATTGTCCAGATGTTTGACTCATAGTTTTAGCTTGTTTCACACAATATTGTGGTTTTCTGGAAAATCAATGGCAAATCATTGAGAAATGAAGTCAGAAAATAATGGCAGACATCTCAATTTCACACATCATATCCTTTAGAGAATTCATGCTAATACAACACCTGTTAATCTATCACATTTCTAAGTTAGTAAGAGGAATATTTAAAAAGTGCCCCCCACCATTATTTGTGACTTTGTCCTGATTCCCTGGTTTAAGAGCTTGAGAGGTATGCAGGGCACTATGGACACACACACATACACACACACACACACACACACACACACACACACACACACACACACACACACACACACACACACACACACACACACACACACATATATATATATATACATATATATATATATATATGAATGCCGTCTGACATTTTGATAGTAATCAAGTATATATATACATATATATATATATATATATATATATATATATAAAACTATGGTGGCAAATATTCACAGATGCCTCTACTCCACCTGGTTTAAATGATTTTATATCTATTAAGCCACTTTTGGCTTTGAAAGGATAATATATTGTAACAGTAACATAATAGCATTGTTATATTTTAATACATTTTAGAGTAAGTATACATATTTGTGTTATAAACATAATTTGGTTTGACCTTATTGGATGGTTATACGTCTTTAAATTGGATGGACAATTTTGAATTGTATTGGTGCCAAAAAAGTTATTTAAAGACTAGTGGATTTAGTTTTTAGTGTTCTGAAGAAGCTTGTTGTAGTACAAGTGAAAGTGCTTAACACTACATTTGAATATTAAGTCTGGATTCAATAAATCATTTTTTATCCATCTTTGGGATTTATGGTACATCTTTTGGAATCATTACTACGTTGCATTTTATGGTTTACTTTGACAGCGCAACTGTTGCGATTGAGTAGGAGAGTGGTTATTCCCAAGACACAGAGGTTCTGTGTACTGCTGGATTTCATTTTGTATGTTCGTTGTTATTCCACTATACAACATTGTTGGTGTTGGTTGTTTAGTGCCTCATGGAGTCTGATCGGGAAGTTTCATTTGTTTCATCTCACAACTCACCCCACAATTCGGAGCGACGTGAACTGGCTTTGGTGCAGACTGAAATCAGC
This sequence comes from Protopterus annectens, assembly GCF_019279795.1. Classification (NCBI taxonomy): domain Eukaryota; kingdom Metazoa; phylum Chordata; order Ceratodontiformes; family Protopteridae; genus Protopterus; species Protopterus annectens. The sequence continues at coordinate 1,854,557,198 of NC_056739.1, read as the reverse complement.
GAACTGAGAGGGGAAGTGAGTAGACTTCCTGCTATGCTCAATCATTTCAACAACATTTTTAAATCTGGTTGTACAGGTTCTAATAAATGCCAACAATCACCTTTGGCTTGTAGTAAAATCAAAGCAAAAGCTCTTATTTCCCCAGCTCTAAGAGGTTCTATTGAAAATATGGAAGCGACACTTGGACTCTCTACTTCTTTATGCACTACAGGGATACCTAACGGGCAAGGGACTTGTACTGAAATGATTATACCTATTGATACGAACTTTCATAATGTTCAAGGGACATGCAATGAGCACACCAAGTCTATTGATATACCCACCATGCTGCAAAATGCAGACCAGCGCAGTACCAGCAGGTTGGGGGTATCGGACTTCACGTTCGATTTTTCTTTTGGAGACTTGGAAGAGGAAGCCAAACGAGTGGGTACAAAACCAGAAAGAATGAAACCCTTAATGACATATGCCCATATGGCTAAAGTGGCCATTAAAACCAATGAACCTTTGATTAATAATCAAATAAATCCTATGGCAAAAAGGGAAGGACAGACTATTGATCCTATGATAACATTTTTGGAGAATAATTGTTTTTTTGATAATGTTGACTCTAATGTGAAAGTTAACAGGGTGCCTACACCTAAAGGTACATGTAACAGTTCTCTTAAGGATTCTATATACATATTGGGTAAAAAGTTGGTACAGATAAATAATATCAAACTAGATAATGCCTATTTATCAAAATGTATGGAAGTTAAAATTGTGCCGATGGGGCTCAGGTTTTTTAAATTTCCTATGGTAATGATTATTACAGACAATGCTATTCAAGAATTTAATGTTTTTTTTTTTTTTTTTATCAATGTGGTTTTAAATTTATTTCACTATTGATAAAGTTTAATGATGACAAGTTAGCAATTTTAATGCAAGAAGTGGAAGAACTGAACAATTTGATTAGGAATGATTTATTGTTCTCCCAATGGGAGAAATTATATTCTAAACAGTTCTCCAATGCAGAACATGTTACACGAAAAAATGTATGTTCATAAGATGAGGAAATTTCAAAGAGATTTAGAACAATATAAAAGAGGGAAAGCATATCTATGGGACAAAAATAATAATAAAAATAAAAATAAAGGTGAGATTCACTACACAAGAGGAGACAAAGACAATACTTGGTATAGGTCAGATAGAGATGACGATTTTTTATACACAGAACACAGGGATAGGCAGAGATATTGGAAAAAAGGGGGGAACTGGAGAAGACAGAACTATTAGAAATATCGGAGCCAGCCATAACATCACATGAGCTAGACAGATCCATTATTGGAAGTAGGTCATTTGTTGATATGGAAGAGATTCAGGATAGAGGAGGTATTGTACGTAAAGGAGTAGTTTTTACTTACAAGAATTTTAACATATACAACTATACTGGATATGAACTCAAAACGTCACATTTTGACTTGTTGTCTAAAGGGATGAAATATGTCCCAACTAACAAGTTTAGATTAGTAGATTGTATAGGTGAAATTAAAAAATATGTCAGGAAACTCAACCTGGCAATAATGTACAAGGATATCAACCTATCAGATACATCAGCTCAGGTAGAAGTGACCATGCAAGCGTCAAAAAAGATAAAAAAGAAGAGTACGTTTATACCTCCCATGCACCCTACTATTTTTACATATGATAAAGTAGTTACACATCAGATATACCAGTTAAACAAACAGTTAGCTGGTTTTCATTACAAGTTTAACTTGTCTACAGAAGAGTTTGGGGTGCTTCAAGATTTAAGGAATGATAGAAGCTTTAGGGTGATGAAACCGGATAAAGGGGGGGTATAGTTATATATGATAGTTTACTATATACCTCAAAAATACATGACCTTCTCTATAATTCAGGTAATTATGAAAATGTCTCACTGAACAAAATTAATATAGGTTACAGAAAAATAGATATGTGTATAGAAGAATTCCTACTTGATAATAGGATTACTGAGGTTATTTATAAATTTATTAAAGTTGAAAATCCAACATTAGCCTCTATAGTAGGTATTCCCAAGATTCATAAAGCAGTAGACAATCCCCCTTTTAGACCTATAATATCAGGCAGTAGGTCTAAGACTTTCCCCATGGGATCAGTGATTGATACATATTTAAAAACAAGTCTATGAAAATATATCACATATAGCTAAAGATTCTTGGGACTTCTTAAGAAGTTATCCTATTTATTTATCTAGAAGTGATATTCAGATAGTTACCATAGATGTCATAGACCTTTTTTCCTCTATCCCTAAGGAAGAGGGACTAGAAGCTTTCGCTAGTAGTATCAGGAAATATGCAAACATACCATGGGACACCAATTGTCTCATCCTTGAAATGATGTCACTGGTATTGGATCATAATTACATATTTTTTGAAGGTGATTATTTCAGGCAAACCAGGGGCTTAGCTATGGGTGCCACTTGTACTCCTATCTACGCCAACCTGGTCATGCTTGATTGGGAAGAGACTCAAGTATTCACTAGTACATATATGAAACATATCAGGTATTACTCCAGGTTCCTGGATGACATATACTTGATATGGGATGGTGGGGATCATTTATTAGAACATGTCTTGGAATACATTAATAGGAGTAATAAATTTTTAAAATTCACTTTTTCCAAAAATAACTGTGGTCTTGCCTATTTAGAAACATTTGTATCCAAGAAGGGGAATTCTTTCAAATCTCGGATACATAGGAAAAATATGTTTTCCAATTACTATCTTGAATACACAAGCAATCATCCTAGGAGACAATTTATGAATATATATATAAAGGGCAACTTATAAGAGCAGTTAGGATGACATCAGAATATGAGGATATGTTGGAAGAAGTGCATTACATCACTTCCCTATTCAAAGAGAGAGGATATGATGTCAAGGCTATGTCCAAAGTCAGCAAGTATGTCACCAGTGAATGGGGGAAAAAATATATACCATTGTTATGTGATTTACATAACAATGGAGCTGTATATAGTGAAGAACACAAAAACAAAAACAGTAGTTTATTTGATAGAACATGTATATTGGAATATGGCCCACACATAGGCAAGGTTAAGAGAATCTTGACTGTCAACTGGAATATTATATTGGCTGACCAGGATGTTGTCTCTATTTTAGGAAGAGGTCCGAGATTTGTAAATAAAATTGGAACAAATATAAAACACATCTTAGAGAGAGGTCCTATGTGCAAGACTTTTAATAATAAGAATACTTCCAGATGTGGTATGTGTAATCAATGCCACACTATATTCCAGGGGGACAAGATAATATTAAACAACTTTAATAGTACTAAGCTCAGGCCTTATAGAGGAAATTGTCAAACTAAAATGATCATATATATATAGCTTTATGTATGTCGCGCCCCGGATTCTATATAGGCAAAACTGAAAGGAAATTGAATAGACTTATTTATTCCCATCTTTACAGTATTAAGAAAAAAGATGAAAAGAATGCCTTATACAGACACATAAAAGAATATGATGACAATCATTTCTTTAATTTTGCTATTATAGACAATGTGTCAATAGATCAAAGAGGGGAAGACTTTAAGGGAATACTATCATATAAAGAACTATGGTTGCAAATATTCACAGATGCCTCTACTCCACCTGGTTTAAATGATTTTATATCTATTAAGCCACGTTTGGCTTTGAAAGGATAATATATTGTAACATTAACGTAATAGCATTGCTATATTTTAATACATTTTAGAGTAAGTATACATATTTGTGTTATAAACATAATTTGCTTTTACCTTATTGGATGGTTATACGTCTTTAAATTGGATGGACAATTTTGAATTGTATTGGCACCAAAAAGTTATTTAAAGACTAGTGGATTTAGTTTTTAGTGTTCTGAAGAAGCTTGTTGTAGTACAAGTGAAAGCGCTTAATACTACATTTGAATATTAAGTTTGGATTCAATAAATCGTTTTTTATCCATCTTTGGGATTTATGTTACATCTTTTGGAATCATTACTACGTTGCATTTTATGGTTTACTTTGACAGTGCAACTGTTGTGATTGAGTAGGAGAGTGGTTATTCCCAAGACACAGAGGTTCTGTGTACTGGTGGATTTCATTTTGTATATATATATATATATATATATATATATATATATATATATATATATATATATATATATAAATATATATATATATATATATATATATATATATATATGAGAGAGATATATATATATATATATATATATATTTATATATATTGAGAGAGAGAGAGATAGATTATATATATAATATACAGATTATACATATACAGATATATATAGAGAGAGAGCAATAGATTTTATATATATATATATATATATATATAAATATATATATACATATTTTTTATCTATCTATATATATATATATATATATATATATATATATATATATATATATATATATATATATATATAGACAGAGAGAAAGAGAGCGCTATAGTGTGAGAAGTGATTTGGACTATGGTTAAGTGCATACGCATGCACCTTTGCCTTTTTTCTTACTGTTTGTGCATAGGTAAGCAGTGCACAAATACGAGGCGCATTGCTCACATCTGAGACTTACTATTATGTAATATTTACCTGCCCATTCCTAACTCTACTTCAGGCCAGGATTTTCCAATTGCTAACAACAATAATTGAATGTATCCTGTGTCTGTGGTTGAGGTCAGACATAAATCCCAGTTCTTCTTTCACTGTTTCTGCACTGCTGTGCTAAATACAAACTGGCTAAGCCTTATCTGTAAGATTTTATTCATGTGGTGCATCATGTAAATGTGGAATTAAAACGAGACAAAGTTGATAACATTATGGTACACAGAGTCACAGTCTGCGAAACAAAACTTATTGTTAGTACACAGCCAAAGCCTCTACTTATATCAGGATATTAACCCTCAACAGCATTACAACTTCATCAGACAGGATGGCTGCCTTAGTCCTTTTGGCCCCAGAAGCAGCTTGCCAGAACTGGGATCTTTGATCACACAACCATCTGCATAACAATGTATACTGCTATACATGACTTACCTAACACATAAAATGTCTGATCAAATCTGTATTATTTTCCTGGAAATCTGGGGAATAATAACTGTGACAAACACCAATATTACATTGGGTTTGGGGGTAGCATAGATGAGCTACTGTTATGACAGTTACAAGGGGACACCCCTGTTTTGGGGGGTGGGGGAACAAACCACATCTACTGTTAGGATTCAGACAAGTTCAAAGTCAGATACTGCAATGTGCAGCCTCACTTTCTAACTTCTGTCTTGAATCATGTACCAGTAATTTGCTGCAGTAGGACTGTATGAAGGTATGAATGGCCTACTAGTTACAAATGGGCACATACTAGTAAAACAGTGTCAGTAGTCACATGTTACTTTAATTTCTGTACAAATGCAGCACTATTTACTTGCATACTATACCAAGTTCATAGATACAACGGATATATCATAATAATCTACAAGACTACGGTGTAGGTTAAGGACCTACCCTGCAAATGCAGCGGCTAACACAACTGTATTTCAGGGTTGACTCTGTCTGATGCAAGAAGTACATAGCCAATACATGGGTAGGTACAGGTTGTGTGAGTTGCCTGGCATCATTTTTAATGTATGCATTTATTTATTCATTTTATTTTATTTTATTTTACTTTTGTTTACCGGGAAAGTCAGATTGGACACAGGTCCTTTTTCAGCAGAGGCCTGGGGAGAAAAGCTCCAAGAGTAACAAATACATACAACAGAGAAACAAATACAGCCAAGTGAGAGGCAAATGCATACAAGATAGTGGTTTGAGACTCAATCCCTGGGATTCATGAAGCTTGCACCAGGTGCAGGCGTAGTGTCGGCATTCTAACACCAAATATGGCCGTCAAGTGATTCAGATAGGAGCTGTTTCCACATGCACTATCTGTGTACACTATGCCCGCACAACTCCTGAGCCATGTATGCTAATTACCCCATGTGCAGCAGTGTAGCATGCAAATGAATGTATGTAGTGATTCAGGAAGTGGTGCAGGCATAGTGTAAGCATGCAGAAATGTAAACCGTAGAAAACGGATTACATTTTTGCAAACATAAAATTGGAGTCATGACAGCCGACCAAACACATGTATTATAATGTTAATATATGCCAATGGCTAAATATATAGCCATTGGCATAAAAAATGTACAAAATATAAAATTAACATTTAATATATATAGTCACACTATCGGGATGTGGAGCGCAGGGAAGCGGTGTGCAAAGGGGATCGCAAGGAATATATAAAAATATAGAATAAAACCGCAATGAAACACATATCACGAATTCCCCATAATAGTCAATGGCAGGCATGCCACACCATACTCATGGCGCAAGGGTTGCTAAGGGGCAGTGACAGTGTTATGTGCAGTAGCTAGGAATTAGTAGGCAATGCCATGCAAATGAGAGGAGTAATAGTGAATTGCAGACTCCCCGCTGGTGTAAGGATGCACATCACAGCATAGCGTTATAACTCCGAGGTGAGCCCTTGAGATAAAGATGACATCAAGAGAGGGGTGTGTCGCCATTGCTGTAAGCACATTGGAGCATTGCTAAACCGGTCTGCCCCTAGCTAGGCAAAGCTGCAGGATAGGAGTGTGTCGAATCACCCATAGCTATGCTTAGCTGAGAGTACACAAGGTAACCGAGTATGCATGTGAACGGAGATGAAAATGCGTAAGCCCGATAAATGGGTATGTGCATCACGCACTGCAGCCAAAACAGGAAGGATATAGGAAAGAAATAAGGAAATGCTGCAGCAGTGAAATTGGAGTACAAATGACTAATTAACACCTAGGAGCCTACAGTGGGCTATTGACAACAGCTAACAAGGCTGCAAGCAGCTACCTGCAGAATAGGGAAGGGGAGGGGCTGTACTGCAAAGAAAATAGCAAAGTGTCAAAGCAGAACAAAGGTGATATGCAGTATATCAGCTACAAGGCACATTTCACCATGACTGGGTAGGGAAAGTACAAAACAAGAAAGACGGCAGGTTGATGCATGCCTGATAATGGGAGGGGATCCAGGTCTAAAAGTGAATTAAAGGGCAACAGATTAATCAAGGCAGGCAAGTAGATCTCCATAGTAAAGGTCCCACACTTGCAATACTCATTGCAAAACCCATAATTAAGACACGCAGCAGTTGGAATAGTTCATACACACCCAATTACATCAGCAGCATCCATAGCACAATACTATAAAGTGTGAAAGCACCTCACACACATTTGTGTATTCCCATACACTCTGCACCAGTGGTGTATACAGATGGGAAACTTTTATTATGTACATGTTAAGGACTGCCATAGCTTTGATCCACCCAGCATGTGTTGGAGACTGAAGATGGTGTGGAGGATGAAGCACACAACCACCACAGGCACCGGAGGAGGAGGAGAGTGTTCAGACCCAGGCTAACCTACCAGGGGCTACATGATCTGGAGATAGTAGAGTATTACAGGGTGGACAGGGACACCCTACAGCAACTTGTGGAGCTGTGCCGGCCATGCCTCAGAGCCAGAACAAGCATAGGGGAGCCCATCCCAGTGGATATGAAGGTATGTGTAAGCCTGAGAATACTAGCTACAGGTACCTTTCAAAGACCAACTGGGGATATCATGGGTATCTCACAGGCATCAGCATCCAGGGTACTACACCAGTTCCTGGTTGCCATGTTACCACATGCCAATGAGCACATATGCTTCCCTCGAATGCAGGAGGAGTTGGCCAGCAATATGCGTCTCTTCCACCATGAGGCAGAATACCCGGAGATACTGGGTGCAATAGACTGCACGCACATACACATCAAGTGACCACTCGGTGAGCAGGGAAGGCACTACATAAACCACAAGCGATAACCCTCCAACAACTGCCAAGTCATGTGCAATGCCAAGGGAATTATCATGGATGTGTGTGCTGGTAGCCCTGGAAGCTATCACGACTCCCACATCTGGCATGCCTCACAGCTGTATCAGTTATTTGCCAGGGGGGACATCCCAAATGGCCACCTGGTGGGGATGCTGGCTATGCACTGGAACCGTGGATGATAACGCCCATCAGAAGTGCACACACACCCATGCCGGAACGCCATAATGAGGCACATGCACAAACCAGAATCATCATAGAGCATGTGTTTGGGATGCTGAAATCATGGTTCTGTTGCTTGGACATATCTGGTGGAGCCTTGCAGTACTCTCCAGGCACATGTGCCCATATCTTCATAGTGTGTGCCAGGCTACACAATATGGTCCTGTGGAAACAGCTGCAGCAGGGACAGAATGGTGAAGGCCCTTACAGCCCACCACCATTGCCAAGGGCCCCACAGGCACAGAGGTACTCAGACCACAAACACCCTGAGCCAGCCCCAGTAGGCAGACGGAGGCGTGCCCAGTATGCCCATGCCTTGGCAAAGAGGGAACGTATAGCACGCACACTGACAGTGTAGGCACCTAGGGGCTGACACCTTTCTCCACCTGCACACACAGTAAAAATGGATGGCACACACACAAGACTACCTGTAAATTGTCATGTATAGGCAGTCTACTGTGTGCATCCAACATAGGCAGCCCTCAACTGTTGCACACACAACAGCCATTGGCACAAGGTAAGTCAACACCTGAACAGTAAATTAAGCTCTCATCATATGCAGATACTGTATGTATAGATTCATAGTTAGGTACTTGGCCAACTGCCAGAGGCCATTCATAAGGCCAGCCAAAATGTGTCAGCTTTTGCCACCCCATTGATTCATTAACCATCCCTCTGTGGACCAGAGCCAATGGCGGGATCCCTGGGGTGCATCTACTACTCCCCATCCACCCTTCAAGGTTTCTCTTGCAGACTGTTAGTGATGGTCTCTGTATAATGTAGTTAGGGATGTTGTTCTAGAGTATGGGGAGTGTCTGTGACAGGAAGCAGTCCCTCCAGCATCCCCCAGTTATTGTTGTGGCAAGGTCAGCTCACTGCATTGCGTGGCTCACTGTGACATGGATTCCCATAGGTGGAGCATATCCATCAAGCCTGAGTTTGACATGGCTGTATTGGTCAGTGGAGATCATCTCTGGGTAAACGAGATGCCACTGAGTAAAGCAGGAGTTTATTCAGTCCGACTGCATAGGCCATATGTTGGAGGCCAGTATTCCCCTTGGTGAGGTACATTCATGGACCCCCCAGCTGTTGGACGTGTCCTCAAGGTACATCCCACATGGGTTATTATACCTTATGATGGGACTGGTGAGTGATGAGTAAAGGGGCACTATAACCCCAGTATGTCTAGATGGGAATCCTTTGGTAGTCAGATGGCCTACATAGAAGGATGTCCTAACTACTGTGGAGATATGATTGTCACAGGGGAGATCACTATCCATCTTAGTCCCCAGATACCCCATTACCCTGTCTGTATTAAAGTGGCTGCCGCTCATGTAATATGTTGGTGCCAATTCCACAATGGAATGACCATGCAGTTAGTGGCACTTGGCTGGAGACCGTGTCATTGGCACCCTGTGATGTTCTCTGTGAGGCCCCCTGAGGGATGTCCATGTCAGCTGGACTATCAATCATGCTCCCAGTTTGCAGTCATTGCCAGACATGGTCTGCCCTAGTCCACCTGTGTTTGCCTGTACTCTGAGACGTATATGCCTAACAGTAGGGCTCCCAGGACTGAGTCCTGTGGGACACCAGTTGTGACTGTTCAAGAGTTGGACCTGGAAACTGCTATTCGTATCATGTGGGTTCTGTGTGTAAGCCCGTTGGCAACCCAACCTGTGATGTATGGGTGAATGTACAGGCTGGTGTGTTTATCAATAATACCTGAGCGAAGCATGGTGTCAAAAGCCTTGGTGAGGTCCAGGTAGTATGTGTGAACCACTTCCCCTGTCATCTAATGTCTTGGTGACTGTATGTAAGACATCAAAAAGGTTCAGTCAGCATGAACTGCACTTAAGCAAGCTGACCTGAGTTGGGTCACGTGTTCAAAGATTACCAATGTCATTGTTAATGAGTGCCATGAGGATGAGAACCATACCATTGCAGACCAGACAAGTCAGTCTTATGGGGTGGTAGTTACCATGGTCAGTTGTAATTTCTCCATGATGGAGTGGAATAACCATTGCCACGCACCATTGTATGGCCATGTAGCCTGTGGGGATGCTGAGGTAGAAATGCTTAATTAGGTGGGGGGCAGGTTGTCTTGTACAGTTTGCAAGATGCAGTCTGGGTCAACATCTACCTCCATTGATGCTGTGTTCTGCTGTTATAGAGGGCCATTTCCACCTGTGTGTCTCTGATGATTGGGATACTGTACCTTCCAGGTAGTGTTGTGGGCTCTTTGGGGGTGAAGTATGCACCAAATGTATCTGCAAGGATGTTGGCGATATCAGTACGGTCAGCATATTTTGTGCTATATTTCACTGGCACAGTGCAAATCTGTGTGTCACCATGTAAATCCTTGACATAGCCAAAGAAGGCTTTGTGGTTATATTTTGAATCCTTGAGTACTCTCCTGCTGATGTTAGCCTTGGATGATGTCATGAGGGACCTACGTATCATACTAATAGTGGTCACAGATGTCTGCCCTTCATGGGATTTGCTGTGTGTCTGGAACACTGTCCTATGTCTGTAGTATAGCCTGTTTATTGCAGAGGTCCACCAGACCTTGTTTAGGAGGAGTAAGTCTTGGTTTACCAGGGATGGCACGATCCATACATCCGTGTAGGTGCTTATAGACTGCATTTGTAAATTTGTCTGTATCTTGAGCAGTGTTTCCCCTTAGCATGGGGGCTGTGAAACCCTCCACCCCTGTCACTAGTAGTGTAAATTTAGCTGTAGGAAAGGTATACACTGTGGTATCCATGGGTGGGGGAGATGCTAGGGTGTGGAAACATTGAATAGTTTATGGTCAGATCTAACCAGTGACCGGTTATCCTCCACTGTGGTACACCTGTTGCCCATGTTGGTGATGACCACATCTAGTAGTTTCCACCCCACATTAGGGAGGTTACCACCTGATACAGGGCATATGAGGTGATACATTCCAGGAAGCGCTGGTCCTGGAAGTGAGTACCAGAGTACGTTTCCCAGTTAATGGTATGGTAGTTGACATCAACCAATGCCAGGGTGTGTGTTAGGACTTTCGTGTTCTCCACTGTCTCCAGGTAGGTGGAGTGGAGGTCCTGGGTAATGGAAGGTGATCTGTAGCAGGCCACATTCCACATTGCAGTTGTGGCTGATGTTAGCTGCACATGGATGATCACAGAGGTATCATGCTGCTCCACTAACCTGGAGGTGCAGGTATCCCTGATGAATATGGATACAGCCCCTACATGTCTGTCAATCCATGTTCTGTGGCTAAAATGTGTGGTATGGGTTGTAGTCTGGTAGTGCTGGTGTGCTCTCAGGAGCCTTAAGACAGATTTCAGTTAATGCACAGATGTTGATGTTGTCCATCTTAAGGAGTGCTGTGAGTGCATGCATGTCATGATCACAACCCCTGTTGGTGAGTAGCATAAACCTCATCGAATCTGCTATTGTGCTGCTTACAGAGCTGGTATTCACCTTCGAGACTCTCCTAAATAAGGCACCATGGGGGCGCCAATAGCCTTGCTCAGTATTCCAAAGAGTAAGGCTGACACATAGGCCGGTATGGTATCATTACATGCATGTTCCCCATCTGTGCTTGTTTGTCATCTCCCCTGTAGGTAACTTAGTGGTAAGCAATAGAAAGCCTTAAACGTATACAAGTCTTCTAGCTTCCAAGATAGGCTTTTGGAGTGACTAAGTATCAGTGTTCTGTATGTTCTTGCTGTACTCAACTGTTTCCTGACTACATGGTGAGTTCACACTGTATATTGTGATCTGAAGGTCTGTTTATTTAGATATTATGGCTGTGATGGACTGCACATTAGAGGTTCACAGATAACCTACTATCTATCTGCCCAGCGGCAATTAGAAGCATAGCAACAATGTATTGGCCTTCCCCGCACCATTGATGAAGTAACTGAGCCTCTGTCAAGCATAGTCAATGAAGCAATTCCAGGCAGAGTTGCTGGAAGCTGTTGAAGACTGTGGTTATGGAGGGTGATAGGGGCACCTAGTGATCTAAAGAGGGCATGTTAATGTGGCAATTCAATACCATTCAATTCCCCCAATAGGTCTTGCAGCTATCAAACTGGACAGGCTCCCTCACCCCCTAGCTGTATGGTTCTGGGACACATGATCCCAAGGGTGTATAGTCTGTTACCCATTCACACACCAAGGTTTCCCCTTGAAGTGTGTCAGAGAGGGACTATGCCTAATCTAGGTAGGAATGTAATGTAATGTATTGTCTCACAGTAAATTTGTTATATGTTGTTATGTCAAGAGTACATGAAGTTCAGTGAGTTTGGGGGCTCCCACCCTTTGCTTAGCCAGGCTTACACATGGAAATCATCTAAATAGGAAATAGGCGGAAGCAACGTTAATGTCAACAGTGTAATGGTTACAGCATCTGCATGCTCAACTCCTGAGAGACTTGCTTGGCTACAAACATCTGCATTACAAGCTGAAGCTAAGTGAAACTTGCAGTAGTGAATTTTAGTCTTTTGTTAAGTACAAACTTGCAGTTTTTAAAGTACTGTATTTTCATTTTTTTCTGTTTCCTAATTGTGTGTTTCTGAACAGTGTGCTGTGTGTCTCTCTGCAGTTAGTTCTCCACCCACCTTCCCTGTTCTTGTGTTGGTATTAGTGTTGGTGGCTCTGGAATTGCCCACCCCTCCTGTAAGTCTGTATTAGAACACTCCTCCTGGGTCCATCTCATTTGCTCACTTAACTGAGTACAGTGAGATCATATTCTGAGTCTAGTGTTCACACTACTTAATACAGAGAGAAGATTTTTGAAGGCGAGCCCACTTAGGTTCTTCCTTCCTCTCTTCTTGCACTTAAAAAAAAAATGTTTGCACTTTATTTGTTTGCTTTTACTGTATTTGTGTTTCCTGCTACTTTATTTTGCTTCTCTTAAAAGTACTTAATTTTATTTATTCTGCTGCATTTATTACTGCTTGGTCATAGCCTGATTAAATTGTAACTGTTATTCTGTCTTTTGGTTTAAGCACTTGGGCTTCATACAGGATGTTTTACATTAAGAAGGTTTGTGGTCTGCACTGTTGTGGCAGGACAGGTAGCTTACATCCTTCTAAGCTGTGAATTGCTGATTGAAGGCCCAGTGTCTGCTATTCTAAAAGTGTATTAGTTCTGGCTTAAGCACTTGGGCTTCAAGCCAGTTATTCTACATTAAGAAGGTTTGTAGTCTGCACTCTTGTGGGAGGAGAGGCTGGATTCTGCCCTTCTGAGCTGGGAATTTCTGGTCACAGGCTTATTGTGACTGCTTATTTGAACTGTTTCTTTCTGAAATTGGTGTGCCTTGTTGCTGTAGCACAGACCAGATTCAGGCCTGCTGAATCTAGCTTTGTTTGTATAACTTGAGCATTGATCCAGGCCACCTTTTCTGGAGAAGGTTCCCCTGCATCCTAGTAAGCAGGGGTGTGCATTTGGAACTTGTCTGATTGAAGACTGCTGGAACAGGGCTCAGTTTTGAGCTTTTTTCTGGTTAATTGGGTAACTTGTTTAAATCAGTTTGTTCATTTTCTATTGTTTTATATATATATATATATATATATATATATATATATATATATATATATATATATTGTACTTTACTGTATTTGTATTTCTTCCTACTTTATTACTGGGGACATTGACTACAACTCTGATCTGTGATATATAACAATAAGTATCCTTTTCTGTGCTTTTAAACTGTTTTTTTTAGTGTATCTGCTTTATTTTCTGAAACAAAATATATATATATTTACTTTTTTCCCACCTTTCTAAGCAAGTATAGTCCAGTTTTCAGGTTAGTGCTGAATTCAGGGCTGTATTACAAATCTCTGTGTTTGCCCATACCTTACTTGGATAGAAGAAAGTTTCTCTTTTCACCTGTGAGAGAGGGGAGCTTTGAGCAGCCTATCTGTCCCTGAAGGAGTGGTTTCAGCCCAGAAATTAGTAGTTCATTGGCCATTTTGGGCTAATTTTTATCTTATATGTTCATAGGTAGGTACTAGGCTATTGGCCCTGGGGCCTATACAAGCCCAGCCAAAAAGGTACCCTGGCTTTTGCCACCCAAGAAAATTATTTTCCTGTGCCACTGTCGAGAAAAGCTACAGAGGTGATCCCAGGGGTGAATTTCCTATTTCCCATCCAATCATCAAGATTTTTCTTGAAGAGTGCTAATGAGGAGCTTTGTTTGATATAGATAGGTAGTTTATTCCAGAGTATGGGAAGTCTCTGGGACAGGAATCTATCCCTCTGGCATGTTCTGTTTATTGTGGTGATAAGGTTTAAGTCCCCTAGAGTGTGTAGCTTGGAAGGATTGGGATTTCTTTAAGTGGAGTATGTCCAACAGCTCTGGGTTTGACATAGCTTTGTATGTTAGGCAGAGATCACCTCTGAGTAGGCGATATGTGACGGAGTAAAGCTGGAGTTTTTTGAGATGGTCTGTTTAGGGCATCTGCTTGTGGCCAGTAATCCTCTTTATAAGGTATTTCTGTGGCCTTTCCAGTTGTTATAGATGTCTTCTGAGGTACATACCAAAAGGGGCGTTGTACTATATAATGGGTCTAATGAGTGATGAGTAGAGGGGAACAATGACCTCTTTTTTTCTGGATGAGAAACCTTTTGTGATGAGGTGTGCCACGTAGAACGATTTTCTGACTACTGTGGTGATGTGATTATCAAAGGAGAGACTACTGTCCACCTGTGTCCCAAGGTCTCTTATCACACTTTTGGTGTTAAGTATACTACCACCTATGTTGTAGTTCATGGGTACAGAGTTTTTACCAAAGGGGATGACAATGCACTTTTTGGCATTGAGCTTGAGGCCATGGTTTTGACACCAGGCATCTGTCTCGGTGAGGCCCTTTTGTAGGATGTCCACATTGTTAGGAGTTTCTATTATGGCTCCTAGTTTGCAGTCATCTGCGAACTTTGTTAGACAAAGACCTTCTGTGTTAGTCTGTACTTCAGAGAACTAGACACCAAACAGGAGAGGACCCAGGACTGAACCCTGTGGTATTCCACTTGTCACTGGTCTGAAGTCAGATTTGGAGTCTGCTACCTTCTCAGTGTGGGTTCTGTCAGTGAGCCAGTTGGCAACCCATCTTGTGACATAGGGATTTATACCTAGTTTAGTGAGTTTATCTATAATTCCAGAGTGGGGGATGGTGTTGAAAGCCTTGGCAAGATCTAGATAGGCTGTGTGAACCACCTTACCCTTGTCTACGGCTTTGGTGACTGCTTCAAAGAAGTCTATCAGATTTAGGAGACATGATCTGTCTTTTACAAACCTGAACTGGGTGGGGTCCAGAGTTTGGAGATTACCAATGTCTTTGTTTATAAGTTCCATGATGATACGTTCCATGGCCTTGCAGACCAGGCTCGTCAGGCTAATGGGGCGGTAGTTCCCATGGTCCGTGGTGGCTCCCCCCTTGTGGAGTGGGATAACCTTTGTTGTGCACCATTCAGCAGGCACAAAGCCTGAGGTGAGGCTATGATTGAACATGGTACTTAGGTGGGGTGCCAGTTCATTCTGTAGTTCATGTAGAATGCAGCCTGGGATGTTGTCAGGTCCCATGGATGCTGTGTTCTTGGCTTTGGAGAGTGTGGTATTTACCTGTGCAGCCATGATCACAGGAACTTTGCATTCTTCCGGTATAGAGATGGGCTTTTTAGGGGGTGAGAGGGCATTAAAGTTAGCACTGAACCTATCTGCCAGGATGTTGGCAATATCAGTTGGGTCTGTATATTTAGTGCCATTGTGCTGTAACTCAGAGCAGATCTGAATGTTGCCATTGAGATTCTTGACATAGCTCTAGAATGATTTGTGGTTGTCTTTAGAATCAGTGGTGATTTTGTTTTCATAACTAGCTTTGGAGGATTTTATCAAGGATTGCAGCTTCTTACTGAGGTGACCAAGGAGCCCCTCCACTCGTGGGATTTTACTCTCTTTTGCAATGGTTTCTTCCTTCTGTTGTACAGTTTGTTTATGGCAGGGGACCACCAGATTGGCTTCCTTTTTTTGGAGGATAGCATCTTGGGTCTGTTTGGGATAGCACAATCCATGCACTCATGTAAGTGCTTATAAAGTGCAATTGGGTAGGATTCAGTAGTCGTAAATGTATTGTCCATCTGCATGGGTGTCAGGAAGTTCACCACTTCTGTCTTAAGAAGCATGAAGTTGGCCTTGGAGAAATTTTTTACCATGGTTTCCTTAATGGGGGGTGGGGGCAGGATGTGGATATCTAGGGTAATTAGCTTATGGTCAGATCGGACCAATGTGGCATTGACTTCAGGTGTGGAACACTGGTCACTCATGATGGTAATGACTAGATCTAGGATATTGTTGCCCCTGGTGGGGGTGTGGATAAGTTGATCCAGGGCATTGGAGTTTATGAATTCCAGAAAGCGTTGAGTGAAGGAGTTGGTACATGAGTAGTTTTCCCAGTTAATGGTGGGGTAGTTGAAATCGCCCATTATTAGGGTGTTTGGTTGAACCCTAATATTTTCCAGTACATCAAGAAAAGAGGAGTGGGAATCCTGGGGCATGGTGGGTGATCTGTAGCAAGCTACAATTTGGATTGCAGTTTTGCCCAGAGTTAGTTGAACTTGGATAACCTCGGCTGCATTATGCTGAGCAACTAGCCTGGAGGTGTGAATATCCTTAATGAATATGGACACACCTCCCCTTTAGTGTTCCGGTCCAGGTTACATGGCCAAAAAGTGTGGTATGAGTTATAGCATGGTAGTGCAAGGGTGCTCTCTGGAGCCTTTAACCTGGTCTCAGTCACTGCACGGATATCAATGTTCTCCATTTTAAGGAGTGCCTCGAGTGAGTGCATTTTGAGATTTAGACTTCTAGCATTGAGTAGCATCACCCTCAGTTTTTGCTTGCCTGTTCCTGTTACTATGGTGAATTTGTCATTTGAACCTTGTCTAAAAAAGGCACTAAATGGGCAGCAAGAACCTTAGCCGGTATCTGGAATCCCAGGGGTGACAGGTGCAGGTCATCTCTGGCAAAGCATCATGGTCTGTTGACCATGTCATCCCAGGCAGACAGATACTGGATCCCTTTAGAATGGCACCAGAAGCTTAGCCAATTGTAGAAGTCAATCATTTTGTCCTTGTACTGCGGCATCATTCTGGGTGATGGCACAATGCTACTCAGGGCTAGGGTCATACCTGCCTGGGCTACAAGATTGGAGAGCTCTACTATGTCTCTTTTCATGTAGTCCAGGGAGGTATGTCTCAGGTCATTCACACCAACAAGGACAATGACAGCTTCATATTTGTACTTGTTGTGGAGTGACCTGACTGCATGGGTTATGTGGCGGATCCTGGCACCCGACAGGCAGCTGACAGTAACCTTCTCCTTGTTTAGCCCAGTGAGTGGTACATCAGTGTGCCTGACTATAGAGTCACCTATGACTAGTGTGTTGGGTACGTTGTTTTGCCTTATTGGCTGGGCTGAAACCACTCCTCCAGGGACAGATAGGCTGCTCAAAGCTCCCCTCTCTCACAGGTGAACAGAGAAACTTCCTTCTGTCCAAGTAAGGTATGGGCAAACACAATCTCTTTCATTTCCCTTCTATAAGTACCATATTTGCCTGTTTTTGCACACCGAGCAGCGCCAGTTAGCTAGGGTAAAACTATTCCCGGCTCCACAAAGTCCCCGCTTCAATTTTTTCCTTGGAACTAGACAAACTTTCAACTTAAGCACTCAAGCCATTCATTTCTCAGCCTGGCACTTGCTCAAAACTTATAACAAGCACTTATAAACCCTAACACTAGACCCTACTGTACCAGCCATCCAGTAAAACAGTTCACTGTACCTATCCAGGCATGTCCAAAAGGCAGTTTCAGGTATACTCTCCAGTTCAACTGGTGAATCTGGGCATTTTGAGGCAATGTTACAACTGCCTCATGCACACAGACAACCCCCACCTCCTACCACCAAACACTAATACATGCGAGAGATGCAGTTATACAGCCAAACTAGAGGCTAAGCTCTCTCAACCCAAGACTGGATCAGACAGTCAAGAGGAGAAGGGAAATACTTGAATCACACCACCAGTCTTACATAGACCGATTAAACCAGCACCGGCAAAAAACACACATAAATCCATGGAAACATACTAGAAGGCTCTAAATAAAAATCTACAAAAACCAACAGAGACCTCCAAAGCAAACATCCAAGCAATCTCCACCCCCCAACACAAACCATGAAACACAGACTTCACAAAACCAGTGTGCCATGCAATCACAGCCCTTAAGGCAAAATAACATACCCAACATACTAGTAATAGGTGACTCTATAGTCAGGCACACTGACGTCCCACTCACTAGGCTGAATAAGGAGAAGTTTACTGTTAGCTGCCTGTCAGGTGCCAGGATCTGCCACATAACACAAGCACTCAGGTCACTCCAGAACAAGTACAAATATGACTCAGTCATTGTCCATGTTGGTGTGAATGACCTGAGCTGTACCTCCCTGGACTACATGAAAAGAGAAATGGAAGAGCTATCTGATCATGTAGCCCAGGCCGGTATGACCCTGATCCTGAGTAGCATCCTGCCCTCACCAAGAATGATACCTCAGTATAAAGAAAAAATTCTCAATTTCATCAATTGGCTAAGTTTCTGGTGTCATTCAAAGGGGATCCAGTGTCTGTCCATCTGGGATGACATGCTCGACAAGCCACGCTGCTTTGCTAAAGACGGCTTGTACCTGTTACCCTTAGGCTTTTAGAATACTTGCCAAGGCTCCTGCCACCCCCATAGTACCTTTTTTGGGCAAGGCTGAAAAGACAAACACACACCATCATAAATAGCACAAGTAACAAAAAACTGAGGGTAAAGCTACTCAATGCCAGAAGTCTAAACCTCAAAATAAATGCACTCTCCATATGGAGAAAATCGATATATGTGCAGAAACAGAAACCTTGTTTAAGGCTCCAGAGAGAACCCCAGCACTACCAGGCTACAACTCATACCATGCATTTTGGCCACAGAACCCAAACCGAAATACAAAAGTCGGGGGCATATCCATATTCATCAAGGATACCCACACCTCCAGGTTAGTGGCACAGCACGATGCTTCAGAGATTATCCACATGCAACTAACAATGGGCAAAACTGCAATTCAAATTGTAGCTTGCTACAGATCACCCACCATGTCCCAGGACCCCCATTCTGTGTTTCTGGAAACACTGGGAAACATAAAGGTCCTACCAAACACCCTAATATTGGGTGATTTCAATTACCCAAACATTAACTGGGAGGACTACTCAAAAACTAACTCCCTTGCCAAACTTTTCCTAGAATTTATAAACTCAAACATCCTGGTTCAACTGGTCAACACTCCCACCAGAGGTGACAACATATTGGACCTGGTCATCACCAACATGGGCGACCAGTGTTCCACACCAGAGGTCAACCCCTCACTGGTTAGATCTGACCATAAACAAATCATTTTGGATATCCATATTCCGCACCCAACCCCAGACAAGAAAGCCACCATGAAAAACTTTTCAAAAGCAAACTTCACGTTACTTAAGACCAAAGTGGAAAGTTTCAAAGCCCCCATGCTGAAGGATAACACTGCCAAAGCTGCAAAATCCTTTACTAATGCATTCTACGGGCAGCTACAAGAATGCATGGATTGTGCCATCCCAAGCAAAACCAAGACTCACTCCTCCAAGTAAAGGAAACCAATCTGGTGGACTCCTGCCATAAACATGCTCTACAATAGAAGGAGGAAACTAGTACAGAAAAGAGTAAAATCCCAAGAAGGGAAGACATCCCTGATCAGTATCAGCAAGAAACTATGATTCCACATAAAATCATCCAAGGTGAGCTTTGAAAGAAAAATTGCCAAGGACTCCAAAGATAACCACAAGGCATTCTTTAGCTATGTCAAGACTCTAAGTGGCAATGCTCAGATCTGGTCGGAGTTAGTGCAGAATGGCACAAAATACACTGAACCGACTGATATCACCAACATCCTGGCAGACAGGTTCACTGCTAACTTCACCCCCCTCTGACCCCAAAAGGGCCCATAACCATACCAGAAGAATGTAGAGTCCCTGAAATCACAGACACTCAGGTTAAAACAGCCCTCTCCAAGGCCAAAAACTCAGCATCAATGGGACCGGACAGTATCCCAGGCTGTGTCCTACACAAGCTCAAAGATGAACTAACCCCTCACCTAAACACACTGTTCAAACTCAGCCTCTCCACAGGCTACATACCCATAGAGTGGTGCACAGCAATGGTTATTCTGTTCCACAAAGGTGGCGCCACAACAGACCCCGGGAACTATCACCCTATAAGCCTGACTAGCTTGGTCTGCAAGGCTATGGAGCACATCATCATGGAACTCATTAACAGAGACATTGGGAACCTCCAAACACTGGACCCTACCCAGTTTGGCTTTGTTAAGGGCAGATCATGCCTCCTAAACCTGGTGGACTTTTTTGAGACAGTTACCAAGGCTATAGATGAGGGGAAAGGTGGTACACACAGCCTACCTAGACCTCGCTAAGGCCTTTGACACCATTCCCCATTCTAGTATTATAGAGAAGCTCACCAGCCTGAACATAAACCCATACGTCACAAGATGGGTTGCCAACTGGCTAACGGGCAGAACCCACATGGTGAGAGTTGCGGGAGCTAGGTCTGTCTCTAAACCAGTTACATGTGGTGTTCCGCAGGGCTCAGTCCTAGGACCCCTCCTGTTCGGCATATACTTCTCAGGGGTACAGGCAAGCACAGGAGGACTATGGCTGACCAAGTTCGCAGATGACTGCAAACTAGGGGCTATAATTGACTCTCCGGCTGACACAGACATCCTTCAAAAGGGTCTCACTGAGACGGATACCTGATGTCAAAATCATGGCCTCAAGCTAAATGCCAAAAAGTGCATAGTCATCCCCTTTGGAAAAAACAAAGTACCCACAAACTACCACATAGGTGGTAGTCCCCTAAGTACGGAAGACGTAATAAGGGATCTGGGGACCCAAGTAGATAGTAATCTCACCTTTGATAATCATATTGCCAAAGTGGTTAGAAAATCCTTCTACGTGGCTCACCTATTCACAAAAGGGTTCACATCAAGATCAAAAGAAGTCATTGTGCCCATCTACTCATCACTCATCAGACCCATCTTAGAGTACAACACCCCATTGGGGATGTACCTTACAAGACAACTGCAACAGCTGGAAAGACCACAGAAGTACCTCACCAAGAGGATCAATGGCCTCAAACAGATGCCCTATGTAGCTTGACTGAAGAAACTCTAGTTGTACTCGGTTGCATATCGCCTACTCAGAGGTGATTTCTGCCTGACATACAAGGCCATGTCCAACCCAGAATTGATGGACATGCTCCACCTAAAGAAAACCTTATCCCCTCGAGCCACATGCTCTAGGGATTTAAACCTCACCACAACAATAAATAGGATGTGCTGGAGGGATATATTCCTGTCCCAGAGACATCCCATGCTTTGGAACAAGATCCCAATCTACATTAGGCAGAGCTCCTCGCTAACACTCTTCAAAAGAAACCTAGACAAGTGGATGGGAAACAGAAAGCTTACCTCAGGGATCACTTCAGTGGCTCTGCTGGAGAGAGGCACAGGGAACTAATCTAAGGGGACGGCGAAAGCCAATACATTCTGGCTAGGCTTATAAATGCCTTTGGGCAGATAGCCTAGTACCCACCTATGAACCTAGTATCTGTGCATTCGAGGTTACAATCTCGATAAAGGCAAGGATGTTTATCATGTGCAAAAGTATACCTTAACCACAGCTTGCATATATAGGTAGTAATCGTCTGTATAATAAACATTCGAATCACACATATAAACTCATGTGTGCAGGAGAGTACATTCAACAGTGAATGTAATGTCATGTCAGCACATAGTGAGATGTTACATCACTGACAGGTATATATCCAGAGTAGTTAGCAGATGTGGCTGTGTTTGCGCGCACAGGTTATACGTTACAACGCTTGTTTAACTGTGTTTAACCGCTGTTATAATGTCACACATGACAAACATGCTTACAACTGCTTAAATGAGCCTTATTCTGCAGTAAAAAACATTTGTAAAGCATCGCAGGTGTTGAACCCTGGATCATGCACACTATAATCATGGGACGTACCACTAAGCTATCTGAGGTGTACACGTTTCATGGTCCTGAGACTACACCGTATACCATATGCATTTTACTTTAATGATCACAAATGGGACAGTGGCTCTGTGTACATATGTACAGTACATTGTAATGTACTGTAGTTTGTGAACCAACACATTCCAGTCTACAGATGTATTACTGTTACAAACTAATACGAAATATATATATATATATATATATATATATATATATATATATATATATATATATATATAGATATATATGTCAGTGATGTCTACACATAGATGTAAATATATATATATATATATATATATATATATATATATATATATATATATATAAAATACAGTTACATCAATAGCCGTATATATAAACATCTATGAACACACTTCGTGACACAGAAGCACTCCAAAGGAATTGGAATGTACACAAAACACATGCGGCTCTGCTATTATAACTATTAATATTAACCTAATTCACCATAGAAGGGGTGGTTGTTGTGTATGTGAAGATTGTGGTGTGGGAGGAAGGATGGGTAATGCAATCATGCATCAAAGAGGGCCTGGGTCAGATGTCCAATAAGTGAACTGGAGGGGCATACATGGAGTACGGAGAGAATATAAAAAGGACACAAGTATGAACCGTACGCATACATAATACACCCTGTCATGTCACATTACAACACCTACTTTCACAAACATATGAACATTAACATGTATCAGACATATGTACACCAACTGATTGTCACATTTGTTTTCAGTAGTGAGGAATGCCTGTAGTATAATGAATATTCTAAACACCATAACATTTGTGCATATCGCAGATGCCTTTGTGGTAAGGTCAGTGACTGTGGTGTTCATGGTCCCGGGTTCAAGGCCTGTTAGGTTATTTTGAAGGCCAGAATAAGGGCTTTTGGATACAGGTGGATTAAATCACTCTTAAGCAGTTGTAAGCAGGTTTCCACGTGTTTGCATAATGGTAAGTGGTGCTGCAACACCGTAAATGGAGAAGTGCTTCACACGTTTGACCTTTGATTAGCATTACGCAGACCACAGGCAGACCTGCTCACAACCACATAAATGTGCGTTATTCACACTTTCCCTACCAGTGCCTACTCTGAGAAGTAAAATAATAACACCTTCCAGGAGTAGAACCCGTAACCATGTACTCCATCTTTAGAGTAACCTAACACTAAGCTACCTGGGATGCACCTATCCCAGTTGTGTATGCAGACAGGTTAAAACGCAAAAGGGAGGAATGTGTTGAAATAGGACAACCCGCCATGTACCCAATTAAAGGTGTATGCTTTATATATATATATATATATATATATATATATATATATATATAGATAGATATGTTTATCTATATATATTTATATATATATAGATATATATTTATATATATATATATATATATATATATATCTATATATATATATACATATATATATATATATATATATATATATATATATATATAGAGAGAGAGAGAGAGAGAGAGATACATAGAGACATGTCGATATATACAGGTCTACATATATATGTAGATATATAGATAGGTTAAAGGCATCTACACATCTATGGAGGTACAGATAAATGTATGCAATAATGTATATATATATATATATATATATATATACACACACACACACACACACACACACACACACACACACACACACACATATATATATATATATATATATATATATATATATATATATATATATATATATATATTATATAGATATAAATATATATACACATACATACATGTCTGTAGACAGCATCCGAAGTGGTCATAACTGAGTATAAAATGGACCATAGCTATCACACATTCCACCTCCCCCAAACAATATGAACATAACATATGAAGAGTATATGCCAATACACTATTACAAATATGTTCTATGGACACAGTCACCAACACAACTGCATTGACTGAAAATATCCATGACAGAATTACACAGACAGCTTTCATTTTGCAAATCTTTATTACATTCCGATGTATTGCCAAAAGGATTCAAGGACTAACAGTACCTGCATGCTATATAGGAAGCATTTAATAATGCTTTATTGAATCAGCCTGCAATTACCATAGTATTAGTCCACTAAGGGATAGGTGTTCACATAGGGAAAGAACACCCACACACACATATAGACGTTGTATAAAAGGGGTTCCTACACATCTGCATGTGCTATGTACACCCACCAACGTCTACCCCACAACCGAAATAATTACATCAATACATACTGACATACCATATCCAATTATGCAACTACTGTAGAGCATCTGCTGAAACCTTTACATACCTGGACACAGACACACTAACATGGCCCTATGTGAAATAGTTGCCATTATACAATTGAACAGCTGCTGATGTAACAGGGTTTGTATGGACTAATCCCGTTTCAGAGGGTTGAAAGATTCGTATACCAGGAAGTTTTACCGAGTACTGATTATTAGCACAGTATGATACACATTAACACCAAACTAAATATGTCTGGTAAGCACACTGTAAACCCCCTAACATTATATGCATAGCTATGCAGCCTTGAGCTGGTCAAACAACCTGGCCAGACTGACACATATGCAGAAGTATTAGGTACAGACAAACCCTGCACAAGTAGCAATGTTCAGAAATATAACAGCAGTACTCACATTTTAGACCAACTCCTCTAGGCATTACACACAATATATTACGGTTCATCTCCATACAGCTGTTGCAATAGATTCCAAACAAAACTTCCACGCTGTCTTCCTCACAAGTAAGGCAAAGGGACAACGCCCAAGTGGAGTACTCAATTATTCTCCACTATAGCCATGGTATTGGCTAAGGCAGTAGGCAGCTGATGTGCATGTAATTAGCTACTTAGGAACACCAATTGGCCATCGGGATAGCACATGTTACTGATCTGTAACTATAAAAGTTTGCCTTGTCACACATTCAAACCATCTGTATCTACCTGTAGGACAGTACAAAACACTGAAAGATGACTGAAAACGAGTATTACACTAGTTAATAACACCTCCGATTTCTAAGATGGTATGTATAACATGTAGAATGTCTGTGTATGTAGTATCTGTACTGTAAGAATTACAGTGTAATCGATGCATATAGTGGAAATAGCTATCTTGTAGCGATGTATTGCTGAGCAGTAGTAATGCTTGTAGTATTCTATGTGTGTACTGCTGTAGGTCACATGGCACACTCCACATACACCACAAGGAATGACATGGGCTTGGAACCCACCAATTCACTTCCAGCCACTGTCAGTGTCAGGACTGGTCCAACAAGTATGTTCCATAATGGGATAGTATATGGTGTGCATTGTGGGATATTGTGCCAATAGCTGTGTAATGTACAGTATTCTAGGCAGATCTGTATTCTGTTCTACATAGTGGTTCTGTTAAGTTATGCAAACAGTAGTTATATCTATTGGCAATTATAATACTTAATGACAGGATACATAGCATTAGTATTCATCTGACAGGTTAGCAGCATGATAGCAAAGATAATTGGAAGAGCCAGGTAACTATCCATGCACATAACACATGTAATATCCACCTCTCTACTATCGTTTGCAAGCAATAACAGCTGTGCATGTTATGCAAATGTGTAGTGACCCTTGTTACAGGGCTGGGCCAAATGGCTATGTGCACACCTACATAGAGTGGATATTGAGAATACAGACACACTGGTTGAACTACCAGGTTTGTGTAGCCCAACCTCTCATTGCCAACCTAACAGCCACCTGCACATACTGTATGTAAGGTAGTGCACAGCACTGGTAATGAAACAGGTTACATATCATCCTTAACTCCAGTGTAACATCTGCAGTAGGAGTGTCAGATGTAGGAGACAGCTGCTCATGTGTAATAGCCACATCATAGGCAATGGCTCACACTATCTGATTATATCCTGATCGTGTTGATAGTGGCATCAGAGCCTATTGATACATAACTCTGTTTGGGGAGTGGGTACCTGTGCCCAACAGAACTCATGGTCCTGGTGGATATGTGAGTATATACCCAGAGAATGAAACAGACCTGTGGACACTTGCATCATCTGTAATCAACTAACAGGATGTGATGTGCTCCTCAGAGGAGGATTGCTGCTAAAGGTAGCTACAATGTTTCCATAATAGCCAGTGTTGTCACGTCCATAACACAAATATTTACATGTGAGCATCACTGTCTAAAACATCTTCATAGGCAATATGGAAACTAAATACAGCACTTGGTAGTTGTAGTACTGACTGCCCATACAGACATGTCCACTAGTCAGCTACTGGTGTTTCCTAATGTCAGCTTTGTGTATGTGGCCATCCTGGGGGAATGTAATCTCTATGCCATTTACACTGCCAGACCCACCTAACACCATGCCCCACACATTGTCTGGGATGCTGCTACATGGGTAAGCAAAAAGGCAGCCCAGTCTACAGCCATGACTGGACTGGACAGTCATGAGGTGTAGGTTAACACATGCAGCTCATCAACACAACCAACACATACCCTTACCAGAAAACAGTAAGGACACCCACACACACTACCGGAAATCACACACATTTGCAGACGTGTCTAAGTATCTGGCCAAACAAGTGACCCCCCCCAGGCAGGAAGAGACAGACACCAAAATACACAAACTGTATGACATAGTTTGCATTATTGTGCCACACCTCTGAACACATGACTGGAAACATGCCCAACAGTACTCATTTGTGAATGCAAACTCTAGCACTATGTTACACAACAACCTATACGAGGACATACATACTGTCAGCTGCCTGTCTGCCATGATTAGCCACATACTCATGCACTCAGACCACCTTTTGAACTATACACATGGCTCTGGCATGTTCTATGTTGTTGTGCAGGACCTGTGATGCAGTAGCCTGGACTGCATGGAAACACATGTAGGAACTGTCAGGTCTTGTTGCCCATGCAGGTATGTCCCAAGGCCTGGGTAGCATTCTGCCATTGGCCAGAATGATGCTACAGTACAGGGACATAAGGATTGTATTCCACAATTGTCTAGTGTAGTGGTGCATGTTGCAGGGTATCCAGTATCTGTCGTCCTGGGATAACATGGTTGACAGACCATGATGCTTTGCCAGACAGGACCTGCACCTGTCACCTCTGGGAATCTGGATACAGCCTAGGGCTCATGGTTCCCCTATAGGGCCTTCATCATGCACAGTTCAGGTGAGGGTCCATTGCTGTTACAGGGATAGCCAAGCAATAAACTGTGGGTCTCGCTACACAATGATACATGTCAGAAATACTATACGGACACATATGTCAATCCCTAACATGGAGAACATATCTGTGCAGTGGCTGAGACATGTTTCAATGCTCCGGAGAGCACACCTGCATGACCATGTTATAACACATACCCCACCTTTTGCCCATTATCCTTTATTGGAACACATGGGCTGTAGGTGTGTCCATATTCCTGAAGGATATGTACACCCCCACGCTAATTGCACTTGCATAACATCAGATGCATTATGCTGAGCAACTACCTTTGTGCCACAGTGGAATTCAAAATGCACCTTGAGACAGATCACCCACCAGGCCGTGGACTTCTCAACTGTCATAATGTGCTGTAATGGGGAAGATTAGGTCTGAGACAGAACCATAATACTGGCTGCTCTCAACTATTCCATTATGAACTGGGAAGACTCATCATGTACCAACACCTGTGCTCAATGCATGTTGGATTCCATTGACCCCAATGACTTGGATCACAGTAGTCACACAAACAAAGCTAACAGTATGCTACACATAGTTAGTCTCCAATGCCAATGTTATGTTTCCTAAGAGCAGAGTGGTGAGTGCCATGGCACCCATGCAGATGGACAATGCATGTACAAATGCTGAATCCTACACAATTGAACCTTAAGCAGTCACATATGTGCAGTGACTGTGCCATTAAAACAGAACCAGGAGTCAACCCAACACAAACAAGTAGGCAAACTGGTGGTACCATTCTTTAAACTGTACCACAGAAGGTAGTAACTGTTGCAAGAGTGAACACACATGAGTGTAGGTGATCCCTGGTCAGCCTCAGTAATATGCAGATACACCATATAAAACCACGCACAGCTACTGTGAAACCAATCAGCCACATATTATGAGGCCAAGCACAGAGCATTCTATAGCTGTGTCGTTAATCGTAATGGCAATGACAAGACCTGCCGTGCTGCACAGCACTATGGCATGGGAAGTATTGCACCTACAGAAATAGCACCCATTCATCTAGATAGGGTTTTGGAGAACCTAAACCCACTCCCACCCCCCCCCATCCCCAACAGGTACACTTAGTAATATATCCATGTACACTACAGGACCCCTGTACTAACGACTATGCAGGTACAAGCTGCACTCTCTAATGCCATACATACAGCTTTCATGGGACCTGTCAACATCCCAGGATGTATCCTACACAAATCTAAGAACATTCAGCTATCCACATACACATCATGTTCAATCATAGTTCCATGTCAGGCTGTGTACACACCGAATGGTGCACAGCAACAGTTATCATACCCCACAAAGGGGGAGACACCATTGATAATGGGACATAGTGCAAAACTACCCTGCTGAGTCTGGTCTGTATGGCCATGTACCGTGGTCAGTGTAATTGATGTACTCGGTACAGATGTAAATGACAGTAAGGTTGATTCACACTGCATATCATGACCTTGCCAGGTCATAGGACACCATCACCCATACTGTGTTCTAGCTACACTCAGTAAACTTGGTGTATATTCCTATGCCACAGGAGTGGTTGGCAACTGGACTGCTGGCAGAACCCACACTACAGAAGGTGTCTGATGAATACACACACATCAAACTAGTGCCAGCCACAGTAATACAGGAGTCATTCCTGGTATTCCCCCTCTTTGTTATCTATTCCACATAGACTAACACAGAAGGCATCAGCCTATTGATGTTTGCAAATGACTATGAACTAGGAGCAATAGTTGACTCATTGTATGCTGTGTTCAACATACAGAAGGGCCTTAGTGTGTCAGATGTGTGGTGTGTGATGTATGGTCACAATCTGACAGCTAAGTATTGCATTGTCGTCCCCTATGTTATAAACCTTGTACCCATTAACTACCACCTAGGCAGCGGTCAACATAATGGCAATTGTGTGTATGGGATGCAGCTGGACAGTACTTCCCTTTGATAGTTATGTCACCACAAAAAACAGGTAGTCGTATGTGGCACCCCTAATCATGATAGGGTGCCATCCAGGTATATAGAGATAACTGCTCAGCCATACTCAACACCCATGTGACCCATAATAGATCACATATTTCCTTTAAGGGTTATTGCCCATGTGTAGATGGCATACACTGCCCTTCACAATCCCTAGCTGCACTATGTAGCATGCAGCCTACCCTGAATAAAGCCATGTCCAACCCAGAGGTGTTGGACATGCTACACTTAACACATCCTGATCCCAAATAAACACATATGTCATGGACATCCACCTTTATAGTACAAGGATCACAACATGCCTGACAGATCCCTGTCCCATACACGTAACATACTCTTGCCATACTATGCATCCCAGTCCAGTGAATCTGCACATCACCCCTCTCAGTGACATGGTGTGATGACCGCATGCCAAATATCTCAGTAACCATGTGTATCGGTTCTGTGGTACTGCTTGAACTTTCCACTGAAACATACCTGTCTGTTGCCTACAGCTAGGTAACCTGTCTGCCTAGGCTCATAAATGGCCCAGGGCATATAGCCTACTAGATCACTATGATCATACATGCCATAGTTGATATCCAACCCTGCAAATACCATCAGCCTAGCTATTGTCCCATGTGTTACACATGTTCAACACAGGCAATACATGACAGGATGCTACACAGCTGTACAGTGCCATGTAGATGTATATGGCAAAACACATACATGTTTGCAAGTCTACAGTGTCACAGGTCATGTCCCTAATGGCTATGTATGACTATATATGTGGCATATACTCAGCATTAAGGTTGATTGCTTTCATGTGAACACATCCAGGCATGTGCTGATAGGTAAAGACACCACTACAGGCAAACAGACATGCCCATGTCAAGACAACATCCACATGGTGTATGGGCAATGTCATTACATGACACACACATATATGGTGATAACATCACATCACCAGTAGGTGTCAAATGTGTGTGACTTATACATGTCAGTGGTGTTAGTGTCATGTAAATCTACAAAGACATATTTGTAATCTTAATAAATGTGATACACATGTATGTTTAGCTGCACCGCTGTACTTCTCTGTGAGTTACTGTGACCTGTCTACACTGTTATGTCTTCCAGATATGCCACGTAGCAGACTGCCGCCGTACAGCCGCTTGGAGGATGAAGTCCTCATCCCATACCTCCTCGACAATGACACAATGCTCTTCAGCCATGTGCCACAGGATGCACAGCAGTGGGATGCCCTGTGGGAGGAACTCTGCGGGAGGGTAAATGATGTTGGCGGTCACAATCACACCTATCAGCAGGTATGCCAACACTGCACTGACCTAATAAAATGGGTGAAACAGCGTGCTGATGCAATCGCCAGGGAACAAGGTGCAACAGGTGGGGGGGCCACTCACCCAGCCCCCACTCAAACATACCAAGGAGCTACTAGCCAACCTGGGGACACCTGCAGACCTCCATCCACAAGCTTTAGCTGGTATTGTGGAGGTGGGTGTCTCTCAACCACCAAGCCTGGAGTTGCCTGGTAAGTCACTACTGCACATAAAACACAACCATATATCATATAGTTACATGTGTTACTGTACAATATGTAATGTAACATCATATACAAGGCATGTATGCACACATGCCACATACAATAATCTGCTACTCTATGTATGCACAAATGTGCATATTCCATAGTATAGTGTATTGTACTGGCTTATGTGCTAACATAGACATTGCACCCTGTAGTTACCACACAGGTGTGGATAATGATCTTACTGCTGTGACACTCCTGTTTAGGTACTTCTGGAATTTTGCAGTGACAGTAGCCTGTGTCAGGTGAGATTGCTATTATTTACCAGGCTTGATAATGCATGGAACATATTAATTGCATGCTATCTGCTATAACACATGTACACATAATGTATAGTGGTGCTGGTAATGGACACTGGTCAGACCTATGTGAAACAATTGAAGACTATATGAAACACCTACACTAAACCTTTCAAACTGTCATTGCCAGATGTGAGGACAACAGTGAATACAATGGTGGAGGTGTGTTCCACTGTAGGGAAAGGTACTACATAGCAGCATTACACATGTTGGGAATATGAACAGTACTGTACAGAGAGCATATGTGTGCACACACACTACCATGTGTTGGAGCTGGAGTATGCCTGGCCCACAGGATACACCCTTGTGGAGTATACCCTTGCTATGAATGTCACACAATGTCATGTGCTATCAGACATGTCCGTGACATGTAGTGGGCTGACTGCAACACTGCTCAACTATCCTGCAAAACATGTCTCACATCACATACATACCACCCTTTGTCTGCATAACCCTGTCCTCAGTGGAGCATATGACATCTATGGGTGTATGTCATATGGGATAACACTGACATGTGAAATAAGATGGCCATCACAACCATTGGACTGAACATGTGTACACATGGCCATGGAGGATGGACAGAGACATGAAGCAAAACACACAGTAGAAGTGATGTACATGTGTGTACACCCTGTTGTACATTGGCTCGACACAATACAACTATGGCCTTTGTGTAATGGTGATATTGCAGATGTGAAACACTAAACATCATACAGGCCTGTGCACAGCTTGTGTAGGCATAACATGAAACCACCACATAACATGTCTTGAACATCTGGAGTGTGTCATGACATGGAAGCATTCACCTATACAGTATTCAAATACATACATGTGTTGCACAACATACACATACATCCACATCAAGCCACATATACAGTACATTCACCTTGCTGGTGTCAGACATCACTGTCATGCCTGCTCCTCATGTGTGTGAGGTACACAGATGTCATGTGGACATAGAGTACTTGTAAGTTAACCATGTGTGGGCATAGTTGCCAGTTATCAGTAATATGGTTGCAGATGTGCAGGGGTGTCATCCATATACATTCTACATTAGGGTTTATTGTGTATACATCTCGGTGACGTGGGTCACATTCCACATTAGATATATATTGTATGTGAACATAGTCATGGCTAGGAACTGTGTCAATAGCTCACAATGTATAGCAGTTGTGAAGCCACATGATGCCCTGCAATGGCTATGCACATCAGCTCAATGTGCAGTATATCCCTGCATATTTGTAGGGGTGAACAAACAACATTGCATTGGCTGAAGGCCCATGTTAGTATAACACGTCCCTGCATTGGGACACCATTACCGTACTGTAGATTGGAAAGGACACCATTGTGTTGCACATGTATGCATGTCATTCAACATGTCAGCAGAAGACATGACATACTACTTGTGATTGGCAAGGTCATACACCACACAGCAGGCAGGTGTACTGTAAACCTGTGCTGGTCTGTGGCACCATTGCACAGTAGGGACAGCCATGTCAAACATGTGTGTACAGCCACATGCACAATGTCTACACTCAGCTCAGGGGTAGGTGGAATAATGTTGAACAGACATGCACTGCTTTGGGGGAGATATGCAAGCTAGGGCTCAGGCAAACATAGTATACAGTCAACATACCCTACTGTGCATGTCCTCACACATAGGGGCAGTGGCCAACACAAAGCATCAGTGGCAGATGTACAAAGGTCTGCGATGATCTGTTAACATGTGGTGTACGTTGCACACACCATGGCAGTGCAGTGCAATGGTGATCCATTGCATGCATTGTGTTGAAGGTATGGGGCATAGGCTACTAACACAAATGGTGCAATACAGGTATGTATGCTAACCACCACTATAATTATGTAAGGTGCATGCTGTCTGCTGTACCACATGCATGCTGTTGTGTGAAACTCGGGGATGTATAACTACCACTATAATTGCCTAAGCTGAAGCTATAATTGTCTAAGCTGAATGCCATCTGCCACTTCACCTGCATGTAGAGTGTGTGTCTGTGTGTGTCTGTGTGTGTGTCTATGTGTCTCTGTCTGTGTGTGTCCCTGTCTGCTGTCTGTGTGTGTCTCTGTCTGTGTGTCTAGCTGTGTATCTGTGTGTGTGCTTTTGTGTGTGTGTGTGTGTGTGTGTGTGTGTGTGTGTGTGTGTGTGTGTGTGTGTGTGTCTGTGTCTGTCTGTGTGTGAGTTTGTCTGTGTGTGTGTCTGTGTGTATCTCTGTCTGTGTGTCTGTGTGTCTGTCTGTCTGTCTCTGTGTGTCTGGTATAACTTGTAATGTACAGTTCTTGTCTTCCCCTCACAGGTGTTGATGTAGGTGTGTTGCCCTCCTGTGGTCCACCTGATGTTAGTGTCCCCACAGACTCTAGCAGTGATGAAGATAGTATGATTGAGGCACAGGCAGGGTTGTCAGGGGCTGAATCTGTGCCATTGGTTGCCATTCCACCTGTCTCCCCCTCATCCTCGTACACAGTTCCCCTGCCTGCACATACCCCATCACCACCAGCCATAGAGGAAGGACAGTTGGCGAGTGGTAGCATGGAACAGGGAAGTGTGGTGACTATGGAAGGTGTGCCTGCACACCATGATCCCAGTCAACAGACTGGTGATGTCCCACACAGGCATATGCCCAGCGCTGCTCGTAGGAGGACCACTGGCCAACATGCTCCTGTGAGACCAAGCACATCAGATGGAGTCACGAGACACATGTTTCAGGCTGTAATGGAGGCACAGCACCTGCTGAATGGCACAACATAGACGGTCTGAGGCTTCAGAGGGATGCTGTCTGTTCATTAACTGACAACATCCAGGCACTTTCAAATTCTCGCCATCATCTTGCAGATGTTTTGGATAGACGATTGGGTGACACGGTGGGAGTCCTTGACTGTGGCATGTCAATCCTTGAGCATGGAATGTCTGTGCTGGAACATCTGGTGGGAGTGAGGTGTCGGACACATGGACATAGGCCAGCTACATCACCTGTTGAAGGTCTACGTGAACATGCTACTGCACATGTCGGCTCCCATAGTGGCACTATCACATCTGGTACAATTTTTACTGACTCTTTCCTTTGACAACTGTGCTGATATATGCACATGGGCGGTATTACTGTTACAGGTGTCATGGGGTTTGCCTTCGGTGTCACCCTTACAGCATTCTACATTGTCTGTCTTCCACTTCAATTAACAAAACCAGTCCTTAGCAGGTATACAGGTTATTGTAGGACTGGTTGTAATACACCAGTGAGCTGTCATCAGTAATCATTCATCTGCAAAGAAGCCCCACCACTTAGTAGTCATGCAAACATCTGTCCATACCTCATGTACGGCTTACTGCACTTACAGCATATCACCATATACAGTTGGCAGTGTTGAGGCTGTACTGCAACAGCATGATGTACTGAGACAACAGTCACCTTCAGACATCAGACACTGCACACACATGGAATATACACAAACAGCAATACATGTACACATATGCAGTCTACATCAGTACGTGCACTAGCAGGTCAAGAGGATACATTCCACACCTTCCCCACTCCATGTGTGAAACACAGCTGAGCATTACACCATAATGGATATTGTATTCATGTACTGTTAGGACACCACCCCTTTCACTGAGTAGACAAGTGCACATATATTACAACAGCACATATCAGTATGACACACACAGCATTATTCCATGTCATGCTCCTACAAACTGTTACTTGACAGTGTCATGGTGAAGCCAGGGCACTGTAATGGTCAACAGTGTGCACATCATATTTGTCACACACACTTCATGTGTACTGGAAGAGTGCCAGCAATGTGCTCTGTTAGAGCTAGGCAGTACACTCATTCAAGCATTTGCGAGGTCTGTGGCTTGAAAACATCTCACCCCAGCATGTACTGGCTATTGTGGTACTAAGGCTAATGTCCAGACAGCACACAGCATGCATGGCATGCAATTGTTGACATGGGGTATATGTAGGAGCTGTGGCCACACACAGCTGTACATGTCATGAACATATCACCTGTGACTACTCAGGAGCATACAGTACAGCTGGATTTCCCTGAGTTTGTCAATACAGGCCTTGTGTAGGTCCTATGATCCTGTTATTTGTGTATGTTTGTAGGCATTGCATTAGGTGGACATGTGTAAAGACAATACATGCCACATGGGGTGTTGTATGATATGATGGGTGTCATGGGTGACCAGTAGAGAGGGGATATTACCTCTGTCAACATAGATATTGAACCTTATGTACTGTTAGCATGCTATCTGCCATGTGCATGTGTGTAATGACTGTAGCCATCTGTATGTAGAAAGGTAAATGAAAGCTATGGTAATGTAATATATATTGTATGAGTGTGGGATGTACATATCCAGGGCAGGTATGGCTAGGTCATATCCAACCATGAGGGTGTACATCAACAGTCGACCGTGTTAATGCTGACAACATCTGAGGGACCCTGGTATGTGTACAACTGAGCAGGTTACAAACAGTGGTATTATTGCATTGCATAACACATTATGCAGCTGTGTCTGTACATGGGTACATTGCACAGTTGATGTAGGCCTAGGTACAGTCCACTAATGAAGGGTTATCTAGCGGTCTACCATACTATGTGATACCACATATGGATGTGTGTTCGTAGTCTGGGAACAAGGTGGTGGATGTATATGAGTATACAACCTAGAATGCAGCATTTGACACTGTCACCTGTACCTGACTCATCTGTGAGTTATGGCTAGGCTTGCATAGGCCCTAGGGCCGATAGCCTAGTACCAACCTATGAACGTATGTGTTATGTCGGAGTAGTGGTCTTTACATGTGAGTAGCCTTTATGAATATGTGTACACCACCACCTGGTATGGTCCATACCACTGTTATGGCCCACATGTCTGGATCTGAGTTATATGGTGTTAGTGCAGTTGTGCACTACAGAGCCTTCAGCCAGGTGTTCCTCATTGCACAGATGTCGGTATTCCCCATTGTAGGTTCTACATTGAGCAAATGGATTACAAAAGCCACACATCTAGCATGGGTTAGCATAAGCATCCAATGCAATTGTCATGTAGGTGTCAGGGTGTTACTTCTGTGTGTAGGACATTTGCCTTGGAAAATGGCTATATGGGTAAATGCAACCTAGGTATTATCCACACACATGTGTAACATGGATGCATTTGCTCTGTGCTGAAGACTCGTCGTTTGGTCATGACAGCCCGGAATAACAGACACTGGACAACCTCATAATAACAGCAGGACATTGGCTCATTGTTTTGGTCTAGCAGTTGCCACCTGTACCATGACATCACTGCATGTGACATTAATGTGCTTGGTAGCAAATGCCCCATGTAAGGTGACGGACAGTGGCAGAACTTGTGTATATGACCAATGTGAGATATACTTAAGGTAGCAGTCCTGCCAATAATGACAACTACTGCCACAGCTGGGAGAGGTCATCTTGTCACCTGCACCTCAGTAACATTACACAAGGTGGCTCACATTTTATGCTTGCACATGCCACTGTTCCACATATAATGCCATTGTCCACAACCTGCTATCAATGTATGCCTTTCAGGGCAGCAAGGTGTGCGGCACATGCTGTAGGTATCATCTGCCTGTGAGACCCAGGTAACCTATTGTCTGTCACATCCACACATGCATGAATGTGTATACATAACATATATATATATATGTCAATACTTCATGTACATGTATGCATGTGTATCACACAGCACAGACACAGATATATCATTTACAGGCCACATACAGGTATCAGGTAGTAAACAAGTATGATGTTCATATATACTGACAGGCAAGATGTACCTAACTGTAAACCCATGTGTTTACAATAGGAGTACATTACAACGTGTTCTGTACATGTAAGTGTTTGAGCATGCACACTGTGGCCTTCAGTGGTTAGAATCGGAGTGCATCCCAAACAGCCCTGTGCTACTAAGTGCATGAGCATACCCACTGCCACCTTCTGTAATTTGAGTCAGTGCATCCAACAAGCCCTTTGTTACTAAGTGTATGAGCATGCCCAGTATAACCTTGTGTAGTTGTAGTCATAGTGTACCCAAACGGCCCTGTGCTACTAAGTGTATGAGCATGCCCACTGTAACCCTGTATAGTGATAGTAGTTGTCCATTCCACAGATGGCCATACTCGAGTTCACTTTCCTGTTGTGCTACAACTATACCTCTCAGGCCTACCTGCGGATGATGTGTTTTGTTTGTGCATACAGGTTGTAATGGACACCTACTTTAAATACACAGGTCAACAGTGATGTACTTTGTGACTGTCAGTCCCCTGTTGTTGTCCTCAATTGTACAAGGGCAGCCTGACTGCTTTGGGATGTGTAATCTCTGTGGCGTGTCTCATAACTGTGTAGTACTGTAATAGTGTTCCTTAGATAGTCAGGAGTTCTGATATTACCACTGGCAACTGTGTGCGTGTGTTTGTGTGTGTGACAGCAAATGCCTGAGTGTATGTGTCAGCATAGGCTGAGTGTGGTTGTGTGTGTGTATTTCTCTCTGCATCCTGTCATGGCAGCGGGTTTTGCTGTATTCCAAAGAGATACCTCCTTTTGCACTGGCCTTTATCCTTGTCAACCACTATACCTCTCTCTTCCCCCCTCTCCACTGCAAGTAATCGGTCCTGTGATGTCACCAAGCTCAGACATGGAATCAGTAAGTGTAATTGTATGTGTTCTGTGGCACATACCCCATCTGCATACCACTGTACTAATTACCTTTACATAGGCAAGACGTGTATGCACAATACTGGCAAGTGTTTGTCTATTTGTGTGTGTGACTACCCTGTAGCCAGGCATACACGTGTAATGTCTTTTAGCACACCATGGTAGCCATCTGTGGTGACTGGTGTCTACAAAGTATTACATAGTTAGGAATGGTAAAGAATACACAGTCAAGCACGACTACAGTTGGGTATGTTATTTTCCTGTGCCACTGTCGAGCAGTG
The DNA here is from genome assembly GCF_019279795.1 of Protopterus annectens. Classification (NCBI taxonomy): domain Eukaryota; kingdom Metazoa; phylum Chordata; order Ceratodontiformes; family Protopteridae; genus Protopterus; species Protopterus annectens. Next base: position 1,854,518,809 of record NC_056739.1, on the reverse strand, counting down.
ACACAGAAGTGGTCGCTGGGGTGTAGGTCCATAACCATCATTCCCCCACCCTAACTCCACAATTCCCGGGGTAGATTACATTAGCCAACATTCCTCACCCCAAACTCCACATACACAACAACCATCCCTTCTCTGGTGAACTGCTTATGATTTAAATGTTATAACACAAGAGATGTCTGTGTTTTGTGTACACGTCAGTTCCTTTGGAACTCTTCTGTGTCACAAAGGGCATTCAGATGTGTGTGTGTGTGTGTGTGTGTGTGTGTGTGTGTGTGTGTGTGTGTGTGTGCATGTACACATCCCGTAGGTGTATATATATATATATATATATATATATATATATATATATATATATATATATATATATATATATATAGATATATATGTTGGTATGACAGTTGCACAGATGTAGACTTGTCTTTGTTGTTTCACAGAGTACAGTACATTCAAGGGTACTGTACATATGTACACAAAGGGACTGTCCCATTTGTTTTCAGTACTGTGGAATATCTGTAGTAAGATGTGCATTATAGACTCCATGCAACATGTGTACAACCCAGATGGCTTAGTGGTACATTCAGTGACCTCATTGTGCATGGTCCAGGGTTCAAGACCTGCAAGCCTTGTTGATACTGTCAATTAGGACTGCATAAGACACTTTTAAGCAGGTGTAATTGTGTTTTCGTGACAATAAGCAATGGGTACACGCAGGTAACAGACATGTACAACCTGTGGTACACTTGGAATGCCCTTCTTTGGCAATCCTGCTGATGTCATCCACCTATGTATACACCTCTGAGACTTCTGTAATCCAGCATTCTCTGTAGCATGTGCTGTAACTGCGTATTGCTGTAGTGTGATAAACAAGTTAGGTAGGGGTTCTATTCCAAGAGACACGAACTGTGTGTGTGTGTCTCTGTCTGCCTGAGACAGGAACTATGCTTTTTAGAGTATGCACACTCTTTACAATTCACATGACCACATTTGGCAATCCTGCTGATATCACCCACCTAGACATGCACCTCTGGGACTGCTGTAACCCAATAATCTCTGTAATGCATAGTGTAACTGCATAATGCTGTAGTGTGATACACTAGTTAGGTAGGGGTTCTCTTCCAGGACATGGCAGGTGTGTTTTTGACTGTCAGAGTCTGTGTGGAGGTGGCTGTGAATGTCTAACCACTGGACATGTTGGGGAGCGGATTTTGTAGTTTTCCTATATGGTGTCTGTCTTATATGTCACAGTGTCCACCTCATGAGGAGTACAGATGTCAGTCAGCCAAGGGACTGTGTTGGCAAGCCATACCCCTACATCTGACAAAAGGCCTGGTGAACAAAGTATGCAACCCTACTGTTACCCAGAATACGTCCTGAACCCATGTGTCATACACAAACACACTTGCCTAGAATATCCTGCTATGTTGCTAGTACCCTGCACATTGATGACAGATAGTAGGCATGGTGTGATTGCAGTGGGCTGCAGAGGGCATGGCACCCTGTACAGCAGTACAATAGGAACATAATTGCGGACAATGGGCCTTCACTATGTTCCCCACTGGATGCCTGCAACATATGTGGTGCCATCTAATGTGATCCACAGAGGCCATACAATGCCTTACACATGTGCCCTGTATGGACCAATGCCACTGACACCAGGGAATACCTGTATCATGATATCAATGCAGGTGCAGGGTCAAGCATGTTCTGCCACACCAGGCCAGTATTGGCATATCAGAGGATAACAGTCTGTGTACACAACATGTGCCAGCCAAACCACATACACCTGTACATGTCACTGTACATTATTGTGGGACATGCACATCCCAGGCAATGTCCATGTCAAGGACTATCAAACACAGACATGGCATGCATTACAAAGCTATGGCCATACACAATGGTAACAGGATGTCAGGACAGTTCATACAATACCCATCTGTGTGGGACATTGCAGACACTACACCCCTGTACCACACTGCACACCATTGTTGGGTGGTAAGATGCCAAGGATTACCCCTCATCCAGCCTTGTACAGCCATCTTGCACAGCCAGCCACTACACACCCATGAACAATGCACACATGCATGTCAGTGCTGGCACCTTGTGTCTGTATGTGGGGTATGATGCTCCCAACCACAGTCACTCCCAGTAAAACTCCCATTGGCATACCGACAGATGTCCAACACGTTCACATGCCCAAGCCCATAGAACCTCCGAATATCTGCTGTGGTGCATGTGGTATCTGTGCATTACTGCAGTGTGGCAAACTAAGTGGCTTGGGAGTGTATTTATAGGCCTGGCAAAAAGTGTCAATGTGAGTCCATTAGAGAGTGTGTTTGTGTTGACAATGACATCCGTTCATGTGGACAGCCATGTGTGCTACACCTAATGTCTGTCTACTATATCTCTGTTGCAGATGTCGCACACCAACACACATATATGTTCTTACAGCACACCAACATGTCAGCGTTGTGGCACATGGAGTAACTGCATGCACTTGTAATAGTAATGACTAGTCAGTCAGGGGGTTTGAACCCTTGTACTGGTAGGTGTGTGGCAGATGATGCTTAGGTTTTAGTCTCCACGCCCTTCTCTGATGTACTTTGCCTCTGTCTGTACCTCCCACACACTATCTGGTGGATGTGGAGGTGTACTCCTGCTCAGCAGCAGCTTGTGTACTGTAAGTGATAGTCATGTTCGGGTGATGGCCTCTGCACCTATTGCAGTCCTCCTCTAGCTGATTGCATGTGGATTAGCTGTGATGATGTTCCCATAGCCATTCACAAGAAAAACACAGTACAATATCTAGGAACATCATGTTGGTGTTTGCCCATGACAGTTGCTGTGAGTGGTACCTGGATCTGGTGTTTGGTAAACGGCATCACATATGATATCTGGATGTTCCTCAAACAACATACTCAGTGGGGAAATAGCCTAAAGACAGGAGGGTGATGTGCCAGACATGACTACAGCGTGTAAGTGTAGCTATGCTTCATTGAGACAACTGCCTGTTTAACAAGGTGTGTGTGGTAATGGCTATTCTGCATGTTTTAAAACTGACAAGACAGTGTTCTGTTTGTGAGGGACCCCCATCTGTAGGGCCATCCGTGGACTGGTCAGTGTGTGGAACCATTTGTTTCCTGTGTTACTCACTGAACACACATCTGTGAACAGCAGGAGCATAGTATGAAGATTGCAGCCAGAACATGGTGATAGTAATGAGTTACTGCCATCGCATCCCTGTCTGGAAATATGTCACATGAAACAGTGGTATGACAGACACTGTCTGGGGTTCTCAGTGACATGTCAGTAATGGGCCAGTGTTCATAGCTGCAGTCACAAGTCTTCTGCACGTTGTACATATGTCATGCAGTATATATGCATGTGTTGTACTCTCTCTGCAAATGTATACCATTGGTTGTGTTGGGTTGATGGTCATATCTATGCGTGCTGTTGTAAGTAATCCTGAATGCTGTTGACTATTACTAAGCCATATCTGTGTTTAAACTGCAACACCTTAGGCTGTATGGGTTTGGAGGTCCTGGCAGAACCTCCAGTCCCACTTTAGCTGGCCATGGCACCAGGCACCAGCACATCTGGAGCCCAGCCTTGGACCACCAACTCTGTTGGCTCTGCACCACCCTCTGGTGGTACTGCCACTGAAAATGGGGCTTGTCCCCCCTGGGAGCAGGTCCAAACAGGGACATATCTGCTGTCATACAGTCCTGGAATTGGTGAATAGGGGGCTCAATAAGGGGTTTCGAGGCCTGATACACCAGCTCAAGGGCAGAGTGTCACATTTACAGGGTGAGGCTGCCCCTCCTAGACAACGCCCAGCACTGCCACCTTTGTAGCTGTTTTGTTGCACTGGTGGCTGCCCATGGCTGGGGACCTCCATCCCACTGTTTCCATCTGGGGGCTCATGGGCTTGTAAATGCCAAACACCCCTCCCCGTCTGAGGTGTATCCCCCCACATGTCATATACCGACCCCGTATGCTGTCTTGTCTGTCATCCTACCCTACCTATCCTCCACGAGCACACATACTCTCCTTCCCCCACATCCCACTCTCACCCTATGGAAACAAAAGGCCAATCGATTCCTAGAACAACATTTTCCCTATACATAGCTGTCCATTTCACACACGTGCCCATTGAACACATGTAACCCTTTTAATATGCATCACAACATACTCCAGTTGTCCTCACCCCAGTCTCTCAGTAACACGGTCCTAGTATGCACATGACTCCTAAATGTTCCAGGTACACGTGATGTGGATGACCCCATTGTACACACAACACTACCAGTCCCTCTATGGTTACCCCATGTACCTTTAACATGATGATGATGTCGCACACAGCACCTTGCAAGAGTACTGTTCTCACATAATGATTGGACAGAAACTGTTATGTTAATGTAAATAACATGCACAGAGTGATGTATATGGCCAATGTACAAATGTTTGCTTGTATGACTGACACATGTCTGTCTGTCTGAGGGAGTCTTGATATTACATAGGACAACACCACTACATATTACAGGCATTGCTGGTGTTTCCCTTTTCATTCCTTTGTAATGCTTTGTTGTCACATGGGATGTTCCTGATATATCTATATATATGTATGTATCTATATGCTGGACAGAAACACTCACACATACATCTACATGATGGAATATATTTCCTATCCCGTTGAATGACTGCGCTGGATGATATGTTTGTGATAAGGTCCGATGTCTGTATATCTGCCATGGCTTAGTGATAAATCACAATTATTTATTTATTTTATTTATTTACTTACATTTGTTGACCGGGAGTGTCCGTCTGGACGTAGGTCCATTTTCAGCGGAGTCCCGGGGAGAAAAGCTCCACAGTTAAAATAAACAGACAGTAGTTACACTGGATTACATAGTGATTAACAATTTAACATAGCAATTACTTACAGCATATTTACAGATGAAGAACATAGTAGATCAGTAGACAACTAGAATCTTTATCTGTGAAATACATAACAGACATTAACAAATGTTACAATAAGAAGTTCCTGCTGTATAATAAGTACTAGGCTTATGAGCATCTGAGCTTGCTATAATCAAGGCAGTTAGTGGAGTGGAATTAAAGGTAGTGGTTGGATGGGGTGAGTGATATTAGAGTGGGAGTTGCAAGGGCATAGCCGGCATGTTTTTAGGTGCGCTTTTAGTAAAGTTTTGAAGTGGGTGCATGATGGTATGGAGTTAATTGTGGGTGGGAGGGAGTTCCATAATTTGGCTATGGTGCAAGAGAATAGTGCTTCACCAGCAGAGTTATTGGCTTTAGTGATCTGCAAGTGATTTTTGTTGCTGGATCTTAGTGGTCTGGTGGTGCGATAGGGTTGGAGTAGATTCTGGAGTGATGGGGCATTTAGTGGATGGTTTACTAGTTTGTGGGTGAGTGAGAGTTGATACCATTGAAGGAGGTGAGGGAGTTCAAGCCAACCCAGTTCAGCAAGTGAGAGACAGTGGTGACTATGGTAGGATACCCCTGTGGTGAATTTGGCGATTTTGTTGTAGCAGGTCTCTAGCTTGTTTAGATCGCATTGCCTTAGGTTGGTATATATTGGAGAGGCATAAAGTAGGGTGGAGATAAGGTGGGAATTTGCTATTGAAATCTTTGTTGCTTTGATGAGAAGTATCAATAGCTGTGTGTGCAGGGTCCTAGTTTCGAGCCTTGCAGAGGCCATTTATTTTGTTGTTGGGCAGAACAAGGCCATTGGATACGGTGTGATTAAGGCACATTAAAGCAGTTGTGAGTGGGTGTGTGTGGGTTTGCGTGGTGCTAAGCAATGCTAGCCTCTGGTTACAGTTTCTTACACTCAGTTAGCCTCTACATTGCTTTACCAGTGTAATACTCGCATATTGGCGGCCAAACAGGCTTACACCCACTTGCTCCCGCGCTTGCAAATGCACTACATTTGGTGTTTGCATCTGACACTCATGCCTCTGCGTGGGAGTGAGGACTACGATATTACCTTGTGATGCCTATTACATCAGATTACATGCCTACAGTATCGGGAATGGCTGCCCATTAGGCGACAGCATGCCATTCGACTGTATGGAATCCGCGACCTCCAGAGTTTGATTCATATTATTGGTGTGTTCCTCTTACAATCTGCACCCATCTGGCTAATACATGGGAACTGACACTCTTCAACACAAACAAGTAATTGGGTTTTGGAACCCACATCCTTCAGCCGAGTCATGCTACTGCATACCTAATATTCTATCATCTTTCTAAGGTTGTCAGTGGAATATGTGCTTTCTGTCCTATCAGACCTCTCATACGATTGGGGAAATATACAAATTGAATCAGGGACATGGCATAACAACATCAGGGACACATTTAAAGTATTGGTGCTATTAACCTGACACATTGACAGACTCAGATCATATGAATTCATACACATTTTCTGAGGTAAATGATGTTTATAACTCTTAATTGTTGTTATTCATTAAGTGTAATTCACTGCCTTTCCTCCAAATGTCACTAGTTTTAGGAGGGATTAAGTGGGGCAGAGTTAGAAACCAAGTCAAAATCTGGGATGTCCTGGAAATCGGGGACAGTTCAGAGGTATGGTCCCTATTTGTTCCCCCAGTGGTTTATGTCCTGTCCAGTGGATGCGCTCTTAGGGGTTGAGAGGTATGGGCATCAGCTATGCCCATTTCAGAGTATTACTTACATCCTGGGGGCAGTCCTAATATGACTTTGCAAGTCAACACCTGCATGCCTAGGCCCATAATTGCATACCCATAGTTCCCCCACCTGCCACTCCTCTACAGCACTCATCCTTACTGTGGGTGCAGGTGGGGTATAAACACATCACTGCACACTGCCCACTCTCCCCGTGTCAGGACACGTTGTACGTTGTGTCGACCTATGGGTTGTTAGGCTTGCACAACCCACTGCTCCATGTACATCTACAGGCTGGTTTGATAGGTCATTACCGGGACTGACTCTGATCATTAATTTTTGGTGTCCCACAAGGAACATCGATGTCTATGTTTCATGATTAGACCTGGCAGGTCTCTCCCATTGGTAGTATCCTGCTAGTAGTCTGGGAAGCAGTGGTGTGTTTACCTTTATTGTATGTCTGTATGTCTCACCAGCCTAGCTGGGGGGTGGGGGGGGGGTGATGCTACGTGTTACATGTTTGTTTATTGGACCCCTCACCCCCATACGCATGGCCTGTGAATATATGTTACTCATAACTGCTGTATCATATCCTAGCTATATACATGTGTATATTTACAGTTTTATATATATATATATACAAATATATGTATATATATAAAATATATTTACATTACTATATACAGATATATCTGTATATGTATGCATACATGTATATTTATATTTTGCTGTCTATTGATATATATATATATATATATATATATATATATATATATATATATATATATATATGTATATATATCAATCCAAAAAAAGAAATAAACGCTGCAAGCACAAAAAGTCCACAAATAACAGCTTTACCAGTCCGGTGGCCACCACCATAAAGTAGAACACAGCTCACAATAAGGCAGAATTCCAAACTCGAATTTATTAACGTCACAGAAGAGTAGGACAAACAACGTTTTCGTCGATAAAGCGACTTCCTCAGACAAAGTAATGTACAAATACAACTCCTTAAATACTCTAACTCTCAATCAATAATTGCAACTAATAAAACAATTATACAATTAAATGTTAAAACCAGTGTAGTTTGATTGTTACAAAGTTTTAAAATAACAGTTATCTAAAATAATACTGTTGTATCTTATAAATAAATAAAACTTTGAATACTTGTATTTTATACATACAACCACATATTACCACTGCATAGACCATCTCAAGAAAATACATAATTTAAAATGTTATATATATATATATATATGTATATATAAATAAATGTATATATGGTATGGAAAGATTGTTTTTTATATATATATAAAAATTTTATTTTATTATATAATGAAGGGGCTTCTAAACTTACAATGTTAAATAAACTAAATATTCATCACAACAGAAAAGATATATGCCACCCTCCCTATTTTATACACGTCCTGCTTTTAACTTGAGACATGGAACAATAGAAATGTAATCATTAAGCCCTGGAAATCTATTGGATTCTAAAAGAATTTGCCAAAATGTCTCTCTATTGGCAAGTATAGTTTCCCAAGGGCCTCCCCTTATGTCCTTAACAACAGCTTCTAGAACAAAGAACAGAAACCTAGCACCCTCACACTGTTGTGTATGCCTGTACAATGCATTTTTACTGTTGGACTTGATAATATCATATTGATGTTCATATATACGGCGCTTCAACTGCCTTTCGGTTTTACCTACGTAAAACGCCTGGCAGGACTGGCAAATAGCCAAATAAACAACCCCAGTGGAGGTGCAATTGGAGTACTCTGCAGCTTTGATGTTTCTATTCCTACTTTCAATATAAACATGGTCATCGTGAATTATATATTTACAATAGGAACAACATCCACATTTGTAAGTCCCTTTTCTGGTTCGATGAGACCGTACTAATAAATTGTTACTTTCCAGAGTCCTTTTAATATTAAAGCCTCTCCTGAACACAGTTTTCAGGTTCTTCCCCTTAATATGGTTCAAATCAGTGAGGTCTTGAAAGGTTTCCCATTTCTTTTGCACTATTTTCCTAACTTAGCCTGCATTGGCACTGTAATCCGTAATAAAAGCCAAGTTGCTAGTAAATGTGCCAGCCACATTCCCAGATGTTGAACCATGAACAACATCGGTACCCCTCCCTAGTATAGGGCTAAATTTAGTAGGTCGAGCTCCCTCTACCTCATTACGAACCGATTGAATCATGTTTATGGGATACCCCCTTTCCTGAAACAAAGATGTTAATTTGTCACACTCTAGCTCAAACTGTAGATCATCCGAGGTCATGCGTGAAACCCTAACATACTGTCCTTTCAAAATGCCTCTTTTTTGGAATCTAGGGTGTGAACTCTGATAGTGAATGTAACTGTTAGAAAAGGTCGGTTTTCTGTATATACAGGACTTTACCCCTTCACCATCCTTAGTAAGGGTTACATCCAAATAGTTCACATTTTGATGGGAAGTTTGATATGTAAATTTTAAAAATGTGGTAGAATTATTAATGTAAGTAACAAAATCATGTATACGGTCAACAGGTCCAATCCAAAAAATACAAATATCATCTAGGAACCTACAATAGTAGTTCCAAAACTTGGAAAATTCACTATTGAAGACGAATTTCTTCTCCCAGATAGACAATACTATATCAGCATATATGGGAGCACAATTCGCTCCCATAGAAACGCCTGAAATCTGCTGAAAGTATTCACCAGAAAAGAGTAAATAATTATTGTGTAATACAAGCCCCAATAAATCAGTAATCATGCTGACATCATTGTTGGTAACTTCTGGGCAATTCCAAAGTGCCTCCTCTATCCATTCCAACCCAATGTCTGATGGAATGACTGAAAAAAGATCTACCACATCAATGGTGACAAATGTCACTTCGGTATGAAATAGACCGACATTCACATTACGTAGAAAAGCCCAGGAATCTTTAAGTATATATTCCTTGCTACCCCAGAGGGCCTTTAATTTCCAGTCCAAAAACTTGGAAATATTGTAAGTTTTAGAACCCTGTGCTGCTACTATAGGTCTTAGGGGAGCGTCACCTAGATTTTTATGAATTTTGGGCACCCCGAACATTGTAGGTACCCGTGGATCAGTGTTGTGTAAATAAGAATAGGTATCCATTTCTATGACCCCCTGGTCTAGTAAATCTTGAATAGCCAGGTCTATCTTTGTATATGATCGATTAATTTCATGTATGGATGCCGACGTATATTTAGTATAGTCATGTAACAAATTGTACATTTTAGCTTCGTACAAATTCTGATCCATTAAAACCGTCCACCCACCCTTATCAGGTTCCATGACCCTAAGGGAAGATAAATGACTTATTTCATACAATAAAGAGGTTTCTTCTTCGCTTAAATTAGCTGCATGTTTAGCCTTACCTAATTCTTTTCTAAGTTGCTGTTCAATTCTCAATTCCAAATTCTTGAGCTGGGGGTGTAAGGGAGGATTAAATGTACTAGACTTCCTTAAATGCAACCCGGGGGTCCCTGAGACCCCTCCAAATAAATTCTCAAGATTTAGTTTACGTATAAATAGCTTGAGATCCAAAATTGTATGAACTATGTTACTACATCTGCTGGGGACAAATTTAAGGCCTTTCATAAAAAGTTTGAAACAAACATCAGTATATATATCTGACAACATATGGGTCTATGGGTGTCTGCATATGTATATATTTATATGTGGGTATGTATCTGTATTCTGTCTCTGTATGTATACATTTGTACTACAGAGAGGGAGAGGCTTATCTCTATGTCGTTATGGGTAGATATACACACACATACCTCTACATATATACATCAATATCTAGTTATTCCATTCCTTGCCATATAGATTACACTTTGCTGCAGTGGGACTCGTAGTGGGTGTGGCTGCTCATTGGGTGACGCCTCTGCCCAATGAACACATTCGCTTACATCCCTAGGGCTGTCCATATAGGCCCACATCAGCCAACACCTGCACATCTAGACCCATAAGTAGCTACCCATAGTTCCCCCACCCGCACCTCCTCAACAGCACCCATCCTTACTCTGGGTCCTGGTCTGTTCTGGACACACCACTACACGCTGCCCACTCTCCACTTCATGGGACACATTTCATACAATTGTCTCGGCCATTGGGTCATCAGGGTATCCCACCCTTGTAGTCCGAGTATGTATACACCGCAGCCAGAATGGCTGGTCTATCACCTTCTTTTGGTCTTGGCAATTTATGGGATGTCCCGCAAGGGACGCTCCAGTCTGTGTTCCAAGATTAGAATTCACGGGTGCACTGTGTACCCCCCCCTCAGTTGTATCCTGCCTGTGGTCTGGGGAGCAGTGGACTCTTCACATTGTTTGTGTGTATTTTTCCCATGTCCAGCTGGGGGGGAAGGTCATGCTATGTGTTTCATGTTTCTTGCTTGGGCTCCTCACTTCCATTGGCATAGCCTGTGAACATATGTCATTCTTGTGTGCTGTTTCCTATCAAAGCTGTATATCTGTGTATATCTACACACTCACACACACACACACACACACACACATATATATATATATATATATATATATATATATATATATATATATATAAAATATGTATATATATATATATATATATATATATATATATATATATATATATATATATATATATATATATATATATATATATACTTATATCTATATGTATATATATATATATATATATATATATATATATACATGTGTCTGTAAAGCAATACATACGCCGCACAAATATATATGTGTGTGTGTGTGTGTGTGTGTGTGTGTGTGTGTGTGTGTGTGTGTGTGTGTGTGTGTGTGTGTGTGTGTGTGTGTATACCTATATATATATCTACTAAAATTAACCGCACTCAAAAAAAATGAACGAAGAGAAGAAATTTTAACTAAGAAATGAACTTTGTGACAATAACAGCATTCAAAAAATAGTAAATCACACCAACAACTCTTGTAGTACTTTAGCACTTTCGTCTTATTTATTATCAAGACTTCTTCAGAAAGACATGTTTCATAACTATGAGCAACCATTTTCACTTCTTTTAAATACATTAGTTCTAGCAGGCCATTTAAATTAACAACAGTTCCTTTCCAATAGTAAAACGTGAACAGGCAGGGTACTGTGTGCATTTTCATTAACATTACAATCACAGTTACATAAGGTAAATTGGTCAGACAGTAATAGCCTTGTGGTGCTGTGTGCATACTAATAGGGATCGTGTGCAAAAAGGGATTGTGAGAAAAAAAGGGATTGTGTGCAAAAAAGGGATGGTGTGCAAAAGCAAAAAAAAAAATATTAAAAATTATTGTTAATTTAAATGGCCTGCTATAACTAATGTATTTAAATGAAGTGAAAATGGTTGCTCATAGTTATGAAACATGTCTTTCTGAAGAAGTCTTGATTATAAATAAGATGAAAGCGCTAAAGTACTACAAGAGTTGTTGGTGTGATTTACTATTTTTTGAATGCTGTTATTGTCACGAAGTTCATTTCTTAGTTAAAATTTCTTCTCTTCGTTCATTTTTTTTGAGTGCGGTTAATTTTAGTTGTAAGTCTTCTACTCTGCGTGACAGTATGGCAGAAAACATAGCACCCAACTCAGGCCCTAGTAGCCAACTGAAGACAGAAGCAACCAGGAGCAGGACACCAATTGATCCAACAACAGTTCTTACAAAATTATTGGAAGGAATTTGTTTGGTGCAGGATCTCTTCGAGGACCTAAACAGCAGGCCTTTAACACCTACAAATGAAAGGATCACCAGGAACCACACTGAACCCTCGGATTACTCTGGACCCAGGGCCACAATTAACAACAGAACTGTGACAGAAATAAGGACCACACAGGCTCTAGACCTGATACTCAGGCAGATGGAAATTAATCCCTTCCATTGCCTGGTCCAGAATACAACAGTACAAATGGAGTACAGTCAAAACAGAGGGGTCTCACAGAGCGCCAGGTCTCTGATTACCAGATTCGAGAGACTGATTAAAACCTACAAAAACCTGGAGCATGACAACTTCTATCTGGAAAGGTGTTTAGAGCTGGATATAGTCCCACAGGGTCTCAGATGTAACACATTTCCTAACAGGATCACTCCAAACTCTCAGCTTCACAAAGAACTGGTCAAATATATATAATGACTCTGGGCTAGCAGCTATCAAAGCCCTCATACAAAGCAATACTGAGAGTATGGCCACCTACAAGTCTCAAATAAATGATCTGCAAACACGCATCCTGCAGGATCCCACATTTATTGACTTTGCAGAAATGTGGGACAATGTACCGCACAAAATTACTAGGCATGGGGTGACACTGATTGAATGCAAGAAATGTAAATCGCTTAGGGACATTAAACAATATGAGGACGGAAAAGCATACCCGATCAGGCCCACATGCTTCTTAGACACATGGAGAAGGCCAGACAGATATCCCACAACCAACCCATTGTCCACAACCAAACTAAGGCCTACGACAGAATTACAAGAACCCACAAATGGACCCAGCACACCAGAGGTGAATAGACTCCTCATCACATCCAGCCCACTAGCAGGGAGTAGATCCCAGATGAGGGTACATACTCCTCCTAGGGGACAGCCAAGACCAGAAACGCCTCTCCAGAATCAGCCAACACAGGGAGATCCAGACACCAGTGAATGTGACCACCACGACAATAACAAGGACAACAACACAAACCACAGGACACCGGACAGTGCGATCAATCAAGGAGGGGTTTATGAGACCCCACCAATGAATGACCAGTCTTCCAACAACAACACAAATGGCAACAACAATGTTTTTTTATCTTCAGCAAGACTCACAACCAGAACCAGGACTTATACCAGGTCAAGACCTGGGGGTAATGAACGAAACTGGAACAACAACACCAACAATATTGAGGGAAGGAGGGGGAACAACAAACACAGGGGAAGAAGGAGAGGGAACAGGATACAGTACTAGTATTAATGGGATGGACCACTCTGATCACCCTCCCCATTCATTGATACCAGCACTTAATAGCACTGACTTGAGGTCTCCAGCAGGGGTAGGTGACATCTTTACCCTCACCACACGAGTTTTCTCGGAAAGCCATCATAAGGTACTGAAGAAAAGCTTTTCTTTCATCCCAGCGCAGAGAGCCAATACCGCGGATGTTATCCTGGACCTCAAGTGCTACCTGAGAAAGTTGCAACTAAAATTAGATATACAACAATATGAAGAGGAAGAAGATGAGGAAAGCTCGGAAGATAATGACAGACCCCCTACCATGAAGAGCCTGTACACTCCTGCACTCTCCAACACACTGAGCCTCTTTGCGAGTACCTGCAAAAGGGATATCAGGAAACTCCTTTCTGACAAGCCCTTGGCAAAGTGGCACAACCTGAACAAGGAAGAAAGACAGGCTTGGAAGGAACTGAGTCAAGACAAATCCCTACGAATCATGAAGGCTGACAAGGGATCCGGGATAGTAGGGATGGAGCAGGAGAGATATATCCAAACACTTGAAGCATCCCTCATGGATAACCAGTTCTACAAAAAGGTCAACATCAACCAGGTACAACAAAACTTTAAACAAATTGACAACCTACTATTGGAACTGTACCTCAGGGATGAGATCTCTCAAGATGAAAAAGACTTCATGCAGGTCATGACACCCAGCCCTGGAAAATTTTTTTGGAATCCCCAAGGTTCACAAGAACCCTGAAAATCCACATTTCCGCCACGTGGTATCGAACTGAAGGACAAAAACAGAAAAGATTTCACAATACGTGGACCACATCCTTAACCCCATTGTACAGAACAGCAAACACTACACCAAGGACTCCTGGGCTTTTCTAAATGACATCTCCAAACTAAGGCTGGATGGAGGGGAATATTTACTGGTCACCCTAGATGTAGAAGCACTCTACACAAACATCCCCCATACCAAAGGACTGACCCTCACCAGACAGTACCTGAACAGGCACTCCAACCTAAGCGGGACTAAGATTAATACTGTATGCAGGTTAACAGAAGCAGTATTAAGAAATAACTTCTTTCAATTCAACGGGAAGATTTACCACCAACAGAATAGGGTAGCCATGGGGTCCAAAATGGCCCCAGCATATGCAAACTTAGTCCTCAGTGCCTGGGAAATGGATAAGATTGAATCACTGCCTGGGTTCAACAACACCATAATGTACAGGCGTTATACTGATGACGTCTTTTTTGTCTGGAAAGGGGACAGACTTTCTCTGAGCAATTTTCTGGAAACCCTTTTCCAGAGTCTGAACTTCCTGACCCTCACGGTAGGACATATTGGAACCACCACTCAATTCCTGGATATTCACCTCACTATAGACCCGGAAAGTAGACAGTTTGACTCCAACATCTACCGCAAGCCCACTTTCCGGAATAACTATCTAAAGTTCAGCAGCCAGCATCCCCATTTCATGAAAAAGAATATTGTAAAAGGACAATTCGTCCGGTTATCCAGACTCATTTTTAGGGACGAGGTTTACATCAAGGAAGGTTTTTACCTCAGAAACTTGTTCTTAGAAAGAAAATACCCAGAGTATTTAGTGGACAACCTGTTCCAAGAGATCATACAGCACAGATGCTCCAGGTACCCACCAATCCTGGAAAAGGGATTCAGAGCAAGGGCACAGAATGGACCGAACAGAAAGGACTGGGTGTCAAGTTTCCCCCTTACAATTTCCACAGATATGTTTGGAATCAGAGGGGTCCTCACCAACAATTGGGACATCTTGGAAGGAGAAAAACTTCTGACAAAGTTACTTGGGACGTCCCCGAACTTCTGTTTCAAACGAACTTCTTCTTTTGGTGGTGCGTTCGAGAGGAATAAAAGCCCATCCCCACAGAGTGAAGTATCAACAGAACCTGGAATGTCTGACTGCAACAAGTGTGTCTCATGTGTACACATACGAAAAGACAGCAACGTCACCTTCCCGCACTGCAACAGAACTGTCAGTCTACATGACCACTATGACTGCAACACAAAAAATGTAGTCTACTGTGCTTTCTGCAAACACTGCGGGAATTTCTATATCAGCAAAATGAACAGAAAGCTGAGTAGCCGTATTAAAGAACACACTGCAGCAATACACAAACAGGACAGTTTGAATGCCTTGGCTAAACACAGTGCTATTTGCCCAAACTTCACAGGATTCAAATTCACAGTGCTGGAAAAAATAACAGAATTTGTAGGGGACATGGACACATTCCTGCAAGTCTGGGAATTAAAATGGTAGATAGAAGTGAGAGCTGATGTCTATCCAGGTCTCAACAAGACACTGAACATTAAATGTGCACATAAATGGTATAGAGACTGAAATGTGATAGGGTTTGAAGAATTGTGCAAGAGGGTTTGAAACATTGTGCAAGAGGATTTAATGCGTTTATGGATTTACAACTGTGCAAGTGAATATAATGTGTTTCCTGTCTCTCTCTGACTTTTGCTTCCCCCCTACCTCCTACAAACATGCTCCCAGACACCAGGCTAGCCCCCACTGACCCCACCAACAACCCCCTCGGTCTCACTTTTCACGCAGCCATTCAAGGAGTGATACCATCTGCACTGACAGTCTTCTGAGACACTCTATTATTCATATTCCCCTACCCATCAAACCCCAGCTCCACACTCCTTGTCATGGGTGGCCCCTTAACAGCCCCCCCCCTCAAGTCCACACCACATTCCTCCCACTCCCCCATCAGGTGGCATACCCACACATTTCTCTACACACACACTGATACCCAAGCATAGTAGGAATCTCTACCCGACTCCTCCATATTTCTCCGTGCACTTCTTTACTTACCTTTGGAGGCAGGGACTCATAAGTTACGTGTTTATATTAGAATTATCACAGCATGACTCTCATCCTTCCCGGTTCCCCCATATTTTTAATAATTTTTTTTTTTTTTTTTTTTGCTTTTGCACACAATCCCTTTTTTTTCACACAATCCCTTTTTGCACACGATCCCTATTAGTATGCACACGGCACCACAAGGCTATTACTGTCTGACCAATTTACCTTATGTAACTGTGACTGTAATGTTAATAAAAATGCACACAGCACCCTGCCTGTTCACACTTTACTACTGGAAAGGAATTGTTGTTAATTTAAATGGCCTGCTAGAACTAATGTATTTAAAGGAAGTGAAAATGGTTGCTCATAGTTATGAAACATGTCTTTCTGAAGAAGTCTTGATAATAAATAAGACGAAAGTGCTAATGTACTACAAGAGTTGTTGGTGTGATTTACTATTTTTTGAATGCTGTTATTGTCACAAAGTTCATTTCTTATATATATATATATATATATATATATATATATACATATATGTATATATAGATATATATATATATATATATATATATATATATATATATATATATATATATATATATATATATATATATATATATTTTATATATATATATATATATATATATATATATGGGTTCATGTCAATCCATCGACAGTTCAAAACAATGAAAGTCAGTACTGCGAAACGAAAGCATCGACCGTTGAAAACATCGACAATACAGTCACGTTAAGTAAAGTAGAGTAAAGTCACAAAAACAAGTGCTAACATGGGTCCTGCAAGGGGGAAGTAAAGGATATGATATTGCGGAGTTTAGTATGGGTACAGTATCATATCATATCCTTTACTTCCCCCTTGCAGGACCCATGTTAGCACTTGTTTTTGTGACTTTACTCTACTTTACTTAACGTGACTGTATTGTCGATGTTTTCAACGGTCGATGCTTTCGTTTCGCAGTACTGACTTTCGTTGTTTTGAACCGTCGATGGATTGACATGAACCCATTTATATATATATATATATATATATATATATATATATATATATATATATATATATATATATATATATATATATATATAAATATATATATATATATATATATATATATATATATATATATATATATATATATATATATATATATATATATAGATATATGTGTGTGTGTGTCTGTAAAGCAATGCATACCCCACACAAATGCACTTACACATGCGTACTGGTGTTTATATATACTTGACCTGCTTACTAGTGCCTTATTCATTATGACACTGACACTTCACTCCAGTTATCTTTTAAATGATATTTTGCAGGTTATACAGCGGACAGATGTCACAATATGTTCATGTATGGATTACCGATGGTAATTGGTATGTGATACAGTGGGATTCGGTACTGGAATATCTGCTCATTAGGGGGTTGCTCTAACCAATGCACTATTGCTGTGCTGTTTCATTTGCATATATACCCATATACCCATGGCTCCTGGTTCCCCAAACACATACTCCAATGCCTCCCTAACACTGCAGTCATCCATTCTCCAGTCGGATTCGCGGTGTATCCACACTACTACACATTGGCCACTCCTTACTCCTATACACCCATCCCATCGGTTGATTCACTCCACATATCTTCAGAACTCCCAAATGTTTAGTGCACAAACACTGGTGACGTGAGCGACCAAAAGAATAGTAATCACAATTTTTGGGTTGTCCCACATGGGACACGCATGTGTTTATGTCAAGATTAGACTCTATACTTCATTACATCCTTACTCCCGTTAACATGACACTACAATTAATTAATATGTATGACTATGTGGTAACGCACATGTTACACATGAGTGCCTAATTATGTAGTGTTTGGCGTATTTCTTTTACAAATAGACTGGTTTAGTAATTGGCTTTGCCGTAAAAGTCAGATCACAGGAATGATTCCATGTGTGGGGAAGTCCTCACATTTGATTATTGTCAGCACAGCACTGACTTCAGACATTGTACACACTTCTGCGTTTTAGCAGTTTTGTCCAATCCCTCTTTTGCACAAACTATTATTTTATCTACTGTCGAGGTTTGTAAGGGCACATTCATGTTATTTATGTCTGCAAATGGAATGCATGTGTTACAGAGAATGTACTTCTACATATTGATGTCTGCATGTGTATATGCATATATATCTATAACGAACTCGCTGACCTCCACTGGGTAGTCCAATTAGAACCAGCCCATCCAACCCTGGCAAGCCTGGCTCCATAATTTCATACCCATAGTTCCTCCACCCCATCCATGTTCAAAATACACGCATACCTTCCATTGTCCACTTGTTATCGCAGCCATGACACACCTCCACACATTGCCCTCTCCAGTGCATTAGGGGCCCTACACGTATGTTGTCCCACCCCATGTATTCTCAGGCTCTCCCACCATTTAGTCCTTGAACATACCTGCTATTGCTTGTGTAATGGTCGGAAGGCCAAATGGTCTATCTATTTTTGGGTAGTCCCACCAGGGACTACCCTCTGTGTGTAAAGTAGACTCAATCAATAATGTTACTCCCACTGGTAATATCATGCCTGTGGTGTGAGTAGCAGTGCTTTGCTCACTCCTGCCCAGCTGGATATGACATATGCTGACAGCACTATATTTTTATTTATTTATTTATTTGAAGTTTGTTTGCCAGGATAATCCATTGGGCCGAATGAGCCCATTTTCAATGGAGTCCTGGGGAGAAAAGCTCCACAGATACAATGTCAAATATGCAATTAAGAATAAAATAGAATACAGTAGTATAAATGTAACATAGCATTTTGTTAGAGTGTCAGAAGTAGTATATATAAGCACAAGATAATGTTAATGCAACATGAAAAACAAGACAGAAAAGCTTATGTAATAATACATATAAGTTGACAAATATTTAGTTATCTATGTACTCAAGCAAATGGAAAAAGTGTTAGGTAAGATTTTAGCTAGTAGGTATGCACAGAGAATATTTACATAAGTGGTAACTACAATATGAATGTTCCCATAGGAGGGACGAGTTGGGGAGTAGGGGTGAGTAGTAGCTGGAGGTATTATGCAGGATGGGTACAGGAGCATTCCCAGAGAGAAGATAGGTGTGAATGGAGGAGAGATTTAAAGATTGGAAGGCTGCTGGTATTGCGGATATGAGATGGGAGTGAGTTCCAGAGACGGGCCAGGGAAAAGGAAAGTAAGAGTTTGCCTGCTGAACGGGCTGGTTTGTGGAGTTCAACTAGGTTCTGAGTGTTGGTTCTGAGGGGTCTGTTTGGGTGGTGGATGGTGAAGGCTGAGGAGAGTGAGGGGCAGAGTGAGGGCTTGAAAATGAGTTTGTGAGCATGAGTAAGTTCAGTGTAGGTAAGGTAGTTAGGGAGCTCTAGCTAATTTAGTTTATGGAGGGTAGTACAGTGATGGGAGGAGGATCTAAGGCCAGAGGTGAATTTAGCATTTTTGTTGTAGCAGGAAGACAGTTTTGTTTTAATGGAGGATTTTAGGTTAGTTAAGAGTGGGGCAACATAAAGGAGAGAGGGGATGAGGTATGTGGTAGATAGGAGGAATCTAGTGGATGGGGAGAGGAAGCGGATATGCCGGTAGAACATACCAAGTTTCTGATGTGTTTTTTTAATGTTAGTTTGTATATGGGAATCAAATGTGAGCTGGTTATCAATAAGAGCTCCTAGCAGTTTGGCATTGGAAACAATTTCTAGGGATGTGTTAGTTTGACTAGTTATGAGGAAAGAGTTTATGTCGATAGTCATGCTTTTTGATGGGGTGAATAACATGAGTTTGGTTTTTGATGGATTGAGAGCGAGATGATTGTCATGCATCCATTTTTCGGTGGTTGAGAAGGCATCTTGAGTTAGTTTTATAAGGGAGGGAATGGAGTTTGCAGCGCAAATAATAGTTGAATCGTCTGCATACTGGACTATTTTAGCATTTGAGATGTTGTGGTGGAAATCATTAATGAAGATGTTGAACAGTAAGGGACCTAATATGGAGCCTTGGGGTACACCAGTGACAGTGTTAAGGTAAGAGGAGGTAGATTTCTTCCATTTGACAGATTGCCGCCTATTGGAAAGGTAACTAGAAAACCAGCTGATGCAAGAGGGGGAAAGATGTAGGGTAGAGAGTTTGGTGAGTAGCAGGGAATGGGAGATGGTGTCGAAGGCCTTAGAAAGGTCTAAGAGGAGAGTGGAGACAATATAGTTAGAGTCTCCTAGCTTTATTTACAGTTTTGAGGAAGGAGAGAAGAGCAGTAGTAGTGCTGTGACTGGGTCTAAATCCGTGTTGTGTTGGGGTTAATAGGTGATTGCTGGTCAGGTATGGTAGTAGTTGTATGTGGATACATTTTTCTAAATGTTTAGAGATGGGGATAAGATGGCAATAGGTCTAAAGTTGGAGATGGTATTGTTGTTACCTCCTTTATGGAGGGGAATAATAGGTTCATAGGTTCATACTAGGCTATCTGCCTTAGGGCATTTATAAGCCTAGCCAGAGTGTGTTTGGCTTTCGCCACCCATTTTAAATTAATTTTGCTATGCCCTTTTTCAAGGTTAGTATACTGTGCCTCTGTCTAACAGTGACACAGAAGTGATACTCGGGGTAAACCTATGATCTCTCATCCACTCATCAAGATTCCTCTTGAAGAGAGTCAATGAGGGACTCTGCCTAACCTGGACTGGGATTTTATTCCAGAGTGAAGGGAGCCTCTGGGTTATGAATCTATCCCTCCAGCATGTCCTATTTATTTCAGTGCTGAGGTTCAAGTCTCTCGAGTGCGTAGCTCGATGGGATTTTCTGAGGTGCAGCATGTCCATTAATTCTGGGTTGGACATGGCTTTATACGTCAGGCACAGATCGCCTCTGAGCAGGCGGTATGCCACTGAGTAGAGCTGGAGTTTCTTTAACCGGGCAGCATATGACATCTGTTTGAGCCCTATGATCCTCTTGGTGAGGTACTTTTGGGGTCTTTCCAGTTGCTGCAGGTGTCTGGTAAGGTACATCCTGAAAGGGGCATTGTACTCAATTATGGGCCTGATGAGGGATGAGTAAAGAGGCACGATGACCTACTCTGATCTAGATGTGAATCCCTTCATGATTAGGTGGGCTATATAAAATGTTTTTCTAACCACTTTGGCCACATGGTTGTCAAATGAGAGATTGCTATCAACTTGGGTCCCCAGGTCCCTAATTACTTCTTCTGTACTTAATGGATTACCACCTATGTGGTAATTTGTGGGCACTTTGTTTTTGCCAAAGAGGATGACTATACACTTTTTGGCGTTTAGCTTGAGACCATGGCTCTGGCACCAGTTGTCTGTTTCTATGAGGCCCTTTTGGAGGATGCTTGTGTCAGCTGGAGAGTCGATTATGGTGCCCAGTTTGCAGTCATCTGCGAACTTAGTCAGCCACAGTCCTTCCGTGTTGGCCTGTACCTCCGAGAAATATATACCGAACAAGAGAGGTCCCAGGACTGAGCCTTGTGGGATGCCACTTGTAACTGGTTTGGAGTCTGACATGGCTCCAGCAATTCTAACCATGTGGGTTCTGTCCTTGAGCCAGTTTGCAACCCATCTAGTGACATAGGGGTTTATATTTAAGCTGGTGAGCTTATCTATAATGCCCGAGTGGGGTATTGTATCGAAGGTTTTGCGAGGTCCAGGTAGGCTGTGTGGACCACCTTCCCTCGTCAATGGCCTTGGTGACTGTTTCAAAGAAATCAGCCAGGTTTAAGAGGCAGGATCTGCCCTTAACAAAGCCGAACTGGGTAGTATCCAGTGTCTGTAGGTCCCCAATATCTTTATTTATGAGGTCCATGATGATCCTTTCCATAGCTTTGCAGACCAAGCTAGTCAGGCTTATGGGGCGATAGTTTCCAGGATCCGTTGAGGCATCACCTTTGTGGAGAGGGACCACTGTTGCTGTACGCCACTCTTTGGGTACATATCCTGTAGTAAGGCTGAGATTGAACAGTAGTTTTATGTTTGGGTTTAGTTCTTCTTGGAGTTCGTGTAGGACGCAGCCCGGGACACCGTCTTGTCCCACTGATGCTGTGTTTTTTGCTTTGGAGAGGGCAGCTCTTACCTGAGCATATGAGATGTCAGGGGGGCAGCACTCTGCTGGGATAAATATTTGCCCTTTTGGTGGGGAGGGGGGGGAGAAGTTTGCGCTGAACCTGTCAGCTAGGATGTTGGCAATGTCTGTGGGTTCGGTGTATTCTTTGTCATTTTGGACTAATTCTGAGCATATCTGGAAATTCCCACCCAGGTTCCTAACATAACTAAAGAAAGCCTTATGATTATCCTTAGTGTCCTGTGCAATTTTTCTCTCGAAGCTGGCCTTAGACGATTTTATGAGTGCCCGTAGTTTTTTGCTAATACTGATCAGAGATGCCTTCCCTTTTTGGGATTTTGCTCTATCATGTAGTAGCTTCCTCCTTCTATTGTATAGTTTGTTTATGGCTGGGGTCCACCAGACAGGACGTCTACCTTTGGAGGATTGGGTCTTGGTTTTATTTGGGACTGCATGATCCATGCATTCCTGAAGGTGTTCATAGAATGCATTTATAAAGGATTCTGCGGTCTGGGCCATATTTTCCACAGGCCGGGGGCTTTGAAGGATTCCACCTCGGTTTTGAGGAGTGTGAAATTTGCTTTAGAAGTTTTTCACTGTGGTTTTCAGGGCAGGGGGTGGAGTTGGGATGTGAATATCCAGTGAGATTAGTTTATGGTCTGATCTTACCAATGAGGGATACACTTCTGGTCTGGAGCATAGAGTCCCCATGTTGATAATGATCAGGTCCAGTATGTTTTCCCCTCTTGTGGGAGTGGTAACAATTTGTTCCATAGCATTTGAATTTATAAATTCTAGGAACCTTTGGGCTAGGGTGTTGGAGCTAGAGTAATGCTCCCAGTCTGTTTGGGTAGTTGAAGTCACCCAATATAATGGTGTTTGGAGAGACCTTCATATTTTCCAGTGTTCTCAGGAAGGCCGAGTGGGGTTCCTGGGTTTGGGAGGGTGGTCTGTAGCAGGCTATAAACTGGAAGGCAGTTTTAACCACTGTTAGTTGCACATGGATAGTCTCAGATGCTTCGTGCTGTGCCACCAACCTGGAGGTGTGGATATCTTTAACGAATATTGATACTCCCCCTCCTTTTGTGGTACGGTCCAAGTTTTGGGGCCAAAAAGCATGGTATGAGGTATAACCTGGTAGTGCTGGGGTGCTCTCGGGAGCCTTGAACCAGGTTTCTGTTACTGCACAGATATCGATGTTCTCCATGCTAAGGAGAGTTTCGAGTGTGTGCATCTTGAGGTTTAGACTTCTGGCATTGAGTAGCATTACTCTTAGTTTCTTATCCCTTGTGATACCTATGGAGGTGAGTTTGTCTTTTGAGCCTTGCCTAAAAAAGGCACTATGGGGGTAGCAAGAGTTTTTTCCAAATTTGGAGTACATAACTTTCCTGGATTGACCGATTTATAAGTAAACAAATGGGGAAGGCAATGGCTTCAGTAGCTATCTTTAGGAAGAAGGAAGGGATATTATTGGGGGCGTTAGAGCAAGGTTTTAATTTAAGAAGCAGTTTTTGTATAGTACTTATGGGTATAGTTTTGGGGAAATCGGAAGTGGTGGAGCTTAGGTAAGGAGGGGTAGTTGTAGCTGCGGGAGAAGAGGTATTACTAAAAGATGATGTTAATTTAGATACAGAATCAATAAAGAAGCTATTGAATTGGAAGGCGAGGTCGGTATCAGAAGTATTTTGATCAGGTTGTGGGTTTTCCTTTTTACAAGGGTTGAAGAGGGAGGAGATACTATTCCAGAATTTTTTTGGGTTAGTCTTATGATTATTTTGGAGGGTGATATAGTAGGATTTGCGGTCAGAATTGATAAGTTTTTTTTACTCTGTTGCAGAGTAATTTGTATTCGTTTAGGGAGGCTAGGGTTTTGTATTTGTAGTAGTTTTTCAAGGCTTTATCATGAAGGCGCATGACAGCTAAGGTGTCTTTTGTTAACCATGGGATAGTTTTGCTCTTGATTCTTTTTGTTCTAAGGGGGGCTAAGGTGTCGAGAAGGTTTAGAAATTATGTATTGAAATAGGTGACAGCTTCATCTAGGGGTAGTGTGTTTAGGGGACCCCAGATGAATTGTTTAAGTAGGTCACAGAAGGTGTTTTGGTTGAAGTTTTTTAAGGAGCGTACAGAGATGGTTGTGTGTGACAGCTGTAGAGAGGGAGAGTTACGGAAAGCAAAGGTAGGAAAGTGGTCACTGAGGGGGTCAGGGAATGTACCACTACTTGAGATAAGGTGTGGGTGTGATACTAGAATCCAGTCTAGGATGCTTCCGCAGGAAGTGTGCTTAGATGGTCTGGTTATAGAATCTATTAACTGGTGAAAGTTATAAAGGTTAATATTTTTGGGATTTGTTGGGCATTGGACAGAGGACCATTTAATGTTAACGTCACCTAGGATGACAGTTTCATTAGTGATGTTGGTGGAGAGCCAAAAGAGAATGTCCTCAAGAATTGGTATGTTATCACCAGGAGGGATATAGAGGGAGGCTAAGCATATTGTTTTGTGCTTGTTCAGATGGAGTAGGGCTAGAAGTAGTTCGGCATTGGCAAATTGGGGAACTGGTTTAGTATAAGAAGTAATAGAAAAGGAAGAGGAGTAGAGTAGAGCTACACCACCTCCTTTTCTGTGGGTTCTATCTTTCCTGATAATGTTATAGTTGGGGGGAGTTATTTCTGAATCTTTTATGGAGGGTTTTAGCCATGTTTCAGATATAGACAGCATATCAGGATTGTTGTGGAGAAGCCAGGCATGGAGGTTTGGGATTTTGTTGCATATACTTTGAGCATTTAATGCTGAGAAGGTGAGGGTTTTTGTAGATGAAAGTGGGTTTGTTGAGGAGTTGATGTGAGGGGGGCCAGGGTTAGGATGTATGTCACCTGAGAGTAGGGTGGAGAGGACTATGTAAAGATGAAAATAAAGGTAATTAGAGTGTTTAGTATACAGTTTTAGGGTTGTATGTTTTGTTAGAATAGTGCAAGTCAGACTAGGGTTAATATGTTTGAAGGTGGATATAAGTTTGAAGGGGAAGAGTAGGGAGGGTTGCAGAAGTAAAGGTGTGAGCTTATTGGGGTGGAGGAGTGTTTATATTGTTCAGGGATTGAGATTGTTATGTGATAGTGGGGGAAGTGAATATTGTGGAAGGGTTTAGTGATGTATGTTAGATAGGATAAGCTTAGTAGTAGTAGTAGTAGAAGAGTAATAGTTAAGGAAGATTTGGTTAGCATAGCTGTGGTATTAGTGTTGGGGTTGAGTAGAGTTATTAGTATGGATGCAGTATAGTATTTGTGGAAGTGGTTAGGCTTGGTGATTTATGGGTGGGTTAGGGGTGGAGACTGGAAATGAGGGGTGGGGAAGGAAGAGTGTAATTGGAGTGGGTGTGGATAGTGAAGGTATAAATGTAGAGGTAATGGGGTGGGTGGGAATTGGGGGCAGGGTAGGGGAGTGGAGTGAGCCTGCAGGGCGAACGGAGTGGGAAGAGCCAGGAGACGGGGACCAGGACAAGGCTATGGAAAACAATCAGTAAGGATAGGAGAAAGAGACACAGGTAAGAAATTTAAGGTAAGTAGTCACTAGAGTTAGGGGCAGGGTGGTGAGTCAAGGGTGGAAGGAAGTATAGGATACTATAGGTGCAGAGACTGAATTTTCTGGTCTAATGTTTAGCTTATATTTATAGGTTAGAGCTTATCAGATTGAGGTGAAAGGTAGTTAATGGAGGGGTGCTGCCATCTGCTGGCCAAATGGATAATTACAGGTTGTCAGGGCAGCACTAGGAGAGAAGGAAGGGAAGAAGTCTATGGGACCAAGAGAGGATTGGGTTGGTGCTGGGCTGCTGGCTAGCGCACACTGGGTCATAATATATAATACTGGGGTTGCTATTGATTCCCTTCTCATTCCTTTTGTATGCTTTATTGTTACGTCGTTCTTTGTTCATATATATATATATATATATATATATATATATATATATATATATATATATATATATATCTGTATATACTTATATACATTTCCTATGCTGGGCACTGCTTAGACCCTCGCAAGTCCACTCAGACTTGCTTACTGGTACTTATATGTGTTTACTGCAGCTTATTTGCGCTTACACCTGCTTACTAGCACCTTATTCATTCTGACAGTGCCACTTTGCTTGAATTATATTTAAGTTAAATATCTCATGCGATAATCTTATTTTGGTTTTATGGCAAAATGACATTCATTCCATGTGGAAAATGATATGTGCTTTTGTTGGGCTCGAAACGTGATTGCCTGTTTGATAGGCAGATGCTCTAAACACTACACTATTGACACGATTCCACTTGTTTTTCACTATTTGAATGAATATGATGTGTAAGCTATGCTCGGCGGAGGGCGGCAACATGCAGATATGCTGCGCTTTGCTTTCACCTTCGCTATTGCTGCAATTCTAATGTATAATAGGGACACGGGGACAGGGAATCTAATTGTGACAGTTCTAGAGACAAGGCTCTACATTCCACTATGTGCTTGTGTGTTTACTACTTTGATTTTATTTCACTCTTCATGGACACTCTTGTATGCTTAGCATACATTTCGGTATCCACGGACACTGACTTACTGACTTACTATTAGGGGCAGGCTTTACTAGTAGGCATAGTAGGTTTTGCAAGTGTCGGGACATGTTTACGCTTCTGTAGAGCACTTGTACATGCCCCCTGCACTCGCACACATTTCCTGTGCACGTCAAGGGTGCGGCAGCGCGCCCTTATACATATTCATATGGTGCTGCTGCGCCATCTGTAGTGAGGACACTCAGCACAAGGCTAAAACCGTCCTTGCGCCGAGCTTCTTATATCCCAGGGAATACATAGAGCAACAGTAATTTACATAAAAAATGGTTGTTTACATTTAGTGGCTATATCAAAATGGTTATGTACAGTTAAAGGGAAACTACCATTAGTGGTAGGTCATGCTAGTAGAGTAAGAGTAATGATAACAGAGTGGAAAGGAGGAATAGGTTATCCAGGGGAGTTGGAGGTATACAGCCAGGTATTAGTAAGGTGCGTTTTTAGAAGTTTTTTAAAGTGTTGAGGAGTTAGTTACTGCTGAATTAGGTAGATTATTGCAGTGTTTGGAGATGTAGTTGGAAAAAAGTGATTCACCTGCTGAATTGTTAGTTTTGGTGGTATGTAGAACTAGTTTTGTTGCTGGAGCAAAGGGATCTTGAGGAGGAATATGGCTGAATTATATCTTTGAATGCAGGTTTTTTTTCTGATTGATAGAGTATTTTGTGGGCAAAGGTAAGTTGATTAAAAAGAAGAAGTTGAGGGAGTTCAAGTCACTTGATCTGCTTAAGGGATGAGCAGTGATGTGACTTGTATGAGGCATTAGTGCCAAACTTGAAAATTTTATTGTAACAGGCTTCGAGTTTGGCTAGATCTGTCATGCAGAGATAGGTTAAGATTGGGGAGGCATACAGGAGTGTTGAGAGGAGGTTTGTTCTAGCAATGTTGGCTTTTGTGTTATTTGTCAGAAATATGTTGTTTTTATGTAGGATACCTACTTTTTTGTGAACTTTTTAAATGGAGTGGGCAATGTGACTATCAGATTTCAGGTTATTGTCAATTTCCACTCCTAGTAATTTTGTATGGTTTGTTGGGGGATGATAATAGTTTTATTTGTAGAGAGGATACTGAAGGTTGTGGATGGGTGGTATATATTGTTGAGTAGAAGATAAGACATTTTGTTTTGATGGGATTTAGGATAAGTTGGGAGCTAGTGAGCCAGGATTCAGCAGATAAGAAGGAATCTTGAGTAATGGTATGGAGTTCTTTGAGGGAAGAAGCTGAGCAGATCAGGGCAGTGTCATCAGCGTACTGAACCACTGAGGCCTGGGGTGTAGCCGAGTGGAGCTGGTTGGTAAAAAGAGAAAAAAAAAGAGGACCAAGGATGGAGCCTTGGGGAACCCCCTAAGGTGATAGGGAGAAGGGGTGAATTATCTTGTTGTCAGTAGACAGCCTGTTGATGTTTTGCTATGTAACTTTGGAACCAGGTGATAGTGGGGTGACTAAGTGCTAAGGGAGGAGAGGACATAGATGAGTTTGGAGTTGTTGACCATTTCAAATGTCTTGAACGGGTCCAGGAATATGGCTGATACAAATTGACCATTGTTTCTATGCTGGTTAACTGTGTTAGTAAAGGACAGTAGGGCTGTGGTGTTGCTGTGACAGGGGTGAAAACCACATTAGGTATTAGATAGGAGCTTGTGTGGAAGGACATGATCCATAAATTGGGTGTGTACGACCCTTTAAAGAATTTTTGAGAGCGGGGATAAAATTGCAGTTGGTCATAGTTTGTTAGTTCAGTGGACTTACCTCCTTTGTGTAAGGGTAGGATGTGGGAGATTTTTTCCAGATGATGGAGGCATAACCTTCAGATAATGGCCTGTTTATAAGTATGGATACAGGGTATGCGATTGCTACTGCTGCAATTTGTAGGAAGTCAGCAGGGAGACTGTTGGCAGCTAAGGTAGTGGGCTTAAGTTTATTTAGTAGTTTTTTTATGGTGTTAGTGGAAACTGGGTTTAGTGTAAACTGGTTGTTGCTTTTGTGAGGGTGTTGTGATTTGGGGTTGGAGGGTTGTGGTTGGAGTTGGTCTGGGTCATTGCAAGTTGTTGAATTGATTCTGTGAAGTAAGTATTAAACTGACTGGCTAGGTTCATGGAGTTGTTGGCTGTTGCTGTGGTGGGAGTGGATGTTTTTCCAGGATGTAATATATTAACTGCTGCCCAGAATTTTTGAGGGTTATTTTGATGTTTATTCTGTATGCTGTAATAGTAGTTGCTTTGTCTAATTTTTACTAGTTTTTTGCTTTATTTCAGAGTTCTAAGAAAGTTTGTTGAGTTATATGGGATTTGATTTTACAATATTGTTCCCCGACTTTATCTTCGTTCTGAGTAGGGATCTGTATTCTTTACTTAGTCAGGGTGCATATTTTGACTTCACTCTAATGGTTCTAGGGGGGCATGATAGTTGAGTATGTTTAGAAAGGTGAAGTTAAAGGAGAGAATGGCTTCTTCTAGAGGCAGGTGCTTGAGAGGTTCCCAATTGCAACTTTTTAGGGTAGAGATAAACCTGCTTGGATCAAAGTTTTTTTTGTTTCTGATTAGACGGATGGAGGGCTGAAGGTTTTGATGAATGCAATTTCTTAGGATAAAGGTTGGGTTGTGGTCACTAAGGCAGTCAGGGAAACAGCCTGCGTGGGATGAGAGAATGGGGTTGCTAAGCAAAATCCAATCTAGGCTGGATTTATGCTTAGCGATTTTAAAAGTCTTAGTGGGAGACGTGATCAGTCAGGGGAAACACCCTGAGTGGGATGAGAGATTGGGGTTGCTAAGCAAAATCTAAACGAGGATGGATTCATGCTTAGAAATTTTATCAGTCCTAGCGTGAGACTTGATCAGTTAGGTGAAGCTGTAAAGGTTTACATGGGATATAGGGGTTGGAGAGGAACAAAGGAGCCAGTCAATATTAAAGTTGCCCATTAGTATAGTTTCTTGTGGGAGGGATATGGAGGTCCATTATAGTATACTTTCAACTGTGACAATATTGTTACCTGGTGGAGTATATCCAGCTATGATATTTAGGCATTTTTGGAGTTAATTGTTAACTTAGCAAATATTAATTCTGCATTATCAAATTCAAATATGGGAAGGTCCAGAAGGTCTAGTATAAGGTGATCTTTGAATAAGATAGCAACACCCCATCCTTTTTTGTTTTTCCTATCTTTACATAGGATGCTGTAACTGGGGGGAGTAATTTCATGGTTTAAGCCATGTTTCTGTTAGTGTTACAATGTCGGGGGAGTAAAGGGATAGTAGGGCATGTAGGTCATGGACTTTGTTTGCTATGCTTCCTACATTCATAGTAAGGATAAGAAGGGAGAATTTGCTTCTATGGTGGAGCATAGCAAGTGTTAATGTTGAGCGGCTGGCTAATGAACTACATTTGGGGGTGGGACCAGGATTAGGGTGAAAAGTGTGCACTTACTAGAGATGCTATACCTGGGGGGGGGGGGGCTTTCAGCTGCAAAAGTAAAGCAAATATGGCATCCAGGGTTTTTAAAACCTTTGGTGTGTTGTACGTGAGCAGTCACTTGGGGGTGCGCGAGGGGTGGGAAACAATCAAATTGGAGTAAAGAATAGCAGGGGAACATCCAAGGCACTCTGCAAATTTAGCTAATTAGCAAAGGACAGCAAAACAAATAAGGTAAATAAGAGTACACCACAGGTAGAAGTTGTATGCTGTTTACTAGTCTGCAATGACAGCTATTGTTCTCTTTTACATTTGTATTCCCCTTTGCTCTTTGTTTGCTGCACATGATGTAACTAAACATAAAAGCAGCTTGAAACTTTGAACCTTTGTTTGGTGTTTAATTAGTGAAGAATAAGTATTGAGGGGGAGAGACTGAAGCCTATGACTCTATTGAGAGGGGCTAAATACCTTAACATAAAACAGATAAGTTAAGAAAAATGATCAACAGTGAAACTGATGAAAGGAGTTGGGGGGGCTAAGAGGAAGAAGGTTTGCCGTCAACCCTGGGGTATGCACTCTAGCTGATTGTAACAGATTTTAACAAGGCATAACAGTAGTCACAAAGGAGGCACCTACACTATCCATAAGTGGCAACAGAAAGGTTCCCGGAGTTAAATCTGGGGCTGCAGTCTTTATGTTTTGATGATTGTTAGTTAGAGTTTCCTTTGCATTTAGCTGGAGTGAGAGGAGTCCTTGCTTGGACAAGTGGGGGTGGGGGGGTACCCAAAGCAACCAGGTGCTCAGTGGCTCTAAAAGTTGCAAAGAAGACAAAAGGAAATAATATAAGACTAAAAGCAACAAAATAAGGGCATCAAAATAAACATAGACATCATAAATATGTATGTGAGGAGGAGAAAGGTATTAGTCCCTAGGTCCCTAAGTGGTCAGTGAGTGTGCTATGCATTGTCTCTTAGCCAAAGCAAGGGCATACTGAGCATGCCTATATCTGCCTACAAGGACAGCAGCTGGGGGTTCCTCCTCCAAATCCTCCTGTGATTGTGGTGACCTAGATGTTGGTGGGGGGATATGTGTCCCTTCCCCTTGCTGATCCTGCTGCAGCTATTTCCACAGAATCAGATTTTGCAGCATAGCATATGCTGTGACTGTTTGTGTACATGTGCTTGGAGTATACTGCAAGGCTCCACCTGATATATCCAGGCACTGGAACTATGACGTCAGAAGCCCAAACACATGCTCTATGATGTTCCTAGTTTGTGTGTGTGCCTCATTATGGCATTCTTCCATGGGTGTGCATGTGCATTTCTGATGGGTGTCATCATCCACCATTCCAAGTCATAGCCAGCTTCCCCAAGTAAATGGCCCTGTGAGATGTCCCCCCTAGCAAACATCTAGTACAGCTGTGATGTGTGACAGATATGCGAGTTGTGATAACTGCCAGGTTTCCAACACACACATTCAAGATAATCCCCGGATATTGCACACGACTTGGCAGTTGCTGGAGTGGCATCTCTTGCAATTAATGTAGATTCTACCCTGCTCACTTGGTGGTGCCTTGATGTGTACATGAGTGCAATCTATGGCACCCAGTTCTTCAGATTAGTGCACTACATGGTAGAACCATTGCATATTGCTGACCTTCTCCTCAGGGGAAAGGGGAAGTGATATGTGCTCACTGGCATGTAGGAGCATAGCATCCAGGAACTGGTGGAGTATCCTGGATGATGATCCCTGTGACACCCCATCATATCCCCAGTTGGTCTTTAAAAAGTAGCTGTAACTAATATTCTAAGGATTACACATACCATAGTTTCAACTGGGATGGTTTCCCCTCGGTTAGCTCTGGGTCTGAATAGAGGGCGGCAGAGCTCACAGAGTTCTTGTAAAATGCCCCTGTCCACCCTGTAGCTCTCTACAATCTCCAGCTCATGTAGCTCCTGGAAGGTTTTGCTGAGCCTGAACACTCTCCCCCTTTTCTGCCTAGGCCTATTGTCAGCAGAACTAGCAGCAATGACTTCAGCCTCTAGCACATGCAGATGTAGAATAGCTGCAGCAGCCCCTAGCATTATCTCAGTTAAAATGTCCAAGTCTCTACTCCAATGGTGTTGAAGTATTTAGGGAAAATCAGAATGTAGGCTGTATGCATACTTTATACATTTCTTGAGTAGGTCCATCATGTGGGATTGTCTAATTAAAATGGAATTCACCTGCTTAGGATATAATTAACATGATTTAAAGGTCCTGCTCCAGTAGCAATAGTGCGCTGTGTGCACCGGCATGCAGCAGAGAGCAGCTGTGCATAATTAAGGTAAGCCAGGTAAAACATTTTTTTATTTTCATTCCTGTTGCCATGAAACATGCAGAAAACACTAATTACTGCAAATTACACTTCATTTCTATTAGTTGTAATGTCCAAATAGTATGAGAAAAGTTGCCATGCCCTGTAGTTGAACCTAAGACCATCTGCACTTCAGTCCAATACCTAACACCTATCACCATTGCAGTAATTATGCAAAGTCCCATAACTGAAGGCTATCAGCAAAGCACAGCCACATGAACCACATTTGTGCAATGCCCAGCAGTGTTCAGTAATATTAATTGAATGCATCCGGTGTCAATTTTTGGATGTATAGCTCATGTCTGATACCTGGGTGGTCTCGTCGTTCAAAGACGCTATGCATCACCAAAAACATTTAAGGCAGGGTATTACTTTACCTGTTGTGACACTACATTATGCTCCTCTTTTGCATGATATTTATGGTATTCATATTTAAAACCTTTTGTGGCAAGTGGTGCACAGCACAATCATAAGGTAAAAATATTTTAAATTTTTACCAATCTGACACACCCCTGATGCTTTCAGACATCCACAGTGTACACCTCACTCTTTATATGTGTGTTGTTACCATTTCATGGGCATTCTGTCCATATTTCTGGACTGTTTACATGCCCTTGCTTCCATGTAGACTCCTATACATGGAAAATTTCCTTGTACACTACCAACATGTACACAGAGCCTGCACGGTTGTGTTTAAGGTTGCTGGATCACCCCACGGCATTGTTTCACTTGATTAGCATAAATTTCAGCTACTTAGGCTGAAATTTGCATTCCATGAAAGTTTTCCTTATTACGCATGAGTGCCAGTGATTGTGCAGCCTCCACAGAGTTTACTGAATCTAAAACTTGCTGTGCCAGTGTTCACATTGTTCCATGACACGCACAGAAAAAAAAAATGACAGTGTAAGCTTTATTGAATTTGCATCCAGGTTTACTTGACAGGGCAGAGAAATTCATAAGTAATAAAAAGAAATAAAAATAAAATAAAAATAAACATAAAAAATTAATATATTTAAAAAATAAAAATATGTCTGGATTCAATAAACCCTACATGCCTCACTAAAACCATGTGCACATCATGGTGAGACATGCACATGATTGCGGGCTGATTTTTACAGCAACCCAAACACAGTAGTAAACATTGTAGTTAATTACATCACAAGCAGCTGAACTGTATGAAAATCAACCAATCCAAAATGGCAGAGCTATCCAACAAGCTATAAAGCAACCATGTATTTATTTTTATTAATTTATTTTACATTTGTTTACCGGAATAGTCCAACTAGACACAGGTCCATTTACAGCAGAGGCCCGGGGAGAAAAGCTCCACAGATTAACATCAACACGGTAATACAAACAATCATATAACAGTGATAACTGAGGTAAGTACAGACATAAAAAGTCTCATACAATCCAGTCAAAACAATAAACAATACATCAGCAGTAAGTGATTACATTTGCAAAGATAGAGAGTCTCATACATCAATGCTTTAAGATTGAGATGTAGTGAGATAGGATAAAAGAATAAACAATCATATGATTAGACATGACATATTATGCAATTTCAAGTTGACAGTAAGATACCTAATTGTAGCATATATGCAGCAGAGATAGGAGGAAGGAAGGTGTAAAGTGTGCTGAGATTGTGTGATGCATGGACGTAGCCATGTATTCATAAGATGTGATTTGAGAGCATTTTTGAAATGTGTGTTAGTGGGGGCTGAGGTCAGTGAAGAGGAGAGGTTATTCCAGGATCTAGCTATGGCATGAGAAAAAAGAGCTTTCCCTGAGTTGTTGTTAGCTTTAGAGATGCAGAGGAGGGATTTCTCAGTAGATCGGAGAGGACGACTAGTTCTTTATGGAGAGAGTAACTGGCTTAGTGCGGGGGGGGGGGTTTCAGGATGTCTAAAAATATTAAAGGCAATGACTAGCTGGTGGTAATTGAGTAGCAGGGAAAGTTCTAACCATCGTAGTTCCCTTAGAGATTGACAGTGATGGGTTCTGAAGGTGCAGTTGTTAGCAAACTTGGCAATTTTATTGTAACATGATTCAAGTCTGGTGAGATCAAGTTTTCTGACTTTGGTAAGAATTGGTGCGGCATACATTAGAGTGGAGAGTAGATGGGTTTGGGCTAGAGTGATCCGTGCCTGTTCTGAGAGGAATTGTTTATGCCTATATAAGGTTCCCATTTTTTGTGGACCTTTTTTATGGTTTGTGAGATATGGACATCTAAGTGTAGGTTAGTGTCAATTTCTACATTGAGGAATTTGATATGGTAATAGGGAGATATGATGGTACCATTTTTGGAAGAGATTGAAAAGGATAGTGGGGAAGGTATAGATTTGTTGGGGGTGAAAAGTAGCAATTTTGTCTTATTGGGGTTTAGGATTAGTTGGATATCAGTAATCCAACTTTCTACAGAAGTGAAGGATTCTTGTGTGAGTTGTAGAGTGGAAAGCGATGGAGCAGAGCAGATAAGAGCCAAATCATCAGCACACTGTATAAGGAAGGCATGCTGGGTCGAGGTGTGTAAATTGTTGGTAAATATGGAGAAGAGTAGTGGGCCTAAAATCGAGCCTTGTGGTACGCCTATCATAGTTGGGAGTAAAGGAGATTGTATGTCTTGCCACTGAACTGATTGGTGCCTATGTGACAGATAGCTTTTAAACCAGGCAATAGTGGAAGGGGCAAAGGATAGGGAAGCCAAGGAGTCTAGAAGTTTGGAGTGTGAGACCATATCAAATGCTTCTGAGACATCTAAAAATATTGCAGAAACAAAATTATTGTTATTTCTGTAAAGGTTGACCTGGTTGGTGAAAGAGAGGAGAGCAGTTATTGTGCTGTGATTTTGCCTGAAGTCATGTTGTGTGGAGGAGAGAAGATTGTGTGTGTTTAGGAATTTCATGACTTGAGAGTGAATACATTTCTCAAGCAGTTTAGATAAGGGGGATAAAATGGCAATAGGATGGTAGTTTGAGAATTTAATAAGAATTAATTAAGAATTATTCATAAGAATTATAAGAAAATATGTACACTTAGTGTATGTTTTTGCCTTGTTTCCAAAACCTTTTGGAATACAGCCACCCAAACTACACTTGAGGGAAAAAAAGTTTAGGAGCTGCCATTGCTCTTCTGTATGTGTATGAACAATAGCCTCAAGTCTATGCTGCTGCTGCTGATAGACCTCAGGCAAGAAGGTGAAGAATGTTTACACCCTGTTTAACGTTTCATGGTCTGCATTGGGTGGAAATAGTAGAGCGCCATAGGATGGATAGAGAGATGGATAGAGACACACTCCGGGAACTCTGCAACCTCTGCCGTCCTCAATTGAGAGCAAGGGCAAACTGAGGGAACTGATATCTGTGGAGACTGAAGTATGTGAAGCACTCAAAAATTTTGCTACAGAAACCTTCTAAAGACCAAGAGGGGACACAATGGGGTATCACAGGCATCAGCATCCAGGGTCCTGCATCAGTTTCTGAATGCTATGCTACAGCGTGCCAGTGACTATATATATTTTCCATGTACCCATAAGGACAGAGCTACAACTATGCAGGATTTCTATCCCATGGTACACTTCTCTGAAGTCTCGGGTGCCATAGACTGCATGCATATTGATATCAAAGCACCATCTGGGGAACAGAGAAGGGTATATATAAACAGAAAGGGATTCTACTCTATTAACTGCTAGGTTGTGTGTAACACTAAGGGAATCATCCTGAATCTGTGTGTTGGCAACCCTGGCAGTTACTATGACTCCCAGCTGTACTAGAGGTTTTCCAAGGGGGATAACCCACAAAGCCTTTTACTGGGGGATGCAGGGTATGCACTTGAACTATGGTGGATAATGCCCATCAGAAATGCACACACATCCACGGAGGAGTGCTACAATGGATCACATGCTCAAACAAGAAATATCATAGAACATGTGTTCGGGTTGCTGAAGTCACTGTATTGGTGCCAAGATACATCAGAGAGCCCTGCAGAACAATCCCAGTACTTCTGCCAGAATTATCACTGTCTGCTATCCTACACAATATTATCCTGAGAAAAGAACTGCAACAGGAACTACAAGGGGGTAGGAGCACATGTTCCACCACCACTGGCAAGGTCACCACAGCCATACACAGGTGAGGACTCAGAGGGGAAATCACCAGCTGCTGTGGGTGTAGGTAGACATAGGCATGCACAATATGCCCTTGTCCTGGCCAAGAGACAATGGATAGCACACATACTGACAACCCAAGGGGTACAACTATCATCCTATGCACATACATACAGTAATATTGATGCCAGGCAATGCTCACAACCTTTACTTACCCATGTAAGGGCTGTATACTGTTAGCATCAGACAGAGCCAGCCCCGAATTACAACAGTTGTAACTGCAGGACTATAAAGGTAAGAGCCGAACCTGGAACAGGAACATAAACAAGTAAGAACACAAATGAATGGCAGATACCTGCAAACTATTACTTGAAAATATACATGAGTAGAATGTGTGTGAGTTGTCCAGCAATGACATCAATATGTGACAAGACCGAGTTACGTTGCTAAAATTCAGCCATTTATCAGCTAGCATGTCTCATGCATCAAAAATGCATACAACAGAAAAAGCAGTCTGAAGTCTAATTACCCCTACATTTTCATAAGTGGAGCAATAAGCCTCACTCATGTATCAATGAGTTCAAGGTATTAATCACAACAGTAGAAAGGCTGCAAGAAATCAGTAAAACTTTCAAGATAGCATCACCAATACATATACTAAGCACTCAGTTAGCTATGCACCCTGTGCATCAGACAAAATACATACATATCAATGAATACAAAAGGTAAAAATAAGGTGATGGGACAGTTATCATCATTTGCACAAGGTTTGGTTTGGGGGTGGGGGTGGGCAGGAGGTCAAGGCTGACAACAAAGTAGTGAGTGTGTGTGAGTAAGAAAGACAGGCAGACAAAAATGTAGCTGATTATCAAATGGCCACTAAGACAGAATGACCTGCAAGCCTTATGAATGCCTCATGTACCTGCTAAGTGTATATGTGTCTGTATGGGCACTTGATGTGAAATGTGGTGTGAGTGGCTAAATGAGAAAAGGCAAGTTCTGTGTTAGCTCTACATCCTGGGATGTCAGGCAGGTGTGAGCCATGCATGGTAGAAGTATCAGTTCATTGTCATTGCCTCCAACTATGAGAACTGGTGTTGCCAGGAGTTTCACCGGTACGTCCATGCCCACAGTCAGATGTGCTGGTGCTGCCTGAACATGAGAAATGTCTACTGGACAAGCTCTAAGTCCAGGTCCATGACCCCATGGCCTATCACATCTGGGCGTGGATACCTCAACCACTGATGGAGCAGTGGAAGAATTGCCACTAGGAGAGCAGGATCAGGTATGGCACCACTGGTCAACAGCAGATGATGTTGCAGACCTACGGCGATGTGGATGCTGTCCCCCTCCCAGCAGATGTTCTATCACAGACACTGCCTGTTCCATTGTGTCGTTCATCTGATCCACTGAATTGGCCACATGGTGGAGACAGTCATACATGTCAGCCTGGGCCACATCTAAAACTCATATACTGAGAGGCCTAATGGAACATGCCTTTGTCTCCTTGATGGCCCTAAACATACATCAAGTGGCATGAAATGACACACCAGAATCAGATAAAGGGGGGACAAGCAGGCTTCCTCCAAGCACTCCTACCAACCTTCCTGTGTGTACCCTCATCCATACTTTGGCTACAGCCAGTGTCAATTGGCACTGAAGCCACAGTAACCACACTACCTTGATGAAGTGTATCACCATCATCCTGTCCACTGTCTGACAGCTTAGTGGAATGGGTATGCATAGGCATACTGACTGTGTCTGAAGAAAATCCAGGGGATGTGCAAGTCACAACCTCAGTGTCAAATTCAATCTCTGCACCCCCATCTGTGCCTTCATTTGTCCGCTATCATCATCAGAGCTTATCGATACTCTGGCAATAAATGTTAGGACTCCTACACTTCCACTATCAGGATCAACTGTGATAATAAGCAACAAACACAGGAATGAAATTATTACTCCACCAAATATTAAACTAATATAGATGATAAAAAAGTAATACTGGTCACACATTCGCAAATGATACAGCAATACAGACGCTCATTACAGCCTCCTCACACATACAGATACTTATATATATAAATAATGCTTAATAATGAGCAAGTAAACCTTTACTTACCATGTGCAGATGTCTCCACACTTTACAGGGAGGATGGTCCTGGAGGAAATGAAGCAAGGAAAGGACAGCAATTAAGCATCACAACTGGAATAACACAAGGGGACAGTGAATACAAAATCACTTTTGCGCCCTGTAGGAAACAGCTGAAACTGAAGGTTGGCTGAGACGTCCACCTACACCCATGTGTACTGCACAGCTCTCTTATATAACTCTATTACTTATCGATAGGTACAGAAACAAAAAATGTATCACATGAACTAGTAGCTAAATTATATATTTTATTGTACAAGAAATATAAATGCTGTCATATGTAAGCTTACCTGGAAGCTGCTCCTGGGACACACTTGTCCTCCCAGCCACATCAGCACTGACATCAAGCATAAGGTGCACAGTCTCCATTGAACTGTTTAAATCTCTGACAGTAGACAGGAACTCTTCATTTGGTGTCAGTGGTGGCTCAGTAGTAGGACCACCCCCCAGAGCCAGCTGTTCTCAGGCAACTGCAGCTGCCCTTCTCCAGGCTAATGAAATCATATCATTGGCCTTATGATGCAACTGATCATAATTTTGTCTGTGAACACCGACTGTGTTGACATCATTGACTAACTGGTTCCAAATGCCCTTTCTGACAGCTATAACCCCACGGCCTCTCTCAAGCAGAAAAGCTTCATGGCACCTCAGAGCCTGTGTTATGACCTCATTTTCCGCATCACTGAAATGAGGTTTTGAAGGATTTGTAGGCTTGGGTCCCATAAATCAGATGTGACATAAAACAGAGAAGGATAAAACAGATAAATATCACATAACTAATGTATTTCTTACAAACAATAATCAGTCTGTGTACCCTTTTATCAACATTAAGCACTTGAAACACACTTGTCATTTAGTACAACTGAATGTTAGATGGTTGTCCCACTTCCATCTCACACAAAAACAAAATGTTTGTACAAAGCAAGGAATACCACATAAGTAATGTATATTTGTTTCCCATGTAAATATCAGTATGTCTACACATTTTATACAGAAAAGCACTTGAAACATGCATCTCTTCCTGGACCACAGAATGGTAGGTCACTCCTCCACCCCCAAAGCACCAAACAAATGAAGGTTTGTACAAACCAAGGAATACCACAGAAGTAATGTATGTATGCTTTCCACACAGTTATCAGGATGTATACACATTTACAACAGAGAAGTCAATTTATGAATGCCAGTCAGTTTTTACTGTGCCCACTACTCCTGTGCAGGTTGCCCTGAGCCATCTCAAAAGCATAACACCAGTGTCAGTGACTACATTTACCTCCAATGATATAGAATATTTA
This sequence comes from Protopterus annectens, assembly GCF_019279795.1. Lineage (NCBI taxonomy): Eukaryota > Metazoa > Chordata > Ceratodontiformes > Protopteridae > Protopterus > Protopterus annectens. The sequence continues at coordinate 1,854,478,317 of NC_056739.1, read as the reverse complement.
AAAATCAAAGTTTTAAAAATAATAGTTGTGCTGAAAGTATAATCTGTCTATCTCAGAAATGTAAATACTTGCCAAAAATGCTTATGTTAACAGTAATGTATAAGACGTGAATACAGATACAAGTTCAAAATTTTCCTGGATATATAAATACACTTGTAACATTTTACCAAATCTAGAATGCAGTTGAATAATGCAAGCATACCTTGTCTAGAATGTACTTGAATAATGCAAGAATACCTTATCAAAATTATAACCATTTTCTGCAGATGAATCACCTTCAAAGGAACACCAGTCTTTTGTTTTGTCCAAAAACACAAATCTCCTCACCTTCAAGATCTCAGCTACACAGTCACCATTTTATAGTGTAGATTCTGGCCTCTGAGCACTGTGAAGATGACAATGAGGTGTGAACTCATTAGAACTGCTGAATGCCAAACTTTCGACCTTGTGTAGCACATGTAAACATAGTGTAGGCTCTATAGCAGTGTGTGACAGAAACGGAAAACACAATAGTGATTCAGACAACCTTCAATGCAGTGGGTGTGTCAGTGAGATACACTTAGAAAGTGTGTAACTAACTTCAGTGAGCTTTTAAATCAAACAAACCACCAGATATTTATCATTTTTTAAATAATAGCAAAACTCTACTGCCTTTGCTGAAAACTGTTGTTCACTGTCATATATTTTTATCACAATTTAAAGGAAAATAATACAAAATGCACTATAGACTGCATGTCTGAGATTACAGCAGGGAAGAATGAATACAAAGCAAAGGGATGACAGAGCTGCATTTGTGCAAATATATTCATAAATAGTTGTGTGATCACTCACTGCACTAAATACATAAGTCACACGTGTACAACCAACTGAGAATGTACAAGTGTATGCCCTATTAATACTGTAGTGGAAATGTGAATTGTTTGCATGCACATGATTGAATTACTGTTGCAAAGCTGTGTCTGTGGCAAAGAGAGATAACACACTCCATCTGTGCATTGTGATTTCATTATTCTGATAGTTGAAATCCAGAGCTGTGTAATTGCTTAACATTTGTTTAACTTTAGTTGTTTTTTTTGTTTTGTCTTTAACATTTGTATGGCATGTTTCTCAGTGCAAACATGGTCAAATGTATAAAAATGTAAAAATTAATGTCATGCGCCTTAGGAAGGGCAAACACACTTAGCGGTATTGCGAGGAGGTCAGCACCTTGGATGATAATGAGAGCAGAAATTACACCTGTGATCCTACTGCGTGTGTAGCACAAGGTGTAATTATGTTGATGTACACAATAAATAAGATAGGTAGACGGTCAGACCATGGTTTGAGTTCCACAGTAGTTATTTTTACTGACAATCGAGCCTAACGAGTATTAACAGAAACAATTTATATTCACTTTTGCATGTGACATTTGTGCTTTGCTCAACTGTGCACAAACACGATTCACTTTTTAAGGACAAAAAATTGCAACTATGTTACTTGCTTCACCTTTCTTCATGCAAACAGTCCATCAGCACTCGGGACAGTACTGAATATAAAAATATACAGCTGCTGCTTGGCTTTCCGTGTGGCACCAGGTGTAAGTTCATGGGTAAAACCCAGATGAGCCAGGGTTTTAATCCAACACACTCCACATTTATTAAGGGTGTCCTATTGTAATTTTTCACAAAAATTATAATATAAATATAATTATACATAGCAATAACTATGTATAGCAGGTAGACTGAGCATACACATGGTATCATATCTATTATATGTGTAACTGGTGCAGCACGACAATTATGATTCTGTAATTATGTGTATTTTCAGACCTGAAATGGACTTTGTAGTTTACTGACAGTCATCTGCACACCTCTTATAATACAAGTATAACTGTAAAACAGAATGTGTTGTGTGGTCAGAACCAGAACACAAAAAATCTACTCTGAAAGTAATACAAGTATTGTCATATGGCAAAACATGATGAGCTTTACCATCGGCCACACTGCTTCGGTTATCTCCTTACAATGCTGCTTAAACTTGCTCTGCTAGAGGAACACAAAGTTAAACCAGAGTAAAGGCAGTACTTTGAAACATCTACACTGAGAGATGTTATACTGCTGAATGTAACAAAAAGCAAATTCATGTGTGGAGTATTGACATAAATCACTTGAGTAAACATTTTTTGACAATAGCTTCAAGGGTTCAATTCCACATGCATCTCTCACCATTTCTTAGTGTGATGTTATATGTGTATGATATATTTATGATATATTTAATTACTCACATATTAAAAATTTCCACAGTTATTATTCAAGGAGATATATTGATTACTACCCATAATGAGCATCTAAAGTGACATCCATCCCCACTGCTATCGCAGATTTAGCTAACCTCGTTCTGCTTGTCATGAGCCTGATGTCCGTCTCCCAAGCTTTCTCTACCCTTATGTCACTCACTCTGTGCTACACAGCATGTAATATTAATAGTGACAACAGACCAATAAATGACCATTAATGTGCCATTAAAAGAACACTGCTAGGTGTCTCTCCTTGTATTCATCCTATCACTCCATCTCCGCTGTACGTGTGTGTATCTGTTAGGTTGACGGATAATGTCTGCAGACTGACTTGACTGTGCTTATGGATAATAGTAAAATGTTACCTTAAGTCAATATTTTATCAGTGCTTATGTACTGTGGAATGTTTTTAAATCATGTGTAGGATTCTATTTGTTTGCCCTTCTGGGACTATTTTAAGCACATCCAATTACCACATGTGAGAATCAAATGCAGCACCTTGTGTCTGTAAGGTAAACCCCTTAACCACTACGCTAACCTCCCTCCTCCATTTTTGTGACATGTTCAGGTGATGATGCATGATATCTTCATTTAATGTGATGTGCAAACTGTCCTTACTGTGACAAAGAATACTGCATACACTTTTCAGGATATGTGGCCAGACACAAATAGTTAGCATATCCGCCGAGTCAGAAATAATCTTTTCAAAACATGTACCACCCCTTATCATTTCTGGAAAGCTATACACGCAATTAAATTGTGGAAGACACATACTTTACTGTAGTCCTTGTTTGTCACATTTGCAGTAATGATCACATTTACTTAGCTAATGCCATCCTGACACCATCTGTAAGAAGAGCAAATGATCTGGATTTGAACCCTGTGTTATCTGTGTTTTGCCCAGGCACTTATGGCTCTTACACCTGGCACTACAGGGAAAGCTAGACAGCAGGTATATTTTTTACACTTACTACTGTTTAGAGTGCTGATGGACATGCATCGCCACATAGCCTGGTTATACAGAGGAAGGTGAACCAATAGAAATACTACTTATTTTTAAATTTAAGCAGTGAACCACATTTTCTTGTCACTTAAATCCATGCAAATGGGCAAGACAATAGCAACAGTTCTTAAAAACATAAAAGTTATGACACAACATTTTCAATATAAACTACAGTATGAACTGCATAGTATATGTGGGTTCCTATCATGAAATTGAACGTTAAGAATGCCGAATACTGGAAGGCTGAACTTGATAGTTCGAAAGGTGAGAATGTCGGAGTCACGGAAACCCGAATTCTTTCCCAGGGAAAGAATTTGGTTGGCCATTTCTGCGGCTTCAGCATTTTCGGACCGGGTCAAGGTAAGTGTATGAACAGGTAGTGACGGACTTTAGGGTTAGGATGCAGGTCAGGTAAGTGTGCGATAGTGACAGACTTTAGGGTTAGGGTGCGGGTCAGGTAAGTCTGCGATAGTGATGGACTTTAGGGTTAGGGCGCGGGTCAGGTAAGTGTGCAGTAGTGACGGACTTTAGGATTAGGGCTGGGTTAAGGATAATGCATAGATAGTGGTGTATGTTAGGTTTAGTGTAGGTTTTGAAGGTGTTTGGCGTGATTGTGTTATGTGTGTGTTTTTCAGAACAGCAATTTTTTCCCTGGGAAAAATTTGCTTTTTGAAGTTTCAATGTTATCTGAATTCGATCTTTCAAGTTCGAACTTATGGTGTTCGACATTTTGGAAGTTCGATTTTGTGATATAGACCCGTATATGTGAACTATTTATCGCATAACATATACAACTAATTCTCAAGTTCAAGTTGTATTCATGAAATGGGAATCTCACATGCACTAACACTTTGCCGTCATTTGCGTAAATGAGCTTCACAGAGATGCGCTATGTAAACAGGCATTTGGCATGATTACTATGGTTTTGTGCAGTTATCCTCCATCTCATCAAAAGGCATTCATTAACACATCAGAAGGGAAGGGACTTGTTCTTCAGTGAAGACATTCTTAGTCTTACTCATGTGTGATCTGCAGCAAAGCACTTGCAAATGATATCTCAGTAATATATTCAATGTCAAGTACACTACAGAAATAAAGAGCACAACTGCATTGTTACATTTGTTATGGGTTTATACTGTTATTGGACATTGGTCATCACTGACCAAAACATATTGATATTGTCAGAAAAAGCTAGTACTGTGGACATCAGGTCATCACAATATGAACACACATGCATCAACACTTGCAGTCCTGCTGTTTCCAAAGTGTGTGTGCTTGTGTGTGTGTGTGTGTGTGTGTGTGTGTGTGTGTGTGTGTGTGTGTGTGCGTGCGTGCATGTGTGTGTGTGTGTGTGTGTGTGTGTGTGTGTGTGTGTGTGTGTGTGTGTGTGTATGAGTGTGTTACATAAACAACATACTAAAAATAGGTACATGTATGTCTCAGCTCTGCAGGATGCATTCATGTCAGCTTATTTCACCTAAGTAACCAAGATGTCCTTTAAAGTACTTTTGCACGTTGCAATCACAAAAGCAAATCTGAAGTCCAGCCTTTGCACACAACTCTCATGACAGTATATGTTATCTGTGACATTATGATAATGTAATTCTCTATAAAGACCACTATGACAATTAAAATATCAGACTTCTGTGATGGTGCAAATCTTAATTACTGTGTTCTGCAGCTGGACTAACTAGTTATGTATGGGTTTGAATTGCACAACCATATAGCCAAACTGGAGGCTAAGCTCTCTCAACTCAGTATGGGCGTAACCAGTCAGGAGGAGAAGGAAACCACACTCACTACAATTCCAGTCTCACACAGACCTACCATGACAGCAAGCCAAACACATAAACACACAAAAACATACTCGAAGGCTTTAAATAAAAATCTGCCTAAGCAACAGTGACCTGCAAAGCAGACACCCAAGCAACCGCTACGCCAAAACAAAACATGTGCCATACATAGCTCACAAAGCCAGTGTGCCGAACAGTCACAGCCCTTAAGGCTAAACAACAGACCTGATACACTTGTAATAGGTGACTCTATCGTCAGACACACTGACGTCCCACTCACCTGGCTGAACAAGGAGAAGGTCAGGGTGAGCTGCCTGTCGGGCGCTAGGATCCGCCACATAACACAAGCACTCAGGTCACTCCAAGGCAAGTACAAATATGACTCAGTCATTGTCCATGCTGGTGTGAATGACCTGAGACGTACCTCCTTGGACTACATGAAAAGAGACATAAAGGAGCTCTCTGAGCATTTAGCCCAGGCCGGTATGACCTGACCTTGAGTAGCATCTTACCCTCACCAAGAATGATGCCACGATATGAAGACAACATGATAAATTTCAACAATTGGCTTAAGTATTGGTGTCATTCAAAGGGGATCCAATGCCTGTCAGCCTGGGATGACATGCTCGACAAGCCACGATGCTTCACTAGGGATGGCTTGCACCTGTCACCCCTGGGCTTTCGGATATTGGCAAAGGCTCTTGCCACCCCCATAGTGCCTTTTTTAGGCAAGGCTCACAAGGCAAACCCACCTCCATAGGTATCACAAGGGATAAGAAACTAAGAGTAATGCTACTCAATGCCAGAAGTCTAAACCTCAAGATGCTCGCACTCAAAACTCTCCTTAGCATGGAGAACATCGATATCTGTGCAGTAACAGAAACCTGGTTCAAGGCTCCCAAGAGCACCCCAGCACTACCAGGTTATACCTCATACCATGTTTTGCAGCCCCAAAACTTGGACCGAACCACAAAAGGAGGGGGAGTATCAATATTCGTCAAAGATACCCATACCTCCAGGTTGGTGGCACAGCACGAAGCATCAGAGACTATCCATGTGCAACTAACAGTGGGTAAAACTGCCTTCCAGTTTATAGCCTGCTACAGACCACCCTTCCAAATCCAGGAACCCCACTCGGCTTTCCTGAGAACACTGGAAAATATGAAGGTCTCTCCAAACACCATTATATTGGGCGACTTCAACTACCCAAACATAGACTGGGAGCATTAATCTAGCTCCAACACCCTAGCCCAAAGGTTCCTAGAATTTATAAACTCAAATAGTATGGAACAACTTGTTACCACTCCCACAAGAGGGGAAAACATACTGGACCTGATCATCACCAACATGGGGACTCTATGCTCCAGACCAGAAGTGTATCCCTCACTAGTAAGATCAGACCATAAACTAATCTCACTAGATATTCACATCCCGACCCCAGCCCCTGCCCAGAAAACCACAGTGAAAAACTTCCCTAAAGCAAATTTCACACTCCTCAAAACCGAGGTGGAATCCTTCAAAGCCCCCGGGCCTGTGGAAAATATGGCCCAGACCGCAGAATCCTTTATAAACGCATTCTATGAACACCTTCAGGAATGCATGGATCATGCAATCCCAAACAAAACCAAGACCCAATCCTCCAAAGGCAGGCGTCCTGTCTGGTGGACCCCAGCCATAAACAAACTATACAATAGAAGGAGGAAGCTACTACATGATAGAGCAAAATCCCAAAAAGGGAAGGCATCTCTGATCAGTATTAGCAAAAAACTACGGGCACTCATAAAATCGTCTAAGGCCAGCTTCGAGAAAAAGATTGCACAGGACACTAAGGATAATCACAAGGCTTTCTTTAGTTATGTTAGGAACCTGGGTGGGAATTCTCAGATATGCTCAGAATTAGTCCAAAATGACAAAAAAATACACTGAACCCACAGACATTGCCAACATCCTAGCTGACAGGTTCAGTGCAAACCCCCCCTTTCCCCACCAAAAGGGCAAATATCTATCCCAGCAGAGTGCTGCCCCCCTGACATCTCAGATGCTCAGGTAAGAGCCGCCCTCTTCAAAGCAAAAAACACAGCATCAGTGGGACCAGACGGTGTCCCGGGCTGCGTCCTACATGAACTGCAAGAAGAACTAAACCCAAACAGAAAACTACTGATCAATCTCAGCCTTAATACAGGATATGTACCTAAAGAGTGGCATACAGCAACAGTGGTCCCTCTCCGCAAAAGTGGTGCCTCAAGGGATCCTGGAAACTATCACCCCATAAGCCTGACTAGCTTGGTCTGCAAAGCTATGGAAAGGATCATCATGGACCTCATAAATAAAGATATTGGGAACCTACAGACACTGGATCCTACCCAGTTCGGCTTTGTTAAGGGCAGATCCTGCCTCTTAAACCTGGTTGATTTCTTTGAAACAGTCACCAAGGCCATTGATGAGGGGAAGGTGGTCCACACAGCCTACCTGGACCTCGCAAAAGCCTTCGATACAATACCCCACTTGGGCATTATAGATAAACTCACCAGCTTAAATATAAACCCCTATGTCACTAGATGGGTTGCAAACTGGCTCAAGGACAGAACCCACATGGTTAGAATTGCTGGAGCCATGTCAGACTCCAAACCAGTTACAAGTGGCATACCACAAGGCTCAGTCCTGGGACCTTTCTTGTTTGGTATATATTTCTCGGAGGTACAGGCCAACATGGAAGGACTGTGGTTGACCAAGTTCGCAGATGATTGCAAACTGGGCACCATAATCGACTCTCCAGTCGACACAAGCATCCTACAAAAGGGCCTCATAGAAACAGACAACTGGTGCCAGAGCCATGGCCTCAAGCTAAACGCCAAAAAGTGTATAGTCATCCCTTTCGGCAAAAACAAAGTGCCTACAAATTACCACATAGATGATAATCCTTTAAGTACGGAAGAAGTAATTAGGGACCTGGGGACCCAAGTTGATAGCAATCTCTCATTCGACAACCACGTGGCCAAAGTGGTTAAAAAAACATTTTATATAGCCCACCTAATCATGAAGGGATTCACATCTAGATCAGGGGAGGTCATCGTGCCTCTTTACTCATCCCTCATCAGGCCCATAATTGAGTGCAATGCCCCTTTTGGGATGTACCTTACCAGACACCTGCAGCAACTGGAAAGACCCCAAAAGTACCTCACCAAGAGGATCAAAGGGTTCAAACAGATGCCATATGCTGCCCGGTTAAAGAAACTCCAGCTCTACTCAGTGGCATACCACCTGCTCAGAGGCGATCTGTGCCTGACGTATAAAGCCATGTCCAACCTGGAATTAATGGACATGCTGCACCTCAGAAAATCCAAATCCCATCGAGCTACGCACTCGAGAGACTTGAACCTCAGCACTGAAATAAATAGGACATGCTGGAGGGACAGATTCATAACCCAGAGGCTCCCTTCACTCTGGAATAAAATCCCAGTCTGGGTTAGGCAGAGTCCCTCATTGACTCTCTTCAAGAGGAATCTTGATGAGTAGATGGGAGATCATAGATTTACTCCGGGTATCACTTTTGTGTCACTGTTAGACAGAGGCACAGTATACTAACCTTGAAAAGGGCATAGCAAAATTCATTTTAAAATGGGTGGCGAAAGCCAAACACACTCTGGCTAGGCTTGTAAATGCCCTAGGGCAGATAGCCTAGTATGAACATATGAACCTATGAACAACAGTCAACTTGTGTGTGTGTCTGTATGTCTAACTGTGTGTGTAATCAGAAGAACATGAGTCTGTGTCCTAATGTTCCCACTCAAGTCTCATTGAGAAAAAAAAATGACAGTGGTACAAGACTGCACAGCAATTTCATATAGCCCTCCCAACATCTTCTTCTCACAATACACTGATGATTTTGTGATGCCCCACCAGTGGACCAGAAATCAAGGAGCCTCAATCCTCATTACCGGCGCCAGTGGGGAACATGCATTGGGAGGATGACAAGTACACACAAAGTATTTCCAGATGCAGCTCACTGCATCAAGTTCAATTTCCCTTAAGAGCACACAGAGATCACAGTCAGTCCGGGGCTAGTTTCTCTCTCTTTCTCCAGATCCCCAATAAGACTCCCCACTGGCACAGCTATAGAGTTGAGTCCCTAGCCAGGGTTCCAAGCCAAGTCCTCCAACACTCTCTCTGTCCAACCAGTGCTTCATATCCCTGCCCAAGTAGCTGACACATACTCCTGGACATTTGTTTTACACACACACACACACACACACACACACACACACACACACACACACACACACACACACACACACACACACACACACACACCTGGGAAAGGCTGGCACAGGTTTACTAGCTATGATCCTTCTGCCCAGACTATAAGGTAGTTATCACTGCCACCAGAACCCCTTATCAGCTACTTTAAGGACCTTAACAAAGGGTGTCCAATCTTACTGAATAATGTTAATATTAATACGAATTGTAGTTTGACCAGGAGTAGGGCTATTAGAAGTGGCTTACAGCATCACCAAATAAATATGCAAGTACTCTCAGAACTTAAATATCTCTACACAGATCAGCCACAATTAAATGTTTAAATATATTTAATAATAAATATTAAAAGAACAAGACAATACTAAATATATATGTACAGTGACATCATAGTTTAAAATCACTGGACATATTTAAAACAACATTGCAGGACAGTTTGAAATAAATAAAGAAAATATCTAAGTTTTGCTATATTCCTGATGATATCTAAGAGAACTACTATGCCCTAGTTAACTTACTTCACAGCAAGGTGAATGTGTGGTAAATGGATCCTATAGCTGATATTGTCAGGTCAAAGACAGAATATAGAATGCTGTCTCTCACAGAGAGTTCCTAAATTAATATCTGAAATATTACTGCAGGGATAGCTTGCAGAATGGCATAAGTTCTTGTCATCTGACTCTATCCCAGGTAAACCCCACTGCTGAAAGCTAGCAGTATTTAGCATCCACCTGTGAAAATACATAGACATGGGCTTTTCCTCAGATACTTGGCAAATAGTGAAATTCATAAAACAGTAAAACACTACCAAGACAATACAGAAAGTTCCTTAATTTTAACTATTGTGTCTCCTTGCTGCACCAAAACTGAAAGACAACATCTTTTTTATGGCCTAGCCTTAAAATAATTTAATTTCAGCTATTTTCCTGAAATTTTGCCAGTTAACCTCCTTCATTCCGGTTCCCCCTGTTAAAATATATACATTTAAACAGTTACAATTATGTATGTACATTTCTGCTCTATTCCAGTAGAGTACACTGTGGATACATTTCAAACAGTACTTTGTAAAATACTTCTTCAGCACACATGCCTGTACAAATCATCTTATATGACATACAGCTCTAATACATTTGTAACACAAATATCTTATCTGAATCATGTTGATATTCACAAATGACATATAATTATTTACAAAATTCCAGATAGCTGTGCTGGCAGTACCTCATTTTGTTACACTTCTATATAAATCATGTTAATATTCACAAATGACATATAATTATTTACAAAATTCCAGTTAACTGGGCTGGCAGTATCTCATTTCATCACAGATGTCATCTGCTATTAAGTGTTCTCTGACAATATGAAAGTCAGACTTCTGCTGTGGCACTAGCATTAAGTACTGTGTTCTGTAGATTGTGTAACTAGAAAGGTAGGAGTTCTAATCTAACAGCAGTCAACTTGAGTGTGTGTGTATGTTCATTCATCTATCAGTCTACAGACAACGTTAGAATGGCATATGAGACCCCAGCTAATTCAGACACTCTTTCCACTATCTTCTTCTCAACATACATTGATAATGTGATCCCCTATAAAGTGCACTCTGACAATATTACACTCACATGTCTGTGTTAGCATAAGACTTAACTACTGTGTTCTCTAGCTTGTGTAGCTATGTAGTTTGTTGTTCTAATCTCAAAGTAGACAACTTGTGTATGTGTTCATTCAAATATGAGTGTGGAGACAATTTTACACAGAGATGTGACTTTATATCTATGTCACACACTTCTTCCAACATCTTCTTCTCAGCATACCGTGACACTGTTATCTTCTATAAAGTGCACTGTGACAATGTAAAGTCAGACCACTGTTGTGTTACACTGTATGGATTACAATTTGTGTACCTTCACAGGCTTAATGTTAAAATCTGACCTCAGTCAACTGCTATGTGTATGGCTGGTGGTATATTACAGTCAGTATATGATCTTTTGAATCTCTTTTCATTTGACTCCCACTCAGGAGAATCTTTAACATAGCCCCATGAATCTAACATCACCTTTTTCCCTCTGCCACATATCCTTTCTGCAGAAAACTGGAGGCTGCCATCATCTCAAAGACACGTACACACATAACGAAGCATAGCACTTCCATGACCCTCTGTAAGCCATCTTCAGACTACTGGATGTGCGATTGCTAATTTTGCCATGTGATGGTGCACGTCACATATGGACAGAGGCAGTATGTAATACAATCAAACACATACAAACATATGCACATACTCCTACTATCTTCCATCATATAAATACAGTTCTTTTGGTTTAAAGGCTATAATAATGGCTACGATTTCATGTGATGTTGACTATTAGCCTAGTAGTGTCCTATGACCTTCTAAAGATTGCACATGTCAATGTTGTTGTCATTCACATGTGCTGTGTTGAAGTATGGATGTATGGTAGCCCTACAACAGTAAATTCCAATCTGTGATTAGAGGTAATGTATTGATGGCCACTGCTGCCATTTGATTACATGTTCCTTCCATAGCAGCTGTAGTAATATGCCTACTGAAGACTGTTGACATGGGATGATACTATGTATATTGTTGCTTTATGTTGTAGTACTGGAGCATATCAACATTCTGCACATTTTTCATTCAACCATCACAGTGACACTTGCAGTATGGCATTGGTGTGCATGTGTATTCCTACCTTCATGAAATTCTATGTCACATAGAGCAGTATTACATCATACTAATTACATGTACATGCATGTATGCCAGCATTTGTTTCATCCATGTATTGTAATGCTGATATATACCCAAACATATAACCAGTTCAGATTCATTTGCAACTTTGTGAAATTCATTGTATGCACCATTGTGTTGCTGTTCACAAGTATTATACAGGTGTTGACCAGCAGTATTGTTTGACTGCCAGCATTTGTGTCATTAACTGTCCTGCATGAACCACATCAACCTCATATATAATGTGTCCATATATGGTATCAGAGCCCTCACACACCCCTTTCAATGATAAACATATAGGATATGATGTGCAACTGATGTAATGACATTAAATAGGTAGAGTTGTATGACTGTGTTAACAGTTCCTCTGTGTGTCATGTAATACTTACCCAAGGTTGTATTTGGAGGTGCTATCATAATTTTTTTTAATACATAATCTTAAGGAGAATACACAGCTATGCACACAGATTGTTGTGGATAGTGCCACCAATAATCAACCAGAGGCAATAGACAACTTGTTAGCTGACAAATTTGGATCAAACTTCACTCCCCTGTCCCCACTGATTGCTACCCAAAATATACATGCAAACATTGCTCAGTATATTTTCTCAAGAAAGCAGCTCATCCATGCACTCACTAAGGCTGAAAACACAGCATCAATGAGCCCTGACCACATCCCATGTTCCCTTATCAATAAATAAAAACACACCTAGCAGAAACAGCTGGATCCCTACTTAACCACAGCTTCCAGACAGGCTATTTTCTGGCAGAATTATGGACAGCAACAGCCATCTCTCTGAACAAGGGGTTACCATCACCCGACGCAGAGAATTATAGACCCATAAGTCTGACTAGCCTCATGTGTAAGCCAATGAAAAGAATCATCACAGACCTTATCAACAAGAATATAGCTAATATGACATCCGTGTAAACAACTCATTTTTGATTTGTTAAGGCTTGATTTTGTCTGTTAAATCTGGTAGACTTTTTTGAGAAGGTCACCAAGGCCATGGATGAGGGAAATAATGTGCATCCCTGTATATCTTGACCTTGCTTGCCAAGGCATTTGACACAATTCCACAATCAGGTATTACAAACTGTCTCGACTGGCTATAAGCTACTATCTCACCAAGTGGGTAGCCTAGTGGCTCACCAACAAGACACATACTGTCAAAGTGTTTGAATTCACCTCTAGCAACAGGCCAGTGATGTGCACAGTACCACAAGGTTCTGTACTAGACCCTTTCTTGCTTGGTATTTAATTCACAGAGATCAAGGCAAACATAGCCTTTGCCCAACCAGCTTTGCAGATGACTGCAAATTGTGGACAATCCTTGAATCCAGTAACAGTATTGATATACTGCAGAAAGTATTAACTCATACAAATGATTGATGCCAGAGCCATGGAAATACACTAAAGAGCCAATAAAGCATAATTATTTACTTTAGTAAAGCAAATACTCAAGCTAATTACAATATAGACAGCACACCCCAGTGAGTGGACCCAGTGATGCATGATCTGGGCACTCAGGTAGATACTAATTGTAAGTTTGACCACCATGTATCCACAGTGGTGACAAATCCTTCCTATGTGGCACAAGCCATAAGAATAAGCATGTCATCTAGCTCAAATGATATTATAATTCTATTGGACTCAGCCCACATCACAAAAATAATTGAGACAATGCACCCTTTTGCATGTAACTCATCACACATCTGCAATAGCTGGAGCAACACCAGAGATTTTGCACAAAGAGGATACACGGTGTAAAACACGTCTTATGTGGAAAGATTGAAACTCATGTCACTGTATTCTGTCCCCTACAGACTACTAAGGGCTGATTTGTGTCTGGCCTACAGTGCAGTCTTCAATCTGTCCCTGATGGAAATGTTACACATCAGTAAAGCAAACTGCATGAGGGTCACTTGTTCCAAGGATGTCGGAGAGAGAGAAACATCTCTCAGACACTACACCTTCTCTGGAACAAACTTCACATTCACTTAAAGCAAAGGCCTTTACTGACCCTATTCAGTTGCAAACTACATCAATGGATGGTTAATGGTAATTGTACTCCTGGTGTTGCGTCCATGTCCCTCATGGAGGGAGGCAGTTGGTCTTAGATAACGTAGCATAGGCTCATAACTGTGTGAATTTTGTTCACATAGCTATTTAAAGTTATGAAACTCCTGTTAGATATGACTAGGCATTTATGTCATCTCAGAACATTAGCCTAGTACTCTTCTATGGACCTATGAACACCAATTGTATCCTGCTTACAGCTATAGCATGACTGTACAGCATCACAGATGTAACAGCACATCACATCAGTATTACCACTTGATAGCATGAACACATATGCATGCATGTCAGGATTGCATGCTAGTATAACATTTTCAGTGGCAATGTCAGGGAGACAGTGATTATGGGTACTGTCTTGAAGTCTGACATGCGCTTATACAGTGCAAATCACAGTGACAGCTTCCTTGCTCATTGATGATAGACTTTGCATTGCTATAGTTTCTGTGGCACATGGGCATAGTCAATACATTGTCATCAGTCTCACATAGTGCTGTACCATTCATTATAACACACCAGTTCTTAATTCACACATCAATTTCAGATGCTTCAAAGAGTATCCATTGCTATTATATTTGGCAGATGCATGCAATACACAGTTGTGTATAGGGAATCCACTCATAATAGGGTGTTGTTTGTAAGTGTTGTTATCCTTATGACCAATACCTATATCAGCCATTGATGTTTTAGCAAAGTTTATTACATTTGGGATAGTGAGCTTGCATACATCTCATTACACATACAGAACTATTCTTTATTATGCACACTTATTAGGAATTGATAGTGCAGACTTCCCTTCAAGGTGTTGTACAAGATGTATGTGTGATACATCTTTCTGCATTGCCCCCTAGAGATCACTGACAACACTGATGGCATGATTTTGATTCTTGCACGTGTATCTTGTGGCTTTTTGTCATGCAAACCTCTCAAATAGCCAGGATTGCACCTGTATTCAACTCCAGGTTTAATATTGTCCCTCTTAACCCCTCCAAAGACAGTTTATTTTTGGAAAAGGTGTAGTGAATTCTCCTTATAGAATACTGGCAATCATTATAGTTGTACACATCTGTTTCTGCAAGCATGTATAATAACGGAAACTCACATATTCTGGCAATGTCACCGATTAATGTTGTTAATATTTTTAAATTGTTTCTGGTTCTGCCTGCTTCTGTCAGCAGTTATCGATGAGTTTGATGTTATGTTTCCATGATCGGTTGTGAGGTATGACGACACTTCAGTTGTATTCAACCAAGTGATTTTGAAGATTTTTACAACATGCACATACCCCCTATTGTAAATATCATCCTTGCTAAATGTTTTCTCTAGTGAGCATGTCAGTGATGTTCATATCACAACTACTCATCTCCACTGACATGTAAGCATGTGTGACAGCCACATATATACTATCATGTGTGGTGATATACATATATCCACACAGGAGGTGTAAATGGTAGTAAATTATGTGCTATCTATATGTGCTTAATGTTATGCTACTGACTTGTCTTGGAAGTGTATATACATTGACATAGCCTGTCGTGGATACATTGCCATATTGTACATGCCCTCTTCCTCTTTCTTCATTTCTATCATTCATGTCTGTGGCCATTTTAATCAGGACACTTTGCCTGCCTAGTGTATTGATGTTGCATTGTATTTACCCTTGCTGATCACCCCAACATCTTTTATTTCAGTCTGCAAATACTTTAGTGTACACTGCGAGTGCACTTTTCCCTAATGTGTTAATCCTGCACTTGCTGCAGTATTTCCACACTTGGTGGTCATTGTGGCTGTTCACACAACCTCTCAGAGCAGGTTTTTCCATAGGCAAACTTGTATGCATATTTTTTCTGTGTCCATGATGCTCTGCATGGTTTCCTGGCCGGCAACACTGCTGCAGGCCAAAAAACATCACTTGCATTCGTGTAAGTGCGATGCGTGGCATGCAAATGCAATTAGCTCTGCTGCTCATCACACTAATATGTAAATGCCATGTGGACTTTGCACAAAGCCTGCACTGAGTTTATTGAATCCGGTAAGTATGGTTTCACCTGTGGAAGCAAGGCTTCATCAGATTAAAAGTATAACCAAGGACAAAAATAATTATTAAGAGGCTACACAGTAAATGAATGGATAGTGGTGATTATAAACCGAGATATAAAAGCCAAAAACTCAAAGTACTACAAAAAGCTATCTAATGTAACAACTTGTTAACTGACACCTTAGTATTTCTAAGTGAAGCTCAACAGTACTAGAATATCTCACAATAATGAAGCAGAATCTGTCACGAGCTGAAAAAACTAGCAGGCTTTTGACAGGAAGCAGCCATTTTGTTTAGTGTAGGCTCTAAGTATTATTAAGGAAAGCTTCTCAAAATGCTGCTATCAAAAGGGAGCCCTAAGAATCATTCCTTGCATTTTGTATCTCTAAATGAATCTTGGAGACCACCAACTATCTGTTTAATAAGCACACTTGTTAAACAATGGCTTTCATTTAGTGGAAGAATAAAATATTATTAACTTTCTAAATAGACAAATGCTTATTTAGTTGTTGTTTTATTCTGGTAGAGCATAATAGCTTTCTGAAGTTTTCAGTCTGGTTACAGTTCTGCACTTCCACCTAAATTGGGTCCTTGGTGAGAATGAGAATGCAATCTGACTGGTACAGCCTCTGCAGTACTGTCATGGGCATTCAGTTCTGCTGAACACATGCAGATTTTTTTTTTCTTGTCAGTTGCCCTTGCTGGACAAGCTAGCAGGATGAGCAAAGTAGTTATGCCACTATTCATTTGATACCCCATTTAATATCTAATAATATATTTTCTAAACTTTGTTCCATTATTTTGTATCTCTACAAAAGGTTAGCCATTTTCCCCCATAGGTGGTATCACCCACTTATTGGCCATTATTATGTAGCTGCAATACTATGTATGTGTATATATATATATATATATATATATATATATATATATATATATATATATATATATATATATATATATAAAGAGAGAGAGAGAGATTTATCTATATCTTATCTATGTATTTCAGTGTTTGTATGTGTGTGTGTGTGTGTGTGTGTGTGTGTGTGTGTGTGTGTGTGTGTGTGTGTGTGTGTGTGTGTGTGTGTGTGTGTATATGTATATATATATTATATCTATCTATATATAGATATATATAGATATAGATATAGATATTGATAGATAGACATAGTTTTTTTCTCATTCACAGTTTTTCCCAATTACAAATGTTTTTTCATAGTATTTTAAGTGAAACATTGAGCAAATGCAGAAGTAATATTTGTCATCTGGGTTTTGTGTGTGTGTGTGTGTGTGTGAGGAGAGAATAACATAAATGAGATCTGGCGCCATTTTACAATCAAGGGCTAGGACTTACGATCACATGCTATCTCTCATCTTGCATTCTAATATTTACTGCTGAGAGCATTTTTTTTTTTGAAACTACAGCTATCTGCTTCAGTTACTAATTGCTACAGAAACATAATTTTCTGACTGAAAGTATGGGTTCAGCAAAATGGCTTTCTAAACCAGACACAAATCTGTTTACTTCTTTTTGCATATCAAAACTTTTGAGAAGAGATAATGAAAACTGAAAAAAAATGTGAGCTTGCTTTTTAATGCATGCAGGCTTTGGAGGAGATGTCAGGTTTGTAGTAGACAGATTAGTGTAAAGATTTGTTTCTGTGTTTAATATTTGAAATTAACCTGCGTTACTGAATGTAGCACATGGTTCATCTTTAGCAAAGGCTGCAGTAAATATGTGGACTGCTACTCTTTAGTGTTCTAACTTAATACATCACAGAATCAGGTTGTGAGATGTTTTGAGTCTGTTCGGGTAATGGTTTACTAGGGTTGTCAACGTTTCTTTCTTCATTTATCTGTGCTGCTAAATGCAGTTTATGGTACAGATGAAAATGATTTGTGGTAACCAGGAAGACTTGAACTCTTAACCTCTTAGCACAAGAAATCTGGATAAACCCAAAATTAACAGTGGGACAAAGGCCTAAAAATACAGACTAGTTTTAAATATTATTCTTATAAAGGTAGAAATTTGATAGAATAACAATTTTTGAATCAACCTGCATTTTGTGAAGGATATGAAGTCTAAAATTCATTTGTCTGTTTTCTGACTTCAATCTACTGTGAGTTGACAGAAAACCACAACTTTATGAGGAACACATCAAACATTTGAGACAAAAATCTGGACATTCTGTGATAATCTGGACAGCTGAGAGATATGGCAAAGATTTGTTACTCTTTAGTTCCACTGGCTTAATTCAGCTATGCTAATTGCCGCTCATGTTGTGTTTCATGTTCGACTATGGAAAGCGGCTTTAAGGGAAGTTTGATATTGCCTTCAGTGTTTTCTGCAGAATGCATTTCAGCATCTTCTGCTGTAAGGAGACAGGCACAAAGGTTGGTACTGTATCTGCTGTTAATTAAATAAATTAGCTGCACCATTCAGTGCTGCTGATGGCATAGTTAAGCATAGCCTGTACTAGGCAGGCCACTAACGTTTTATCTATTAATGTTTTGGAGTAAATACAAGTACAACAGCACAAGCAGCTTGTGCTATGATTCAGTAATATTTACATAAAGTGCAAGTCTGACAAGTGTCATTGCTAAATTAATGTTGTAACCAAAAGCTTAAACACTGCAGAATATAGTTCATGGTTTGGTTAAACGCAGTTTGTTGTATGCAGGTGGTTTCCTGTGGTGGATTTAGGCTTTGGCGCGGGGGTGTGCACTTCCCTCTTTTAGTTAACCCACACAACCTTAAGCCAAAAAAAAAAAAAAAAAGAAAAACGTTTTCAAAAATAAAAATTCTGCTCACAAGTGCAGAATGTGTTTACATCCACACGACCAGAGTTTTGTCATTTAAGGATGACCATGCATGCATCGCATGCACACGTGCCAACATGGATGTAAAGATATTCCACACTGGAGTTTAGAATTTTAACAGTCATTCCACTGAGAAAGACAGATTAAGAGAGATGCATGTTCCACGACCATAAGTGAACATTTTTTATCTGGTAAAACTTAAATAAGATAAGATGGGAACTTGTACTAATTCTGAAGCTATTATAGCTCATATAACTCTTTCTTCTGTTAAGTACAGCCATGTCAGAATTATTATATACACATAGCAGGGTTATGAGGGTATAGGCATGCTTGATCCATGCAAAAACACTTTTAATGTATATAACCACTGGCAAAGTGTGTGAATATTGGTAAGTTAGAAAGTAAGGATTAAGCAAGGGCAAAATAGTGTTGTAAGACCATTAGGAATGTATGGGTCAGGGTTAGAGTAAGGGTTATGTAAGAGGATAGATGCAGTGTTGTGTATGTGTTCTTGTGTGTTATGTAAGCTTAAATGTCTTGTATAGTAGGGCCGCTATGGAAAGGTTAAGGTAAGGTGTAAGGTTGGGCATACGGGCAGGGGCCCTGCACTATCTCATTAATGCATTCTAGCCCTGATCCTAAGTCCTCCTGAGCCACCACCAACTTGGATAAATAGGATCTCAGTTAACATCTCAGCCTAAGGATGGCACACTCATAAGTGCAGCACCCCCCCTTACTCTATACTGCAGTGTCAGCAATTGATCTACTTGGTGTGGGATAAAGCCCACAGCTTTCTGCACCAAAGTTTAAGTGTGCTGCCTGGTGTGTGTGTGTGTGTGTGTGTGTGTGTGTGTGTGTGTGTGTGTGTGTGTGTGTGTGTGTGCGTGTTTTCTGGCAAATCATGGAGGACTGAAGTCATTAAATAATGACCTATATATGAGTTTGAGATTCATATCCTTCAGAAAATGCATGTGAACACAAATCATGTT
The DNA here is from genome assembly GCF_019279795.1 of Protopterus annectens. Lineage (NCBI taxonomy): Eukaryota > Metazoa > Chordata > Ceratodontiformes > Protopteridae > Protopterus > Protopterus annectens. The sequence continues at coordinate 1,854,458,334 of NC_056739.1, read as the reverse complement.
ATTGTAGCAACTTTCTCAGTTAAAAAGAGCAATATTTAAAATCTATCCCTATTTTGGGCTGTGGTATCCCAATTATTTCAGACTTTGTCCAGATTTCTTGCTCTAAGAGGTTGAGAGGTATGTATACCTCTTAACTGTCCAGATTTTTGTAGAATGTCCAGATTTATTCCTCATATTTTTGGCCTATTCCTCATAAGATTTGTGGTTTTCTGGCAAATCACTGAGGATTGAAATAACTAAATAATGTCATACATTTATGTTTCAGATTTCATTTCCTTCAGAAAATGCAAACTAAGGCAAACACTGTAATTCTAGCAACTTTCTAAGTCTATAAGAGCAATATTTAAAATATGTCCCTATTTTTGGGCCTTTATTTTCCCTCCATTATTTTAGGCTTTGTCTAGATTTCTTATACTAAGATGTTGAGAGGTATGGTGGTATGGTATGTAATACCATAGTTAGAGGGGAGGGTAGGTTAGTCAGACTGCTGAAGGAATTGTGAGCTTCACTGGAGACAAGAGCCTGAATCCTCTATACCAATTACCAGACTGCTGAAGGAATTGTGAGTTTGTTTCAGTACATTTTCAGGGAATTATGAGTTTCAGTGCATTTTCAAGGGATTGTGAGTTTCATTTCATTTTCTTGGAATTGTGTGTTTCAAAAGGAAGAGAAGTTTACTATTGCTCATGCTGTCTGTTTTCAATGGAACAACTACTAACTATTTTGTTTAGCAAACGGCAGTCACTGTTTGTGCTGTAGAGTTTCAAAGCAGTGTTAGTAACATAATTGCCTTTGGACAGAAGGCTGTGGATTCTACTCCCACACCAAGTAGATGGAGTGCCCTTTCGATTGCTGATTATTTGGTGTATTTTAAGGGAGATAGGGGTTCTACACTCCTAAGTGTGTCCTCCTTTGTATTAGATGCCTAGTAGCTATGAATCTGTTGTTGGTTTGTCAGCCACTCCCTATTGCAATATTACCAGCTTAACCATTGTTAATGTAACATAGGCAATTAATACTTCAAGGGCAGCAGGCAGTGAATATATAGATGAAACACTGAAATGTAAAGTTGTTTGCCAGTAGCAGTCTATTCATTAGTTACAGATCTGTTTAATGCGGAATTATTCAGATGATGCGTACTTCTGCAGAGATTGTGCTTATTGACTGCTATTGGTGGACTGTAATGACAAAAGTTTGAGTGGCCTTTTATGGGTGAAATTTTCTGAAATGAGTAGTTTTGCCATTATTGGTTCATATATTTTGTTTCATTGCTTACTGGAAGAATGTTCCAAACTACAAATTTAAAAAACCCTCTTAACAAGTGGTGCCATATTATGCATGGAATATAATTTATTCAATCAGGAAGGTGAATCAAAGAACACATACATGTGTGCATGGCCCTAAAAATGTGTCCAAGGAGCTTATGATTTGAAAACAGCCCAAAGGTAAACTTAATTCTCCACTGGCCAGATGCATTTTATTTGAATGTTGGTTTTAATGCTGTTTCAATGGCAAAGTTTACTGCTCATGCTAAGTCTGTTATCATTGTGAGACAGTACTGTTTGTTTAGTAAATGTCTATCAGCCTCTGTGCTATTTTATTTCAATATCTATAATCATTGTAGAAGTAAATAAGAAAATGCTATACATACTGATAGGTTTGAACAGTGTTTATGGTAATGGGAAAAATAGGCAAGTAATGGAATGCTGATATGGTTAGGGAGGGGAATGCTGGGGGGGGGTTGTTGCAGGAGGGGCTGCGCCGGGGGGCCCCAATCTATTACCCTGTCCATGGCCCCATTTGACCATGATCTGGCTCTGCCCTTATGTTGTGTCTCATAGTGACTAAGACATTATCGAAGACTAAGCTGGAGGTGCCAGTCAGGTGACCTAATCATGAATAGATTATGAAACTGCTCCTCCAATCATTTTTGAAAAGGCAGTTATTAAGGAAAGTAAGATATCTTGTGTGAAGCAGAAAAAAAACAAGAAAAAACTTACATTAGGGAATTTACTAGTACCACTTGAGGTATCCCACCCTGGTAGTGCAGCCAGTCAAGAATATTCAATCTCAGCCAGTGTGTGAACAGCAGTTGCTGTTGAAAGCCTAAGGTAACTTTTTGTTTTCATTACTGTTAGTCAGAAACAGGACTCACTCATTAGAAAATATACCACTGAAGCAGGACACAGTTGAGAGTATACCTTGTTTGAAGTTACATTTTCCTTACTTGTGTTGAAAGGAAAATGTACAGCCAAATACAGAATGCTGTCCTGTTCCACTTGTGGTACATTTTCTGATCAGTCACTATTTTGTGAATTACCTTTTAAAATGTTTAGTTAAATTCATCAAACCAAAGAGCTTATCATAACTATTGTAACCTGTAAGTGAACTTTATTGTCACCTGTATGCATTTCTTTTTAGCTTCTTCAAGGCTCGTGTGGGTTCTAATTCATTTAGTTTAGCCATTCACCTACAAATACAGCATTTGTTTCCAATGTGACTTGGTAAGCCATAGTGAACAGTAGCTCATAAATTATGTGAACACATAAAACTTTTGTAATGTGCAAATGAAAGAGCTGTCATGCAAGTAAAGATTAAAACAAAAGACAGGACAGAATACTGTGCATCAGCATTGTATCACCAAAATTAATAGAAAATTCTTATTGGCTTTAGGTGTCCTTCTTAAACAGCTGATCTAAATTAAACTCTCTTCAAAAGACAGTACATACATTATGACAGTGCAGTGAAAACATTTTATGTAGAACAGTCCAGAGAGACAGAAACTCCTGCAATGAATTTTTATTTGCCATTATTTACTTATCTATTTCTCTCCCAAGTGTACTAGTGGCACTACACTGGGGCACATGCTCCTGCTGTGAAATAGTGTGCCCTGTTAATGTCCCAACAAAATTCAATGACTCTTTTTAATACTGTATTTGTGTGCATATGAGCACACAGATACATAAAAAAGGTCTATATTACCATGTCAACAGGGCTGTTCATTGAACACCCTTACGTCGACACATGTAGACCGAAATACCTAAACGTCAAACAGCCACAAAAGTGATTTTTTTTTTCCAGGGAAAAAAAATCTCTGGGCCAACAAAAAACAAAACAAACCCATCCCTGCCCCTACTGAAATATACCAACTCTGAGATCACACTATAGTGAAGGAAATGGCAAATTCATGACAATGGCCCAGTGATTTTTTTCCCGGGAAAAAATCGCTTTTGTGGCCGTTCGACATTTAGGTATTTTGGTGTACATGTGTTGACGTAAGGGCATTCAATGAACAGCCCTGTCGACATGGTTATATAGACCCCATAAAAAGTGTGAGCAATCATGTCCATCATATCCCCCAATTGTTTTGATTAAATTGCTATCTCATTAGGTTACCACAAAATTCTAAGTGTCCCCTTTAAAGTGTGCTTATTATAGCTGGTTAATATCCTGTTAGCCAATCATGTCAACAGCTTGTGCCCTTAGTATCTTTAATGTGATTGGGTTGCTAGAGCTGCAAGAGTAATCTCAACTTAGGAGGGAAGCCAGCAAATTCAAAAATTGAAGTCTAAAAGTGTGAAAGTAATTCTACCAGACAGTGCTGGACTCACAAATGAAGTATCCTCCATTACGCATATCACAAGGGGAAAAGAAGAGGATGAATAGAGGCAAAACCACCAAACAGTTGAAGAAAATGAAGACATTTGCAGCAGCGCTAACCTCCATATATACTGCTTAAACAACAAAGAGTGATCTGCAGTTTGCCAGGTTTAGCTCAAGGCTTTTTTGAATCAATGTTGTTTTTTTTTTCAGCTGTCCTATGCAAAGAGGAATCGGTGGTAAAAAAACAAGGAATAGGGCAAAAGCATGACCACATAAAAAAAGGAAAGAAGCTACAGTGCCACAAATCCACGAGGAAACTTACAAACCAAAAATGTATTTAACAGCAGTTAGTTATTAATAATAAAATGCTTTCTACCAATTAGATGATAACAAGGACTCCTTCAGACTTATTAACAAGGACTTCTTCAGAACTAAAATGGTTTTAGTTTTGATGAAGTCCTTCAATCAAATTATTACACAAAAATGCTTAGCTGTTATATATAACTGCAATTAAATGCATTTTGGTTTCTATGTTTGGTGATTTCCTCATTGATTTAGGACAGGTTGTTACCCTACACTTGGTAAAGTTGCCTGATTGTTACTCTCTGGCCACTGGGGCTTTAAGAACTGGGTCACAGCTCTGTCGACCTTTTCTTTTAGCAGGGTAATAGAGCTCACTACCAGAGTGTAATGCTGGTACGAACGTCTGTGGTGTAAATGTTGCATGCTGGTCTTCTGACTACTGATTTCATAGATTCAGGTTTTCTTCTAGCATAGTCCTCAACCTTCCATCTCCAAAATGTGATATACTGTCTCTCATAATGTGGAACATATGGCCAAGATGTGGAATACTAACATTTCACTAGCACCTTCAGCTAGAAAGCTCACAGGATGTTAAAATGTACTATATTGTAAATATAAAGCATTCAGTGAGATAAATGACTCTGTGTTGCGTACAATGAATTTTGTTTAAAAGAATTCTTAACACTGATGTGTGGCAAGTTCTTTCAGTGTGGAACAGTGTGGAACATGGTCCTTTTAAAACTCAAAAATGAGAAGCATTACTCACAATGAGAAGAATGTGGCTAAGTTATAGCTAATAACAAACCCTTAAGAAAATGAGTCAGTGAGAGTCTTGAATTTCAAGTGGACTGCATCTGTGCTCTTAATGCGCATTTGTTTTACTAAGGCTGTTCCCATCAGTATTTGCAATATAAATTCAGAGACTGTATGCATGCATATAAACAGGGAAATAATGAGTTAATTGCCATTAATTTTATAGTCCTGCAGACTTATTTTTTGCTAAACTATTGAATTGTGTCAGCATGCTGTTTTTCATTTTCTCATATTAATATTTTAGGATCTTGTTTAACATTTTCTTGTGTAAACGAAATTATGAAAGAAACCTGTGTGAGGTGTTAACTGTTTTATTGTGACATTCTGAAATGCTGTGGATACCATTCTGTGCATTTCCGCTCAGTTTGCGGTGATTGTTCTTTAATGTGTGTAAATGTAAAGAGAAAGGAATTTGACTTATTTAATTAGTGGTTATCAGTGTGTATCTGTTGTGGGTTAAAGCAGCCTCTTGTGGCAGTGTACTTGGGACAGGCAATAACTAAGATGCCTACTGTAAGAGAACTCTGATGGAATAACTTCAACTGTTCACGATGTGATATAGAGTGGCACAAAAATGAAAGAAGAGACTCACAAATGTTCACATATGGGCATAGTGACATTGCAAGATGCACATTTTCACAAAAATGTACATTAAGAAAGCATAAAAAATGTGGTACTTTTTTCAAGCAACTTATTTTGGTTGCAAAGTAGTTTTAAAGAAATTTTGATTTAGGGGAAACAATGAAGATCTGTTGCTTTCTTGCTTTCAAAATTGCATAAACTGAGGATACTGTCACAGATAATGTATGATGTCTGCAGAGCAGGAATATGTTAGTTTTTTTATGTTTCAGGACAGACCAGGATGGTGTTATAGAAATGGAAGGTGTTTAATATTTGTTCCAAACCTCATTGTGAAAAGTACTGTTCCACATTTTGGGGGTGTAAGGATGAGAGCTGTGGTAGTCATTAAATGATGACAGACATTTGAGTTACATGCTTCATATTCTTCACAAAATACATGCTAATGCAACATTTTATCATTCTAGCAACTTAAGTATATAACAGCAATATTTAAAATGTGTCCCTGATTTTGGACATTGTCTGTCAGTATTGTTGGGTTTGTCCCTTATAACTGAACTAAAAGGCTGAGTGCTATGGGATGTTCTTTGCAGTATTACCTTCAGCCCTGAAATAGCAACTTGAAATACATTTCTAAGTCTATTATTGCTATTTTTGGTGATCTGAGCTGATGGCTAGAAGTGGCTGTCTGTTTGGGGAAGGAAAGGCATTATAGCTCTCAACTGTATCTCGTTATGAGGACTGTTCCTCAGTTTGGGTGTTAACATTCTGTTTTCCACACTGAAAGTGTCTGTGATATATTCACTGTTATGATTTTTTAACACATTGCCATGGTATACAATACTGAATCATGTTAGTCAAAAAATCTCTTTTTTTTTTAAGTATGAGGAAACAGTTGTTTTATTTATCGTGCTATGAGCATCCTAGATGAAGTTGTTAGTAAATGTTCTGAATGTCGCCTTTTACTCCATATTGTCACATTATGCCATACATTTTGGAGATGAGAGGCTGAGAGTTATGAGAGGCAGTCAGTAGAAGAAAGCAAATGGCAGACTTTGTCAGTCCATGTAGGACATATTGTTTAGACTTAGTATCCTTTTAGTAAGGTATCTCTGTGCACGTTCCAGTTGTTGCATGTGTCTGAACAGATACAGGCCTAATGATGGCTGAGTAAAGGGGGACAATGACACCCCTAGATCTAGATATAACCCCTGTATTTATATGCTGTGCAATATAAAAGGACTTTCTTACCTCAGTAGACACATTGGTCAAAATTTAGGTCACTGTCCAAATAAGTTCCCAAATCCAAACAACCAAGTCTACTCTTAGGGTCTTAATTTCATTGTGGTTGTTCCCTGAGGTAGATGACTTCCCAAAGGATACAATGATGCATTTATTGGCATTTAATTTTGGTCCATGATTCTGGCACCGTTATTTTTTGTGACAAACCTTCCTGCAATATGGCTATGTCATTTGGGGATTCAGTGACTGCTCCTAACTTGCAGCCATGTGCAATCTTAGTCAGCCAGATCCCTTTGGTATTGGCTTTTACTTCAGAGAAGTACATGCTAAATAGGAAAGGTCCCAACACAGAACCTTGGGGGAATCTACTGGTCACTCATCCCTTTATGGAGGTACATTTCCCTATTTTGTTTTCTTGCATCCTATCTGTGAGCCAGGTGGTAATCCAGTGGGTAACATAGGTGGTTACTCCCAGTTAAGTTAGCTTTTCTACAATGCCTGAGTGGGGGATTCTGTCAAAAACTTATGCCAGGTCAAGGTATGCAGTGTATACCATTTCACCTTCCTCCATTGCATTGGTGACCTTTTCAAAAAAAGTCCACCAGATTGAGTAACCATGACAAATCCAAACGGAAATGGGATCAGTGTGTGGAGGTTTCCTGTTTTCTAATAAGTCTTTCCATGGCTTCGCATATTAAGCTGATCAGACATTTGTGTTACTGTCATTTGTGAAATGCTACAATAGTTGGAGTTGTTTTTATACATTGCATATAGCTTAACTGACTATTTGTTTTTTAGGAATTTTTTTTCATAATGTGTAGTCCCTTAACTTGCTATGCTCTTTTTAATTACCTGAACTTCACTTGTGTACATAAAATTATTTACTTAAATTAACTTTGCTGGTTTCACATAAATTATTATTTATTTAATTGCTTACATTTGCTAATGGTATTGTTGGGGTGATATCACCTTCACTGTGATTCTTTTCTAGGTTATCATAATGCATGTGTCAAGTTTGCTGTAGAAAAGAGCTATGACTTGGCATGGGCAACCAAACATATCATCCAAGTATGTCTTGAAACAACTGTTATTGTATGTAAATATGCTGCGTGCCAGATAGGAGTTATGTGCCTCCACTAACTGAGCCACACCATGTTCATTGGGGCATAGGAGAATATTAGGCTAACTGCCCTGAAGGATAATTTTAAGTCTAGCTAATAAGCTATGCTCAGAATCAAACCCAGTACTTTGTGTTTATGAGGTGAAGGCCTTAACCATTATGCTAAGTTGACTACCAAAGATTTGCAACTGATTGTATGTTGCTGTGTTTTCACACATGCTGATAGAATATGTTAAGGTGATCTTTTCACATTCCTCTTCCCCAGTGATCTGCTTTCCCATCTCACTCATCGACTTTCCAGACTGCACCCCCCCTTTTTGGATAATCCTGGATCCGGCCATGGTTTCACTCTTTAATTATGTTTCTTTGCTGGTCTTAACATTAGACAAGTGTTTTGCTGGCATATAAGATATTATAGCACATGTTCTACATGAGATCAAGTAAAGGCAGTGGTAGGAAGATGTAAGTAATCCAAGTAAATGCAGAATTCAGATTCCACCTAAACTTTTTTCAATACCTCTGAGGCTGGAGGCTCAAGTTGTTTCAGTGACAGTGATACCAGCATGGTATATATGCAGTCTTGGGCTTGAGTCCCAAATGAGAACTCATAATTATGATTCTAACAATACATAAGCAGAGTGCTTTCTGTATGTGTGTGTGTGTGTGTGTGTGTGTGTGTGTGTGTGTGTGTGTGTGTGTGTGTGTGTGTGTGTGCACGCTCGTATGTGCACTTGTGTGCATGTGCGCAGGCTGTGTGTGTGTGTGTGTGTGTGTGTGTGTGTGTGTGTGTGCATGCACGTGTGTGTGCACGTGTGTGTGTGTGTGTGTGTGTGTGTGTGTGTGTGTGTGTGTGTGTGTGTGTGTGTGTGTGTGTGTGTGTGTGTGTGTGTGTGTGTGTGTGCGTGTGTGTGCACGCTCGTGTGTGCACTTGTGTGCGTGCGAGCAGGATGTGTGTGTGTGTGTGTGTGTGTGTGTGTGTGTGTGTGTGTGTGTGTGTGTGTGTGTGTGTGTGTGTGTGTGTGCATGCCTGTAGGCACAATTTGATCTGAATCTCCATGCTGGGGTTTCACTTGCTGAAAGGACACAAGCACACTATGCTGGGAAGTCTAGAGTTCGATTTCCAAAAGAGAGCTAATATTATTCTTTCACTTCTATGTTTCAAACATAAGAGAAATTCAAAATGCTGTTATTTGTGATCTTGATATGGTGCATCATAAAAATTACCTAGTGAAGGTGGGTGTGAGCTATTACATATAGAAGTAACATGAAGTTGCAGGAAAAATGTTCTGTAAGGCTGCCAAAACTGTAAATGGAAGTACTAAATCACTAGATCACTACTGGAAGGGCAGAGATGTTAGGATTATATGAGTGGAAGACTGATGATTTGTAAGCTGGCATGAAAAGAGCTGCTGGTGTCTTAGACATCACTTCTTTAAGTTGTCCAGCAATGCAGAGACTGTAGTCACTACCAGTAATTACTCAAAGAAGAGTTCAACCTTTTTAAACACCTTGGAAGATAAACCTCAAACTAACTCCTCCCAAGCACCCAAATGGACAGGAAGTTCTGTGATGTGGACAGTGGGGTCTACATCACCCTGTCGAAGGCCGACAATATCGAAGCTGATATTGACGGCACCAAAATGTCGAAAGCAAAAGTCATCGTGTGTAAATGGAAATCTCCATAAGGGGAGATTTCCGTTTATTGCAATGTAGTGCGATCTTGGAGTTGGTATATTTAAGTAGCAGGAGTGGGGGTGCAGGGAGGCTTGCCTTCCTGCATAGCGCAATTTGTGTTGTGTTTGGGTGGGGTTTTTTTTTGTGTGTTTTCTTTGTTCGGGGGTTTCGACATTTTCGTGTCGATTATTATGCTGTTGACAGTTTGAGTTTTTGACAGCGTAATATAAATGCAGACAGTGGAGCAGGCCATAACTGAGCACCAGGAGGCAACACCGGCCTCCAAGAGGAGAATGAGGTGGCACCAGCAAACTGGTAAGATGGAATAGCATAGCAGGGGATAGACAAGTAAGTCTGTGAGCAAAAGAGAGGAGAATATGCCAAAGGATGTCAGGATCAGAGCAAGAGACCTAGCCAGGAGATGGTACAGTATATTCCTGGTGGAAGATTTAATCACTCAAGGACTTGAGAGTGATAGATAATGAGATGGCCTCATATCTGAGCGAGGATATACAATGGAGAAAATTACTTAACAGAGAAAACCAAAGAGAATGAATTAGCAGCCAGGTATTAGAATCAGGACAGCATATTGGCCTTTATTGTTGGAATGATAAGCTAGAGCTATTCATCTACTGATTGTGAAAAATGAGGAAAGAACAGGGTTCTTTTTCTACTCAAATTCCACCTCCAAGTAAAACATATGCTCATATATGGGATTGTGAAATTATTTGCTCAGCTACATAAAAGATCACTATATATATATATATATATATATATATATATATATATATATATATATATATATATATATATATATACACACACACACAAAGAAATGGTTATTTCAAGCAGAACAAAATTCATGCATGATAAAATCTGTTATGAAACAGTAAGTCCCTTCTGTCTCCATGACCCCCTAGTTTCTTATTTTCAGTCAAGGGTTACTGTAACTTGGTCAAAGAATGTAAACTTAAAAACATTAAAACGTCACTTGGTCTTTCTCTGGGATGCTACATTCTTAGGGAAATAATAACGCTGAAACAATAATGTAATGCACATTGCTAAAATTTCTAGTGAACAACAGCAAATGATCAAACAAACTCAAGCAACCTACCTCAAGCAAATAACAAGCAAGAAATGTATGCATATGATAGTATGCAACAGGGAAGTTTGGGAACGGGGAAGGTTGTAGGAGGATGAGAACCTCTACAGGATCGGTCAGCTCCATCTCAGTCCATAAAGAACGTGAGTGTAAAAGACAGCTTGGAAGAGTATGTACCTCTAAACTAAGGCAAAAGAGTTGAGGCTGGATGCAGGAGGAAAGAAGCCAAGGAAGGAGAATAGAGAACAAGGAACAGGAGGAAGGAAGGAAAGTAACGTCAGGCAAGAAAATTAAAGCAATTATGAAGGATGGATGCAGAGTAATGCTAAGTAATGCAGAAAGCTTAGGAAGCAAAATGAGTGAGCTGCAGCTAGTCACAAAACAGTTGACAGTTTGAGTTAGAGTGTGGCTGGCAAAGACTTAGGCCAATTCAAAAAAGATTATGACTTGCTAGTCTCTGGATTCAGGACCTGTAAGACTTGGAAGTTTAAGAAAAGGAAAGAATGGCTGTTTATGTGAGCAAGGAATTAGAAAAGAAATTGAAGGTGAGATGCTAGAAGAAGATGAAGCAAATGCAGAAGATAGGAAGTTAATGGGAGGAGAGGAAGAGGATGAAGAAGGACATTCAAATGTTAGGTGGCTGCCAACCAGAGTACAGGAAGAAATGAGTTAGTTGGTGGATTAGTATGATTAGACCACTGAATGTATCCAAAGGTGGAATGACTAAGTTAAAGACTGAATAAAATGAAAAGAGAACAAGAAAAGGATTATATTAATAACAAAATTTTAAAACATTCTGGAGCATCCTGATATTTAGAGAAGGGACGGAGAATGAGACATTAAACGTAAAAGAGCAGTAGGGATTCATACTAGAAGAGATGATAGAATGCGAAGGTCTGACTGGTTAATAGTGTCCATGTTACAGTGTGGTTCAAAATTAGGACAAAGAAGGTAAACGTAAAAACAGAAATGATTATCTGGTATTACAAAGACCAGCTATATTAAAACAACAAAAGTAGGAGTTCCATTATATAGGCAAACTGGACAGTAAAAGGGATGAATGACTTGTAGGGAACTATAAATGGATCACATCAAAAGGGATGAAGGAATGGGTAGGGGAAGAGGAAAGTTGTAAACAATCAGTGTGGATGAATGGAATACTAAAGCAGGTATGAATGCAAAGGAAAGAGCTGATGTGCATGGAAGAAGTCATGGGACTAGTGTAACCAGAAGCATGAGGAAGTTAGAAGGGCAGCCAAAGAAGTTAGAATAATCATGGCAAGACTGAAAAGGGACTTGACAAATGTAATTAAGGGAAGGAAAAAGAGTTTCTTCAGATACATGTGTGAAGAAGGCTTATGGGAAACAAATTAATTTACCTAATGAAAGAAGTTAGAAACCACAATGAAGGAGAACATTTCCTAATGAAAAAAGATAGAAACCACGAGTGAGAACAATCAGAGATTCTAAATAAGTGCTTTGTCCTGGACTGGTATCCTCAGATAATTGCCCATAGTGTTAACTGGCCATGTCATAAACCTTCTGTTGGAAATAATTAATAACTGGAAATGATCCACAGTAGTATCAGTGCATAGTAAAGGGATTTAAACCATTCCAAAGGATTACAATTAGTAAGTATAACCTTATTGATGGTTAAGATAGTGGTCATCATGCCATCCTAATAGCCAAGTTTTTTTGCCTCACAGCTCCATGGCCTGGGTTCATTTTTGACCTCTGGATACTGATGACATGCAATTTGCATGCCCAGTGTTTATGTGGATTTTCTCCAGATACCAAATTACTAAAATTACAGAAGGACTTGAAAGGGGATTGAAAAAGAAAAAGGGCAAAAGGTCTCAAAAAAATAATAAAATAACAAGTTAAAACTGAGTAGGAAAAAAAGGAGGCTGGTGAGTCCCACACATATCTACACAAGCCTTAGCACATAACCTGCTTAGGGGAATAGAGAGAAAATGGGAATCCAAAAGGCAAAGGAGAGAGAACAGAGAGGATGATGAGAAACATTATTAAAATAGAATGAATGAGGAGGCCCTAAAGAGAGGAAAACAGCATGACATGGGGACAGGGGAAAGAAAATAAAGTTATATGACATGAATGAAGATATGACAAGGGAATAAGAGGAGAACAGGAGGCAACAAAGAAGGAGAACAAGTATTAATAAAGGAAGGAGAATGAAGCAGATAGTACTAAACACATTACAAGAATTAATACAGAAATTTGGATTAACACAAAATGAGTGGCGGACATAGGACATACATAAGACATTAAAACAACTAGAGTAGAAGGAAGGAAGAGAAACCCAGGAAAAGAAAGGAAAGAAAAGAGAGCTTTATTGGGAACTGGAGAAAAGCATGGGAAAGGTAAGAAAAGAATGATTTATGAAGACCCGGGGGCGGGGTTGGAGCAAGCCACAAAGAAAGAGATGTGGAAACAAAGAGGGGTGGCAGAGCAGGGAAGCTAATTACCAAAAGGTCCTCAAAACAATAACATTAATGCAGAAAATACGTGGGTGGTAGATCAGATATTAAGAGTGTTCCACAGATACTACCTTTCACCAAAAATAGTATGTAAGGAGAAAAGAAAACAGAATCAAGATGATAGTTGTGTCTGACAAGAGGGCCAGGCATGAAACTTACATTCTCAGAGTGTACTTGGGCAAAAAATCTTTGCGGATAGCAGCCCTTGAAATATGGAAGAGAACATCTGGAAACAAGGGGAAAAAACTCAATGTGGAGTATAATGAATGAATGGGAGTTGGCAGGAAAAAGAAATGTAGGCACTGAGACTAGTGGCAAAGGTGGTGAAAAGTATAATAGCCAGAAATTGGGAAACAAGGGACAAGTACCAGAAAGGGAAGCTGCCAGGATAATCCTAAACACTGTAAGAAGTATGAAGCAGGAAGAAAATGGAGAACTGGGAGAAAAGGAGAAGAATGGAAGAAAGTCATGATCTACTCCAGTCAAAATGGGGAGGTGATGAAAGTAACTAAAACAGCAATTACAAGCAGTGGAACACTTGTGTGAAATAAACGGTACACTATGCATGAAGATTTCACAGTATAATTGTGAATGAATATGAAAAATAAAGTTAAAAAATAGTTACTTCAGCCTCTAAACATCATGTGCATAGTATAAAGGGCTAATAAGTTAACTCATCATCAAATAATATTAGTGTGTCACAAGATTTAGTATTATAGTCTTTACTCTTTGGTATATTTATAAATGAAATGTGTACAACTGCTAACCCAGCAAATCTAATCCAGCATGCAGATGATCCATTATTAATATTCACAGCCTCTTCAGTTGAATCTAATCTGCATTATTCCTTTATAGAAACTCCAGTCTTCCAATCCTCCCTCTTACCTCACTATCTCTTGTAGAGACTCACTCTAATACCTCAGGGTTCCTCCCCATTTTACTGCTCAAAAAATCACAGTCAAGTAAATTGTTCCTTTACTTGAACAACTCCCACTGGTTCATCTACCAGGGTAGAGAGCATATAGCAACCCAAAACCAATTTACAGTCTTAGCTTAACTACCTGTACAATCCCCACAGTCTGGAAATCTACCTTCATTATACCTGTTCTCAAAAATCCAAAAGCCTCCTCAGCTAGTCAGTTCCACCCCATCTCTATCCTCCCTACCATGGCCAAAATACTAGAAAACTAATTTTCAATTTTGAAATCAATTTACATCCTACCTAGGCAAATATCAATTACCCAACAAAACGGCATGAATTCTTGGCTGGTATAAGCATGAAACCTTGTTTTTGACATTGGCCTAAGTCTTTGCCAGCCACACTCCAGCCATTTCAACTATGTTATGACTACCTGTACCCTCACAGATAACATAATCATCTAAATGGATAACTGTAACCTCAGTAGAGCAATCTTTATTGACCTAACTCAATCATTTGACCTGCTTGACCATTGCATTTTATTGACACACCTACAAGATATTGGTGTCAGCACTGAATCCACTCTGTTATTCAAAGATTTCCTTTCTAACAGATGTTTCAAATTTAAAATATGCTCCTCCATATCTAACACAACCTACACTCACTTAAGTGTTCCTCGGAGTTTACTCTGGCTCCTTCACTAATCTCCATCTTTATAAATAATCCTTTACTTTTCTCCATCTTTGTAAATAAACTCTCATAACCTCTCTTGCATACAGCTCCTTTTATAGGCTGATTACATGGTCATCTGTAAATTTAACCCAAACTTTGACTTCATCTAAAACCAGCTTCAAGCAGACCTCATACAATTAAACATGTGACTCTGCAACAATAAACTATTATTCAGCTCTTCAAAGACAAAAAAAACCACGCTGTTTGGAACAAACAACAAACTTGCTAAAGCCCCCTAATTCATTTCTAATCAAAGCCATAGGGAACAACATACATACATATGCAATCTCATTTAGATACCTAGATACTAGGCTATACAAGTTTCTCAATTTCCAAGTGCAGTTCAGAAAGTCAGAACCAAAATCATATATGGTATTTTGGCCCAGATCCAAGAGATTTATGGCTTCCTCTTTCAGCCAGCAACAGCTGCAATAGACAAAAAGGTAATTAATGTCTGTTGAACTGGAACATGGGCTACCTATGTTTGCCATTTTCTCAAAAACATTATCATCTTGCAAACTCTTTCAAATAAAATATACTGCTTCATTACTAACTTTCCTAGGTATGGGCATCACTGTTACACTGTCAAGAAATCCAAATGGCTCCCAATTCAACTCAACTCTCTTCTCTTCAAACGGATACAAAGACACCTCTCTCCTTTGACAATGAGACTAATTACATCCAAACAGAACTGCAACCTCAGAAGTCAAGCCTCTAATGGACCATCTCTACTATCCCCTTCTACAAAACTGCACTCCATCAACTATAGCTTACTCCTTCTCTCTCCTAAACTCTGGCAATTACTGTTATCACCATATGACTGAATACACAGACTACAAATAATTCAGACCTCAGTTCAAATATTACCTCCTTGAACATTTTACATGCAAGTGACAAATTACTAGCCATATCATGAAGATTTTCATCCCTTCTTCTATTCATTTACTGGCTACCCACTATAACATTATGGATACCATATATAATTCACTCCACCCTCTCTGTCCTGTACTACTTCACTTCCCCTCCATAGCTCACTCCCCCATCATTCTGTTTTACTTCACTTCCCCTCCATAGCTCACTCCCCCATCATTCTGTTTTACTTCACTTCCCCTCCATAGCTCACTCCCTCATCATTTTGTTTTATTTCACGTCCCCTCCATAACACACTCCCCCATCATTCTGTTTTACTTCACTTCCCCTCCATAGCTCACTCCCCCATCATTCTGTTTTACTTCACTTCCCCTCCATAGCTCACTCCCCCATCATTTTGTTTTACTTCACGTCCCCTCCATAACACACTCCCCTGTCATTTTGTTTTACTTTACTTCCCCTCCATGTCTCACTCCCCCATCATTCTGTTTTACTTCACTTCCCCTCCATAGCTCACTCCACCATCATTTTGTTTTACTTCACGTCCCCTCCATAACACACTCCCCCATCATTCTGTTTTACTTCACTTCCCCTCCATTGCTCATGCCCTCATCATTTTGTTTTACTTCACATCACCTCCATAACACACTCCCCTGTCATTTTGTTTTACTTTACTTCCCCTCCATGTCTCACTCCCCCATCATTCTGTTTTACTTCACTTCCCCTCCATAGCTCACTCCCCTATCATTTTGTTTTACTTCACGTCCCCTCCATAACACACTCCCCCATCATTCTGTTTTACTTCACTTCCCCTCCATTGCTCATGCCCTCATCATTTTGTTTTACTTCACGTCGCCTCCATAACACACTCCCCTGTCATTTTGTTTTACTTTACTTCCCCTCCATGTCTCACTCCCCCATCATTCTGTTTTACTTCACTTCCCCTCCATAGCTCACTCCCCTATCATTTTGTTTTACTTCACTTCCTCTCCAAAGCTCACTCCCCCATCATTCTGTTTTACTTCACTTCCCTTCCATAGCTCACTCCCTATCATTTTGTTTTACTTCACTTCCTCTCCATAGCTCACTCCCCTATCATTTTGTTTTACTTCACTTCCTCTCCATAGCTCACTCCACCATCATTCTGTTTTACTTCACTTCCCCCCACAGATCACTCCCCATCATTCTGTTTTATTTCACTTCCCCTCTACAGATCACTCCCAATCATTCTGTTTTACTTCACTTCCTCTCCATAGCTCACTCCCCCGTCATTCTGTTTTACTTCACTTCCCCCCACAGATCATGCCCAATCATTCTGTTTTACTTCACTTCCCCTCTACAGATCACTCCCAGTCATTCTGTTTTACTTCACTTTCCCTCCATTCAATCATACTCACTTATTCTGCTCCATCTTACATCCACACCATACTGCAGCATCCTCCCTCATTCTTTCTCTGCCCTCACCATTCATAACTTCCTTTCTCAACTCTGTCTAACTCACCTGCTTTATTATTTATTTTTTCCACCCAATATTTTATATTCAGTACACTTTTCTTAAAGTAAAACATTTTAAGTTACTTCTTCTAAGCCTTAACACTTAGCATGTTACACTTGTACAAATCTAATCTTTCATACTATAATGTTTTGTAAAAGTATATACTTATGCACTGTACAGCGTATTTAAATAGTATGTTGTATAATATGCTGCCTCAACTCCCCTTCACTATAAACATTATATTTCTCATTTCTGCTTCTGTTTCATATTCAGTGTTACTGTTTAATTATGCACACTGTACTTTACTTGTTCTTACTACTTTGTTAGTAACCCAGGCTAAGCCTGCACTTGGCCATTCTTAATCTGTGCTCTACCCCAATAAATAAAAAAAAAATCTTCTTCTTTCAGCTGCTCGCGTCAGGGGTTGCCACAGCAGATCAACTGTTTCCATTTCTTCCTGTCCTCTGCATCTTGCTCTGTCACACCAACCACCTGCATGTCCTCTCTCACCACATCCATAAACCTTATCTTAGGCCTTCCTCTTTTCCTGTTACCTGGCAGCTTCATCCTTAGCATCTTTTTCCCAATATACTCTGCATCCCTCCTCAGCACATGTCCAAACCAACATAATCTTGCCTCTCTGGCTTTGTCTCCAAACCTTCCAACATGGGCTGACCCTCTAATATACCTATTCCTAACCCTGTCCATCCTCGTCACACCCAGTGCAAATCTTAACATCTTCAACTCTGCCACATCAAGCTCTGACTCCCGGCTTTTTGTCAATGTCACTGTCTCCAACCCATATAAAATAGCTGGTCTCACTACCCTCTTGTAGACCTTCCCTCTCACTCTTACATGGTACTCGTCTGTCACAAATCACTCCTGACTCTCTTCTCCACCCACTCCAAACTCATGGTATTCTTGCACCCAACCCAGCAATCAATATTATCAGTCAATAACACTACAAATGAGCTAATATGCACATAAAACTACTGGGAATAATAATTGGCCTTAATTTAAGAGTCAATCAGCAAACCCAACATGCAATTAAACAAAGCAACCATAAACTAATAAATCTTTATAAAGTTAAACCATCCCTATTAGAATAAGGATGCAAAACAATAGTTCAGACCTGTCTACTCCCTAGTCTCCTAAACATTCATCAGTTTTCAATTAAAATGTGTGCCTTGTAACCATTTGATTTTTTGAGATGCATTAAGATGAGTCCCAGAATAGTGAGACTCAATGTCTAAAAATGTGGACTTACAGTCATCTTTGATTTGGGATATGTTTCTTGGATTATTTCCTATTCCTATGTCATCCTAGGGTAACTGAATTTTCATATTATTTTTGGTGTTGTGCTCTCCACAAAGTTACTCATAAAGGATGAAGTGAAATACCACCCCATGGCCGAGCAAATGTGTTATCAGCCTGAGCTTGTAATTATTGAGACATATAAGTACCTTTTCTTTCTCTGCATGAGGAGTTGGGACTCCTTTGGCCATGCTTATGGTTTGCCTTTGTTTTCTTTGTCTATCTCCAAGGCACTTTATGAGGATTATAACTGTGCCTCAAACCCTGCCAATTGGCTTCCACCTTGTGGTTTATTTGGAAGGCTCACTTGTATAATAATAGATCTACTGCTCAGGACATCCGTGATTGCCCATATAGTTTTGCCAAAAAGGTTGGGAGTTTAGCTTGTTAATTATACCCTTTTCCTTTCCTTTATTCCCTTCCTCTGAACTTTTAGTCATGCTTTTCTGTTTTCTATGAACGATTCTGTGATTGTCTGCTGTCTTGCCTTTGTTACTTGATTCCCCATAGTCTTTCCTTTCTGATTGTTTGTCGATTGTTTGGCTGTCTCTGGATTTGTTTATATATATCAACACACACACACACACACACACACATATATATATATATATATATATATATATATATATATATATATATATATATATATATATATATATATATATATATATATATATATATATATATATATATATGTATATATATATATATATATATATATATATATATATATATATATATATATATCTGCAGATGGATCAGTTAACAGTTTATTTGGTTGACATTCATTTAGTCATCTGGTTTAGTCAGCTAAGTAGATAGTTGAGAGGTATGTGAGATCATACAATTCCCCGGGATTGAGAACATTACCTTTCCCTAATTTTGTGCAATTATGCAGTTAGAATATATAGTTACAAGGGGGTATGGGGGGTGCAGGGGATGCTTTCCCCCTGCAAAAAGCAATGTTTTGTGCATGTGTGTGTGTGTGTGTGTGTGTGTGTGTGTGTGTGTGTGTGTGTGTCTTTTTTTTTTTTAGGTTCTGCATGCACTAAGGTTGTTTTTTAGCATACACATAGTATTACATCAACATTCGCATTTTCGGGTACTGCAGATATTATTTTAGACATATATATATATATATATATATATATATATATATATGTATATATATATATATATATAATATGTGTGTGTGTGTTTGGGACATTGGAGAAATGCAGTCAGTCTTGCCTCCCTGCAAAAAAACAGCTTAAAAGGAGAACAGTGATGTTGACAGTTGTTGCTCTATATATTTTTTCCATAATTCTTGGACTTGCACTTAGGAGTCTTTCCATCACAATAGTGAGCCATATGTTTTGTATTTTTTCAAGCTGATAAACTCAGTATGTATCAGGATTATATTACTGGAGTGTCTTGATGAAACATGAACATGAACCACAAATAACTATTTTTTAAGGAAAATTAATATTATCTGTCATTTTTTATATGGTATAGCAAAACACAAAATGTTTCATGCTTTTACAGGCATGAGATTCACTAGTCTACTTTTTCTAAAAGCTCTCAGGCTGAACAAAATAAAGCAAAAGTCTAGCTATCAAGGGATCCTGTCTGGGAAATTTCATAAGAACGTCTCCAATCAGTCGAAAGGGTTCTACTATGAAACGTTAACTTCCTGAAAGTTATTGTTCCAAAACTATGAAAAAATGCCAGAAAATCTTTTATTCTTGATTGTTTGTTGCTGTGGCAAGACCTCAGAACCCCTCAGACTTGTATATACCAACTCAGTGGTCACACCAACTTGAAGAAGGACAAAATCTCTCTAAAGAAGTAAATCATTGCAGGCTCTCAAAAAGAAATCACATAGCAATGATTTCACTGGGAAAAGCATTTGCCGTTATACTGTTTTTCTTTTTTTTTTCTGCTAGCTACTGATGCTTGAGCAATTTCACCTCGAGTTTATGTAGGAAAGATAGTAGAAAGAGATAATTATTATTATTATTATTATTATTATTATTATTATTATTATTATTATTAGGGTAGAATTCAGACCAGAATGGTCTTCGTAAATTGATAGAATCTATTACAAACAGCTGAAACCAAATGTGTAGCTCTCAATTCTCTTTAGACTAAACTAAATAGAACTTATCAAAATCATAAATATATAATGCTGGTGTGAATTCAGATCTAAACGGAGTGATTCTATATAAAAGTGAGATTTTCATTCTTTGTATAAGTTGAAGCATAAAAGTTATATTAAAAATTGATTTTTTATTAAAATGCAAGATACAGCTTCTTCTTTGTCTTCTTTGAGGGTAGGCACTCACTTCACTGTTGTTTTATATATGATTGTGCTAATAATGTTTGCTGAGTTTCATGAATAAATACTGAACCATTTTAATGAGACAGACATTTAAATCAAAGAGCAAAAATAGAACAAACCACATTATTCTGGGGTCAGAGTCAGCAGGCCTTCTGAAAATGTTCAACAGTTAAGGGGTTAAATCTGTCACTATGATGGCATCTTTGTGCAAATTTTCATTCTTTAGTTTTCCATAATTTGGTTGTTAATACAATATTAATGTTGAAAGGACTCCAGTCGCACCCAAACAGCTTCAAAAATTTGCTAAAATATAAAAAGCCAGTAAAATAACGTGAGTGCTTTCATCTCACCACAGAGACTTCATCTGATTTATTTCTTTTTAGTCAATTTATTTTACTTTGGATATATTTTGTTTTTAAGACATTGAAGAATATTCAGGGGTGGCTCATGCTATAGGACTGCAGGACTGCAGTCCCCCCCCAACTGTAAAAAGAAGAAAAAAAACAAAAACAAAACACAAGTCGGATGGGGGGAAGGCATCTCTGCCCTGCAGATGCCCAGAAGTCTATACAGTGATGACCGCATAGAACAGAAGAACTCCAGACTGTGTGAAATGCCCCATTTGCTATATACTGGTGGTTAGAGAGAACTCAGGATACATGGTGGTGGGTGCTTGATCCCTGCACGTTGGGTGCAGGTGGCAAGAGCCTGAATTCCCTACCCACCACCATTTGTAAAACATTTCAGATTTTTGCCTCATATTTGTTCTGTTCTGTTCCTAATAAAATCTGTGGTTTATGTATTTTTTTCCTTGCACAGTTAGTAGTGTAGTGGTGCAATGGTAGTGTTGTTGCCTAACAGCTACAGGTTCTTTGGTTTGATTCTTGGCTGGGGTGCCTTCTTTGTGGAGTCTGCATTTCCTGTTTGTGTGGGTTTCATCTGGGTGCTCTGGTATTCTCCCATCTTTCAAAGACATGTGTCTGGAGTGTTTCTCCGTAGGCCTCTGCTGAAAATTGCTTTTGTTCCAAGTCAGACTTTCCTGGTTAACAAATGTTAAATAAATAAAAATGACAGGCATTTGAATTTCAGACTTCATATTCTTCAGGAAGTACATGACAACACAAAACATTTTATTCTAGCAAATTTTTAAGTTTATAAGATAGATATTTCAAATTAGTCTGTATTTTTGGGACTTTAGCCCCCATTATTGGCTTCGTCCAGGTTTTTGTGCTAAAGTTGAGAGCTATGGTGAGAACTGAATTCGCTAAATATGTTTGGGGGTTGTATTCCCCCATTATTGGCTTTGTTCAGGTGTTTTGTGCTAAGAGGTTGACAGCTATGGTGAGAACTGAATTCACTAAATGGTAGTCATTTAAGTTTCAGTCTTCCTCTCTTTTACAAAACAGCTGATTTGGCATAGTGGCATGTTGTTCTGATTGTTTTGCACAGGGTTCTGGGGCCAAGTCTTGGCAGTGAAATGTATGGTGGTAATGCAGCATTTTATTCTAGCAACCTTCCCACATTATACAAGCAATGTTTAAAATGTGTCCCTGATTTTTGTGCTTTTGCCCCCCCCCCAACCCCAATATATTTTGGCTTTTTTCAGATTACTTGTGCTGCAAACTTCAGAGATACAGCTGAGTGTCGAGTAGATTTAACAAGGAGCCGAGAGCTGCAGGGGAACAAAAGTTTAGAGCTACTTATGCTGAGGCTGCTTGCATTGTTAATAGCACAACAGGTAGTGTACTTGCTTTTGATACAGAAGGCTGTGGGTTCTACTCCCACAGTAGGTAGATGCATTGCTGATACTGTACTGTGTTGTAAAGGGGGTGGATGCTGCAGTCCTTTTTGGCGAAGATACCTAGTAACTATAAACCTGTTATCAGTTTGCCATCCATTCCCTATTGCAATATTACTAGCAATTTATTCTTCAATGGCAACAGGCACTTTATTTGTAGATGAAACAATGAATTATAAAGTTATTTGATAGCAGCAACCTCTTCATTAGTTAAAGATCTCTTTAATGTGGAATTATTTAGATGACTTTTACTTCTTCAGAGATTGTGCATATTTACTGATACTGGTGGACTGTAGAAGTTTGAGTAGACTTTTATGGTGGAAATGTTGTGAATTGGGCAGTTTTGTCATTATTGGTGCATGCATTTTGTTTCATTGTTTACTTGAAAAATGTTCAAAATAATACATTTAAAATACCCTCTAACAACTGTACTGTCTTGTACAAGAAATATAATTTAATACACTCAAGAAGGTGTATCAAAGATCATGTGTATGCTTCATGTGCAAGGGGCCTATGATATGAAAACAGCCCAAAGTTAATCATTATCTGGCACTGGCAAAATGTATTTTCTTTGAATGTGAGTTTCAATGCTGTTTCAATGAATGTGAGTTTCAAGGGCAGAGAAGTTTTAATACTAAGTCTATTTTCATTGTAAGACTGCATTGCTTTGTTTAGCAGATATATATTAGTGTTTGTGCTGCAAAATGCAAAATAAAACTTTCAAATGAAATCCAAATCATCACAGAAGTAAAGCAGTATGCACATTGCAGTGTTTATGGTAAATGGGGCAAAATAACCAAGGAGTGAGAAATTGGAATGGCTGCAGGGGGGAGGCTTCATTCAACCATGATTTTGTGAGGGGGGAAGGGCAGCAAACTCAAAGAGAGCCCCTGCTGAACTATACCTCTCAACTGTCCAGATTTTTGCAGAATGAATAGATTTTTGCTTCTTATTTTTGGTTTGTTCCTCATAAAATTTGTGGTTTTCTGGCAAATCATTTAGGAATAAAGTTACTAAATAATGACAGACATTGAGTTTCAGATGTCATAACCTTTAGAAAAATACATGCTAAAGCAAGACCTGTTATTCTATCAACTGTCTTGAGTTTATACAAGAGCAGTTTTTAGTACTGTTTGTATGTTCCCCCAATATATTTGGCCTTGTCCAGATTTCCTGTATTAAGAAGTTGAGAGGTATGTGCAAATAAATCGCTTTATAGAACTAGGAATATCCAAACCTGTCAACTGTCCCTAATTTGGGCTCAAACTGTTGCTGTCCCCCTAATAATCCCTCTGCAAAATGGCAATTTTGGAAGAAAACATGGAGGGTTTACAATTATAATGATCAGAGTTATAGATTACTTTTATTTCAGAAATGCATGTAGAATCTCTTATTTTGTCAGCTGCTCAAGTTAACAGTACTAATATTAAAAAGCTGTCCCTTCTTTGATAGGTTCCTAGCTGTATTGTGTGGCAAGTTTATATTTTTTGGTCTGTTTTTCATAAAATTGTGGTTTTCTGGCAAATTAGTGGCAAATCATTAAAGAGTGAAGTTAGAAAATAATGGTGGACATTTGAGTTTCAGATTTCATACCCTTCAGAAAATTCATACTAATGCAAAACCTACTACTATTCTATTATAATTCTAAGTTTATAAGAGCAATATTTAAAAATTGTCCTTATTTTTGGGCCTGTGTCCCACTTCTATGTATGGCTTTGTCCAGATTTCTTGCTCTGAGGTTGAGAGGTATGAGTGTCAGCGCCATCACCGTCAGCCAGAAACATTTCAAATTGTGACATACGTGTTGTACCCCACTCCCCCATGTAGTGACTTTGGATGTGTTCAAGCAAGGCAAAGAGCAGTTATGCAGTATAAGTGTGCAGAGTATTCCCCCATCCAAGGTAGACACAAGTACGACAGTGGCTTTTCACCTGTCCTTGATTTTGCAGATTGTTCTGGTTTTCTGTCATATTTTTATACTGTTGATTTATGCTTCTTATTATTCAGAAAATGCATGCTGTTGCAGTGCCCTGTTGCTCTGTGTTTAAGTAGCAATGCTTTAATGACCATCAGGTAAGCTTGTCAGAGATTGTAAGATGCAAGTAAGCTTTAATAAGCATACTGTTAAATAATTACCAAAATTGAAAGCCTTTTTGTTGTTGCCATGCAGAGAATATTTATATAACTAGATAACATATAACCCTTAGGTATTGAAATGCATATGGCAGTATTTGTAATAAAGGACAGGATTACAGTATTTTCAGAAGCTCATTACATTTGTTGGAGACTTGCAGTAATCTTTGCAAGCTTTACCCGTAAACTAAACTGCAAATCTATCGTGTGTGGTCCATAACTTGTGCAGTATTCCTTTAAGCAATTTATCTTGAGCTTGTTTCTTGTTTGCTGTTCATTTTTTACTTTGATCATGTCATCCCCATGAAACAAATAGATAGTTGTTGTCAGGCAGCAGGTCTTTTTTGGATAAGAAACATTTTTGCAAGTGGGGGTATCACAGAGATAGCTACTTTCAGCATGTTACTTGGTAATTTTATAAAGCTGAATATAAATTATAATCAGAACTGCAGTGCAAGGAGAAGTGGTTTGAGTTGAGTGCTGCTTGTTTTTTTTATACTTTATTTTGACTGGCATTCCAGAAATGTATTTAAAAAGTAATTTATTTTTTTATGCCTCACAACCTTTGCGTTTCCATCTAGATATTAAGTACATTGTCATGTAGCCAATGCATTGAAATAGTTTTTCTTCTACACTTCATTTTGTCTTGATTGGACTCTCATAATAATGGTTTGGCACCCAGGGCAGCATATTTAATTAAAGTTCCAGTTGTTGTGGTTTTTGACCATAGCCCCACCCCTTTCTAGTTGGCCAAACCCCTTCACATTGGCCCCACCCATTCAGTTGTCTCCTGCAGGCCCCCCCCCCTTTAATTTGAAGTCACCAGCCACCACTGAGAATATTCCTCAGTTTTTCTAAAGTAAAATATTTTATAGGTTTTCTTTTTTTCTGTCTTCTTTCACTGCTTATTGGGTAGTGCTTGGGAACCTCAGAACTTTCATTCAATACATTTTCAATAATTTCTGTATACTAACATTGCCTTAATGCCTCTTTCACAAAATCTAAAATACAGTATTTCTCAGCTTCTGTTGCTTCCTTTCTATGATAGTGTGCTGTTTTGTGCATTAGCTTGCTTTCTTCTAGCTTCCTGATGGCTGCTGTTTCTTTGCATTGCTTCATTATTTTCTATATATCTCCCCATTTTGCTTTCTATTTGACATATTTCCTGAATTATGCAAATAGTCTTCATTAACTTTTTCATCATCTTTGTTTATTGATAGTGTTTTGTACAGTTCATGCAACTTTCTGATTGTTTAGTTCTGTACTGTTGTCATATTTAGTTTTAACATCATTACAGTCCTTTATACTGGTGGAGTGGTGATGGTTTCACTTAAACTGGGTGAGTCCACTTTGGTTATAGCTTCAGCAAAATTAAAAAAGTAATGAGGTTACAACTAAATGGAAAAAAAAAGTTGCAGGAGGGCAAAAGCCCCATTTAACCTCCATGTGAGAGATTTGTCGGCCACACCCTTCTTTAGTCATACAACCTAATTCCTGGATTGCACACCCTCATGGAAAACTGAAAAAAACTAAAAAAGACATTGATCACAACTGGCACACAAATACAAAGTACATTAGCAGCGAATCTCACCTGAATACAGTGACTGACGAGTTGTACCTCAGCGAAATAAATGTTTGTCCAGTTTACACTTGCCCAACAGCAGGGAAGCTTGTGGAGAGTAGTCAAGTTTCCTTGTGTTGCAAGGCAACAGATATTGTTTTACATACTAACATATTCAGTATTTTATGCTTCAAACATATTTTCTGCCACAGTTTTGATATTCGGCCAGTTTACTTTGTTTATTCTGCATTTGGTCTTTTGCATTAAGGAATTAGCAGTGCTCCAAGTCATAAGTCAAATAGGATTAGTTACAGCAAGTCCACCTATTATAAACCTGAGAAAGTAAAGTACATCTAGATCACAAAGAATAGCACCAGTTAGAATGAAATGCCTACTGTACTATTGAACTAATAACTAATTTCTCTCCTGTTACATTTGTTGTGTTCTCTGCATATCAGCAGTACTTTGTGTAACAGTGTTTTGGGTCCATATTATTGCATAGAAGGTACAGAACTTCGAAATGCATATGGTAGAGACCATATGATCAAAGTTCCATAACTTTGAAAAATGAAAAATTACACAAATCTATGCTTTTACAAGCCCTCCCTGCACCCCCTACACCCCTTTTGAATTATATATATATATATATATATATATATATATATATATATATATATATATATATGGAATCACTACTTAATACCGAATCTACACAATCCCGAAGAACACAATACCGAGACCAGAATCCCTAAACCCCACATTACCGACATGATAAAAGCGCGAAACTCAAAATCACGAAAGTACTACATACATACAGCACACACACAAACACATACACAGCCCCCCCATAACCAAACAAACCACCCTACACTAAAGATAAGCAGGGGGGCTTCACCCCCCTAAAC
The DNA here is from genome assembly GCF_019279795.1 of Protopterus annectens. Taxonomy (NCBI): domain Eukaryota; kingdom Metazoa; phylum Chordata; order Ceratodontiformes; family Protopteridae; genus Protopterus; species Protopterus annectens. The sequence continues at coordinate 1,854,431,353 of NC_056739.1, read as the reverse complement.
CCCCCATGTGGGGGGCTGTGCCCCCTCCATCCCCGACTTTAATATTCCAACTCCGAGATTGCACAGACATACACACAAAGCAAACTCACACCCACACATTATAGCCCCTCACACACACACACACACACACACACACACACACACACACACACACACACACACACTAAAGCCCCTCACAAACACACTTACACACACATACTTACCTGAACCGCAACACCAGAAGCGCTAACTCAAAATCCCTTACCATCGGGATTTTGAATTCGGCTTCTGGTCTTCGTAATGTGCGGTTTCTACATGGTCTCAAACTTTTGAAATTCGAGATTTCAAAAGTTCGAGATATAGTAGTGTTACCCTATATATATATATATATATATATATATATATATATATATATATATATATAAATAAAATCTCTGGGATCGCACTACAGTGGAGAAAGGGTAAATTCTCCAATCCCCACTGTGCTGCAATCTCCACAGAAAACATTGAATTTACAGAACTATCTTACTCCCAACTTGTGACTACTCATAACCTCATCTATAAATCTACAAACTGTCCATCTCGGTCAGCTCTAATCCAGACATACAAACTAAGTAGACCACTTCACTCATCCTGAATGTTGTTCCTCTCATCCCATTCTCACAACCCTTCTTCTGTATTTTCTCACCCATTCACTACCACTGACTACTACCCCCACCTTCCCACTCATGTCATCCTTCTTACATTCACCTATAGAATTTCCCTTCCCCTCCATCTCCTCCTCCTCCTTCACACTTTCAGTCACTTGTAGTCCTGTTATGTCTTCAGTCGGTCTTTAGTCTACTACACCAGCTGCTGACTACAAATAAAAAAAACATAAAAGGATGCTGCTTTTACACAACTTTGTCCACTTTATGTCTTTATTATGAAACTGCTTGCTGAAGTATACAGCGATACTGTTCCACTGACATTTATGTCTGTAAATTTGCTCAAAACGATATATCTTATTTTACCGTCTGCAATGACTCCATTACTATACAGACTTTTCAAAATACTACTGAGTAACATTTTTAAACAATATATAAACTTTTACAAAATGTCAGTATGTATAATCTATAATATGTATCATGTGGAGCTTTTATCCCCAAGCATCTGTTGAAAAGGAGACTCTGTGCCCAGTCAGACTCTCCCAGTCAATAAATGCAATAAATAAATCATATGGTCTTGACCATATGCAGTTCAAAAAGCCATAATTTAGATGTAATAATACGGATCCCAGTGTTTTATGTGTACATTATATTTTATGCCTTATCTGGTTGTATATGACTCTTTATGCCTTGTGGTCCAAATCATTATAAAAGAGGATTAAGTTGAACAAGTCCACTTACTATAAAGTTGAGAAGGACTTAGGAAATAAAATACATGATCAGAGAAGCGCACCATTGAGAATGAAATGCATGTTTCCTGATGATGGTGTAAATGCCAGTATACATCTATCAAATGAGAAGTTTGCTGCCCCTTAACCCAGTCCCTTTATCTGGTTTAACAGACATATTTATATCTCTGCTTGTTTTCCATCACACTGGAACACTTCTATTTTCACATCCCAAAGCTTCCTAGTGTATTTTGCTGAGTAGGTAAGGCAGAAGATTAAGAGGTATAAATGTACAAGCTTTATTAAACATCCTCTCCCTGAAAATATGTACTGAAGAGTGAGAAACTGCTTGTAAGGAAGACCAGGTAATTTGAATATAAAACAACTGTTTTATATTGGAGATAGGAAGCTATTAAAGTGTGTTTGTTTGTTTGTTTGTGTCTTTCAGCTTTTCCCGGTTAGGGGTCGCCACAGCGGAACTCCGGTCCGCTAATGATTGGCAGTAGATTTTTACGTACTGGCTTGCCGGGCCTAACGCACAACCTTCAATGAAGGAAGGCCCATTCACGCATGTCGCCACACAGAAGACGCTCTTAACTGAGAATCGAAAGGGCAACGTCTAACTATGAGGCGACAACGCTGTGAACAGTGAAAATCCAAGGTCCTAACCTTCAAGAACTCCTAGTGACAGTGTACCGTGGAGGTTAATTTGTGAATTTTGACTGTAAAGGGTAGAGATTGCCATGCAAAATTTGACTGTATAAAAAGCATCACTTAGTTTACCTTTGCTGATGGTAGTATGGAAAGGATTTACTATGGTTACCAGTAACCTGGGAGGGACTTACTATGGTTGCCAGTGACCAGGGAGAGATTTACTATGGTTATCAGTGACCTGGGAGAGATTTATTATGGTTACCAGTGAAGTGGTTATGAAGGGCAGGAGAGATTTTGAAAATAAGGATGAAGATTATGTGCACATACAGATCTAGATCAAGAAAAGCCTTTTGTAAGGTTTAGAAAGACTTGCTGGTCAGTCTAGTAAGATAGAATTTTTGACTCATTACATCTGGAATCACCAGCTTAGTACATCCTGTAATAGCAGAGGGATGTGACATATTCTGAGAAAGTTACTATGATACAACAAAACAAATAAAAAATTTATACCAAGGACCACACACGGCTGACTAAAATATAACTATTTAATACAAGGTAAACGCTTTCATGCTCAGTATCAAGCACTTCATCATTTTTTATTTGTTTTGTTGAGAATTTTTTTTTGTTATACCAGACCTTTACTGCCTGTTTTGTTTGGCTTTTGTCTTTTGGAAAAAGTTGCTATGATATTTAATTTGGTTATAGGACTGTGTTTCTATAAGGAAAGGCACACTCACCTAGTACAGAGCTAGACAGTAAGTATGTATCTTTTACAAATGGGGGGGGAGATTTAATAAAGCCTATACAGACTTATTTGCCATATAGGCATAGTGGCACAGTGCTTACATGGAAGTAAGTAAATGTGCAATCGATTAACGAGAGCCAAGGGGTTTGCACGAGCGAACACGGAAGTGTCCATGTCATGCAAATCACTTCATAAGCAGGAGAAATGCATGCAAATGAGTCAGATAGAGAAATCCAGCAAGCAGATAGGCTGTTGTGTAGACCCTATGTTGGTGTCTGTAATGTACACAGAACAATTGTGTGTACAGTAAGTAAAAATGATACCAAGGGCTGTAAAAGTGGAGTTACAGTGATAGAAATAGTAGACAGGACATAGATATGTGGAAAAGTAAGCACTGTGTGTCCAAAACTGTATGGAAAATAATATAAAATATATTTTTTTAATATCCTAGGTATGTTTGAACAGCGCATCGCAGTGCATAAACATGCCGTTATGGAAAAAGAAATAAAAAAATATTGTAAAAACTAGAATATGTGAGTATGCAACAGTAATGCATTAGAGGACCCAGTGTGGAGTATGTACAATGTAGGACTGCTGTGGTTGCTAATGAGGCAGGGACTGAATCCGTGTAGTTATCAGGCACTGTGCACGGATCTGTATGCAAATGATCTGTGGTTACTGAATAGCACAAATGGGTATCTGTGTCTGCAGATCCCATCCGTGTAGGCACAGAACCATGTTGGCGTCTACAGAAGAGGTAGCTGACATCAAAAGGGGGTATGTCCACAAACTTTTAAGCTCACTGGAGCTCAGCAGCACCTGCTTGTGCAGCAAGCTGCTCTGCTCAGCAGGGGAGGTGTCTGGTGACTGCTAAGCTTTGTTTACCTGAGGGACATGAGTTTCAGTGGGTTTGAGCATATTTGAGAATGTTTGCATGGTGTGCAGCCATGCTGAGCATGACCTGTCATGGGGGAGTGTCTACTGATTGCTGAGCTTTACTTATCTTTGTGGCACGGGTTTGTGCAGTGTGCTGCAGTGCTCAGCAAGGAAAGCTGTCAAAAAAAAATTTGCTGAGAAAGCCAGTGAGATACTAATGACTGGTGAGCCCTGTTTCACTTAAACTAGGGCCATTAAAACCCTTAATGATGCACTTGGCAGGTGGAATGCATCATAGCTAGCCAATCATACAGAGTACACCTACAACTGAGCACTATAAAGTATGCATACACCCTACAATCTGATTTTCCCCCATACTCTGCACCACTGGAGTACAGACTGGAATTTTAACCTAGAGAATGCTAGGGGCTGCTGTAGGTCTGCTACATATGTATGTGCTAGATGCTGAAGTCAATGCAGCTGCTGCTGATGCTGACCATAGGCCTAGACTGAGAAGGAGAAGAGTGTTCAGGCCCAGGGTAACCTACCAGGAGCTACATGAGCTTGAGATTGTAGAGTGCTACAGGGTGGACATACTACAACAACTCTGTGAGTTCTGCCGATCTCAACTCAGACCCAGAGCCAACAGAGGGGAACCCATCCCAGTGGAAACAAAGGTATGTGCAGCCCTTAGGATACTAGTTGCAGGTACTTTCCAAAGACAAACTGGGGACATGATGGGGGGTCTCACAGGCATGTGCTTCCAGGGTATTCCATTAGTTCCTGGATGCCATGCTATTGTATGCCAGTGAGCACATTTATCTTCCCCACACCCCCGAGGAGAGGGCCAACATTATGCAGCTCTTCTACCATGTAGCTCACTACCCTGAGGTACTGGGTTCCATAGATTGCACTCATATACACATCAAGGCACAACCCAGTGAAGTGGGTAGAATCTACATCAACCACAAGGGGTATCACTCCATCAACTGCCAGGTCATGTGCAATGCCCATGGCATTATCATGAATGTGTGTGCTGGCAGCCCTGGCAGTTATCATGACTCCCATATCTTGCATGCATCACAGCTGTACCAGATGTTTGCTAGGGGGGGACATCCCACACAGCCATTTACTTGAGGATGCTGGCTATTCACTGGAACCATGGATGATGACACCCATCAGAAATGCACACACCCACCAAAGAATGCCATAATGAGGCACACACACAAACCAGGAACATCATAAAACATGTGTGTGTTGTTGAGATCACGATTCTGGTGCCTCGATATATCAGGTGGAGCCTTGTAGTACTCTCCAGCCACATGTGCACAGATGTTCCCACTATGTGCCATGCTACACAATATGATCATGTGGAAACAGCTGCAGCAGCATCAGCAAAGGGAAGGGATACATAGCCCCCCACCAGTACCTAGGTCACCACAGATACACCCACAGGGGGATCTGGAAGAGGAACCCCCTGAGGCTGTCCCTGTACTGTAGGCAGACATAGGTGTGCCCAATATGCTCTGGCCTTGGACAAGAGACAACACATAGCACATGTACTGACAATCTAGGACTCTAGGGACTGACACTATACTCTGACTTGCATACATATCAGTAAAAATTATGCCATCCAGGCCACACAACCTGTATCTCACCATGTATTGGCTGTGGACTGCCTGCATCAGACAGAGTCAGTCCCAAACTACAGGTCTGTCAGCTGCTGCATTTACAAGGTAAGTCACTCTCCTGTACACCACTTGTAAGAGGTAATATAATATGGTAGCATATGTATGGACCTGCCGCATGTATGCAAGGGAATATATTGGGCTATATATAGTTTGCTACTGGGCTTACTTGTAGAGATTTATAGTGGGATACTGGGCTACTTGTACAGATCTAACACACACTTGGGACAGCAGGTACTCTGTTTACTAGTACATGCCCCATAATAGCCACTAGGCCACATGGCTGGAAACTCCATGACAGCACTCCGGGGAGATGACAAACAGTGGGGCCACAGGACAGTTGCATGACTGTCTATGCCAGGAGAGCATAGGCTGGTTGTCCCCCACCCCAAACACATCAGTGTTGCCAAACAACTGCTGTAACAGTAAGTCTGCAATAATATACCAGCAGACCAGAAAATTCCCCTATTTTGTTGATAGTGTGAGGGAGGAAACCTCTTTGTCTGTCAGTTGGTGTGGCTCAGTGGGCCAGGGACAGTAGCATGTGTAATGGTGTTGATGGTTCAAATCTGGCAGCATCCGACATCTTTTGCATGTAAGGTACACATATGGTGGTAGTCCCACAGACTGTCAGAACCCCTCAGTCTGTTACTGCAAGACAGCTGGACAAAGCCAGGGTGAATGGGGACACAAAGGGCCATACCTACAGACAGACATCATACACCCTGAGTAACCTAGCAGGTGGATGGTATAACAGCAGTCTGCATCAGGTCAGACTAGCTGCATTATGTAAAGGCCATCAGTTAATTGTGTCAGTAGGTACAACAAGTCAGCAACCGATGTACAGTATAGCACTGGGAAAGCACAAATGTATGAGAAACACAGCAGATATATGGGGTGAAATGCTGGACATTCTGCAAAAACATGTACAGGGAAAGGTATGCAGACTATCACCCTGTGTGTGGTGTTTCACCATGTACCTCAGTCACATCATACCCAAGGCCCACAACTTCAGACAGGATTTAAATAAGTCCTCCTACAAGCGTCAAATGTGGATAGAAGAACAGGTCCTGCATTCGCTTGACTCTCTTGCTGTGCATGGAGTCTGATACTCAAATATCTGTCATTATTAATTTACATCAATCATGACTGATTTGCCACTAATTTGCCAGAAACAGGTCAAAAATATGTGGCAAGAAGTTTAGGTCACATATTAAGGTCAGCAAACAGCCTTGTCCAGCAGCCAATAGCCTGAGCGCACAATAATCCCAGACTGGAGCACAGGTAGCTCTGGCCTGGAGTCACCTTGTAAGTACTGACAATCACACTGGTCATGCTACTGCACTTAACTAACTTGAGCCAAGTCTGTTGCCTCTACCACCCAAAGACCTGCTATGTGGAAATATGTCTGTACAGACATACAGCTACGTATACATATCTGTCTTGCCCTATCCCCCTCATGCTTGATTAGTGTCTCTATTAGTATGTCGCACATACACACACACACACACACACACACATATATATATATATATATATATATATATATATATATATATATATATATATATACACATACATATGGGTCCACTATGTAATTTCGAAATACTGAAATCCCGAAATTCAGTATTTCAAAATTACATAGCCGAAAACTCAAAGTTCTGAAATCAGGAGAAGTGGGAAATTCAAAATACTGAAGCACGGAGATTTTGAATTTCCTCTTCCGCTGGTGCGGAGTGTGGATGTATCAGTTGAATTTAGGTAAGTTTGTGTGTGTAAATGTGTTGATTAGGGGCTGTAGTGTGTGTAAGTGTGTGTTCTGACTGTGATGTGTGTGTGTGTGTGTGTGTGTGTGTGTGTGTGTGTGTGTGTGTGTGTGTGTGTGTGTGTGTGTGTGTGTGAGGGACTGTAAGATGTGCATATGTGAGTTTTGTTTGTGCTTCTGTTTGTGCAATCTCGGAGTTAGAATATATAAGTAGAGGGGTGTGGGGGTGCAGGGGGGCTTGCCGCCCTGCTTAACTATAGTGTAGATGCATTTCTTTGATTGTGGGGGGGTTGTGTTTGTTTATGTGTGTACTGTATTTGTAGCATAGTTTTGGCATTTTGAATTTAGTAGTTGTGCGTTTTTGGAATTGTGAGTTGTGCTTGGATTTTGAGCTATGTAATTTCGAAATACTGAATTTCGGGATTTCAGTATTTCGAGATTACATAGTGGACCCATATATATATATATATATATATATATATATATATATATATATATATATAATAACAAGATGTATATATAGCTAAATAAAGTACAATGATACATGGACTCCCCACATACTTCTACAGAACACATTTACATTACTGACACACACAACTACATTTAAGGAGAGAACCCTGTTATACACATTGATATAGATATGGCCGGGGATGTACGAATGTTCCCACATACCACTGAATGCTGGGGTTATCTGCACATACACATCAAAACAGCTGTCTGATGGCATCAGACCAAGGCCGCAACAGTGCATAATCCACTCACCTACAGACCCTTGAGTCTGCGGACTGTCACCTTGAGACAGATATAGGTACTCAGGTGGTGTAATGCACAATGGGTGCAATGCATTCCTTGGACAGGCCATATTGTCCCTGGCCACATGTCTGCCTATCAAACTGCAAACAGCCACATATGGCCGGGCTGGTAAGTGTACACACATAGCAGGGATATTGTCAGGTTTCCTGCCCCTAGGACACTAGATGCAATAACAGTACCAAACAGCATCACTCTGCAGGCCACACATGCTGCCTGACACAAGGACAATTTGCGTACTTTACAAGTACTGTGCCTGCATCAACATATACAACAGACATAACCTGTGGCATGTGCAATAGGTACTGTCAGCTGTAGTGTGTAATACTAGTTAGGTAGGAGTTCTAATCTCACATCCTCCAACTGTGTGTGAGTGTGTGTGTGTGTGTGTGTGTGTGTGTGTGTGCGTGTGTGTGTATGTGTGTCTGTGTATATCTATGTATGTGTGTGTGTGTGTGTGTGTGTGTGTGTGTGTGTGTGTGTGTGTGTGTGTGTGTGTGTGTGTGTGTGTGTGTATCAATGTATCCCCTCACAGCACTATGGATATGCTCATATGGGCTGTCTCCATGCAATGGTATGTATTTTATGGCCCTGTAACTGGCTGCTGGCCTCTATATTTCCTCCTCTACAAGGCCTGTGAATGTCATCCATTTTAAAAGCACTGGCTGGCTATCTAACAAGAGATAAACTCTGTGTTGCATGCGATAGGTGGCATATGCAATAGGTATGCAAGGGCATGGAACGCATTATCATGGAACTTATAAACAAAGACATTGGCAACCTTCAAACACTGGACCCCACCCAATTTCCATTTGTGAAGGGCCGATCTTGTCTCCTGAATCTGACTGACTTCTTCGAATCAGTCTCCAGAGCTGTGAACGAGGGTAAGGCGGTCCACACAGCCTATCTGGACCTCGCCAAGGCCTTCGTCACCATCCCCCACTCTGGAATCATAGATAAAGTTACTAAGCTAGGCATAAATCCATACGTCACTCGATGGGTTGCCAACTGGCTTACTGACAGAACCCAGACTGTAAAAGTAGCAGACTCTGAATCCAGCTCCAGACAAGTGACAAGTGGAGTACCTCGTGGTTCAGTCCTGGGACCACTCTTGTTTGGCATCTACTTCTCTGAAGTACAAGCCAACACTAAGGGACTCTGGCTAACAAAGTTTGCAGATGGCTGTAAATGGGGAGCCATTATAGAATCCCCAAATTATGTGGATATTCTACAAAAGGGCCTTACAGAAACAGATGCCTGGTGCCAGGACACTAAACATCAAAAGTGTGATGAGAGACTTAGGGACACAAGTGGACAGTGGTCTCACTTTCGATAATGACATCACCACAACAGTCAGGAAATCCTTCTATGTGGCACACCTCATCACTAAGGGCTTTTCATCCAGAAAAAAAGAGGTCATTGTCCCACTGTACTCATCCCTCATTAGACCCATTATAGAGTATAATGCCCCATTTGGTATGTACCTCACAAGACATCTGCAACAGCTGGAAAGGCCACAGAAATACCTCACTAAAAGAATCACAGGCCTAAAGCAGATGCCATATGCTGACCGTCTAAGAAAACTCCAGCTATACACTGTGGCATATCGTCTACTCAGAGGTGATCTCTGCTTAACATACAAGGCCATGTCAAACCCTGAGCTGTTGGACATGCTCCACTTAAAGAAATCCCAATCCCTCAGAGCCACATGCTCCAGGGATCTAAACTTATCATCACAATGAACAAAACATGCTGGAGGGATAGGTTCCTGACCCAGAGACTCCCCATACTCTGGAATAGACTGCCCATATATGTCAAGCAGAGCACCTCATTGGCCCTCTTCAAAAGAAACCTTGATGATTGGATGAGAGATAGGAAATTCACCCCGGGGATCATGTCAGTCTCCCTGCTAGACAGGGGCCCAGAGAAGTAAATATTGTGGGAAGAAATTTCCAGGGAATTGTTATGGCTAGGCTTGCATAGGCCCTAGGGCCGATAGCCTAGTACCAACCTATGAACCTATGAACCTATAAGTACTGTAAACTATAGTGTGTAATACTAGATTAAGTAGGAGTTCTAATTTCATGTCATCCAACTGTGTGTGTGTGTGTGTGTGTGTGTGTGTGTGTGTGTGTGTGTGTGTGTGTGTGTGTGTGTGTGTGTGTAGGTGTATGTGTGTGAAAATATATTCCCATGCAGCACTTCAGACAATCCCCTATGGGCTGTCTTTGTGCAATGGTTATGCATTTTATGCCCACTGACTAGCTGCTGGCCTCAACACTGGCCTCTTTTACAAGGCCTGCTGATGTCATCCACCTTAAGAGCACTAGCTAACAATGTATTATCAGATGAACAGCATGGTACATGTGATAAGTACTGCAAGCTATAGTGTGTAATACTAGATAGGTAGGGGTTCTAATCTCACAGCATCCAACTGGTATGTGCATGTAAATATGTTCCCTGGCAGCAATAGAGACATGCCCATGTGGCCTAACCCTGTGCATTGGTTATACATTTTATGGCCCTGTGACTAGCTCCTGGCCCTAAATTGTCCTCCTGTACATTAGCATAATTGATGTCTATCACCATCTACAGTTGTAAGTGCAGATTACCCAGGTGACATGTACCGGGGGTAGTAGAGTGTGACACAGGGTATGAAAGCATGATGACACTGACTGTCCCCATTGTTTCTGACACAATGTTCTACACATATGCACCTAGGGAGCCATGCACATATACTAGCACTCCTTGTTGACATCTTATCTCTGCTGTGCTGCCTTGTCATCCTGTGCCACTGTACTGCTGTCAAGTGTCCATAGTTGCACCAGTCAAGCTCCTGGGACAAAAACATACACAGCTCCATGACACACCTGTCTTTCTTTAACAATACTACCAGTGTACCATCAGACAACAAAGCTACACAAAGTGTGATGTGTAGTCCTGACACATGCCAGCATATAGTACATGTCGTGGCCCACAACAACTGCCATGGCATAATGCTACTGCACCACAGAAACACATGTAAAGGTATATAGTCAACACACACCAGTGGTACACAAGTACGGCAAAAAGTGCAGGGTCAGAAAAAAGTAAAAAAGTCAAAAAAACACACCCGGCCAGCAAAATTAAGGTGAACCACCAACAACTATTTATTGCGGCAACAATAAATAGAAAAAATGTTATAGAATATTACAAACATATTTCAGCAAAATGCCTTCTTCAGTGTAAACACAAACAGAGATGAAAATAACCAACACAGTAACACTTAAATACACCAAACAATACACACACACACCCTCCCCACCTTTTGCAATTATAACACACAATTTAAACCTGGGGGAAACACATGTAAAGGTATACAGTCACCCTGTGCATCAGAGACATATATGCAAGTTCCTACATTGATGGCATGGATGGGGGGTGTGGCACAGGTATCATCACATAGGGTGTGGTGTGAGGTTACTAGAGGCCTAGGCTGTGCCAAACAGTTGACAGCATGTGTGTGAGTCAGGAAGGGGTGCTGGTGTTATGGGCCATGGAGAGCTGCTGTGTGTGTCTGTAGGTGACCTGCATGTGACAGTGGTGTTGGAGTGTGTGCATGTAGACAGTCAAGATCAGTGCTAGCTCTACATGTGCATATGGTAGACAGCTGTGGACTGTACATAGTAGACTGGACATTTCACCATCTCCAGTCATGAATACAAGAACTGGCTTCTCCATGAGTAGCACGGGCAGTACCATGCCCAAGGTCAGATGTGGTGCTAGTACCTGACAGTGACTGCTGTCTGCTGGGTCTGTGTCTCCCACGGGACCACCCAGGACCATGTGCCCATGGCCTGTCACATCGGGGTGTGGAGAGCACACCTTCTTCTGTAGCTCTGGAGGTACTGCCACTATGGAAATGTGCGTGTGCATGGCCACTTGGACTCCCAGCAGATGATGCTGCTGACCTACGTCCAAGTGTCCAATGCCCAAACCCAACCACATGTTCCAGCACAGACAACGTGCGCTCAAAGACAGACACTGTCTGAGCCTACTGCCTGTCCACTACATCAGTGAAATGTTCCATGACATCATCAATGTGGTGGAGGCAGTCATAGATGTCAGACTGTGCTGCATCCATAGCCCTTAGCATTCATCTGGTGCTGCATTCAGCTCATGCCTGTGCCCCCATGATAGCCCAAAACATGCAGCGAGTGACCCATGATGTGACACCTGCAACAGGAAGTGGAAGGGCAGCAGTCCACCTTCGAGCACCCCTGTCAATCTGCCTGCATGAGACCTCACCAGCTCTCTGCCTATGGCCAGTCTCTACAATCACTGGCACCATAGTTCTCACATGTCCTGTACTATGTTGCCAACCTCTGACTGTTCAATATCTGTGGCCTCTGGTGACTGGGTATGTGTAGGCATGCTGACTGTGCAGGGACAATGGGGGTAGAAGAGAGATGTCAACCTCTGGGACAGATTCAGCCACCAACAACCCCACCTCTGCCTCACTATGGCCACCATCATCATCAGAGTCCAATGAGACACTGACATCAGTCTGTGAGGGGGACAGACTCCAACCCCTCTGTTCACCTTTGAGAAGCAAGACAAAAGAAGTACATTACCACCTGCACTATTATGTATGGTAATCCACACAGACTCAGACAAATGTGGATCCACAATTGCATTACATGTCTCACATCTTCTCATCTCTGATCCCATGCACAATATACACAGACAACCCAGGCCCTGTATAACATGCACATTACCTTGATACGGGTAATGTTGCCAGTTCAATACACCTGTGAGGTATGCAATATGACAGTGCATGTGACAGAACTACACATAAAACTCAGTATACCTATCAACAATGATATGTCAGTTGTAGTAGCAATGTCCCAGGTATGTAACTTCTCCCTATTGTGTTCAAATGGGTATCTTGGAGTAATTGCTTCATATATAGCAGGCTGCATAATTGCTCATAAATATAAGTGCAAACATGTTAATGTTTGTACAAATCCACACCTGTCATTCCCTAGACTATGCACTGTAGTTAACTGCTCCAAAATGGAACATACAATTATTCTACTCTAGCTAAGCACAACAGTTGTGCAAAAGGCAAAATGGCAGCTCTTAACATTCATAGAGTATATTTGATCTGGCAAAACAACAGTATCACACTTACAAGGTACAACAGCATGAACTTCGGCCACACCTGACTTACCTGTGAAAAGGTGAGGGAGAGGTATTGTCAGCAACACTAAATGTTGCAGTGTTATAGGGTAATACGTGTGTATATCCACATGTACAGTAGCCAATGTGATACTGGCTATATTGGTGACATTCTGAGTATGTGTGCACAACTGTGGGTAAAAGCCAACCCCCCGCCCCTTCAATGCAGATAGACCTGACACCCATGTACTGATCTGGAGAGCCTGCCACAATGACTGATTTAGTATATTGGTGAACACAGTCAGCTTACCTGGACGCTCCTCTGCTGTAGATGCTGTGGCACCCATCTCCAGGATGTATGGTGTAATGGTTGTCTGGGAGCTGTAGGTTGATCCTTGGTTCACCAGGAATTCCTCTGTGGCTGAGAGTGGTTGTTCTATTGCAGGCCATCCACTGCTGGCAGCATGATCCCTGACAACAGCACCTGCCCTTTGACATGTGTCATTGACTATGTCTGTGGACTGGTATTGAACCTGCTCATAGGTCCTGTCCTGTTGGCCAATATCATTAACAGCCCTCACAAGGTTGTCCTACAATGCTGTCCACTGTTCATGATTGTGATAACCCCTTGACAGCAGGATGTGATGGTTGAGTCTGAGGGCATCCATTATAGCATCATTGTCTGCAGATAGAAATGGAAGATGTCTCCATCGGTACATTATTCCTGCAAAACAACAAGAGGGGAACACATTACAGGACCAGAAACATGGATGTCCACTATGTACAGACCCTACACACCCATAATGGCCTGCACTATCCACTGCTCCCTGACATGTCATACCCCACAGTTTGGTGACACACTACATGTCTTGCTATCACCAAGATAGTAGCAATACTGGGTAATGTCCCAATGTGCTGTGATAGATTCTGCTGTATGTCTCTACAGCCATTACTGCAGTGTACTGTGGTGTGTCCCCTCTGGGCAAATCCCCACTAATATGTGACACAGCCACTGTCAGACAACTAGCAGTGTGTTATTCCAGCAACTATATGGGGACAGTCCAGCCATACCAGTGTGCCACAATGGCAGACAGCAATGTAAACCTGCTGTCATATATGTTCCCTGTAGGAATCATATCCTAAACTATGCAGATGTTTGCAGAATGTCACCATGTTTCCTTATAGCTGTGGTCCTTCTTGCACAAACTTGTGCATGTCTAACAAATGGTTGTCCACTGTTTGTTGGTTGCTGTCAGAAAAATGACAGAATCTGTCACCCATCAGACCCCTCAGACAACACTTATGCTACAGTAATATAGTTAATCTAATTACATTCTTACTTTGTATGGCCAATATGTATAATCTGCCACTGAGTTTAGGCCTTTGTTCCCCCATTACATATGGCTTTGTCCTGATTTCGTACTCCAGGAGGTTGAGAGGTATGTTAGGCATAGCTCTTAGGCAGACAGGGATGAATGCCCACAAAACAGGGACTTAGCCAGAGTACATCAGGAGCATTCAGGGACACTTGTACAATATAGTACTATTTATGTGTGACATTGACAGATGGAGCATAGGTGAATTACAGTACATCATTTGATGTTACAGAGTTTACATCCTTAGTTATTATCACTATATATCTCTTACATGTAATCTGGCTGACCATTGTAGGAAGGATTGACAGGGACAAAGCTGAGATGTGATTCAAAGCAGGGACAATTGAGAGGCGTGCCTGTAGGTGGTGGACAGCAGAGTATCACTGACAAGTCATTATCATAGATCTAACACAAGCCTACTGTTTTAATCACTATTCCCCATATCTCCACCCTCCCATCTGCATCCCTTTTTATGGGGAAATGTCCTACATACCTGGTAGAATGATGTATTCATTTTATTGAAGCAATCATCTGCAAATGCTTTGCACATACGCTGGCTGTGTGAGTAAAACCAAATACAGACTTGTTCCCCATAAGCAGTTGCTTGCTATTTGTAGGTAATGCTCATTAACAGGTAATTTCCTGTGCACCAATCTATGGCTCAGAATTGCTAATTGCATCCAAAACAGCTTAATTGCATTATCATTAGCCAAAGACATGGCACCACAGTGCAACATATAAGACCTTCATGTAGGCCTTGATCCATTTCTTAGTTGCTGAGATAGGCATTACAGAGGTGTGGAGACTACAACATCACAGAGGGTAAGTACAAATAATATCCACTGGGGAGAGATGTATAAACTATGTCCACAGTTTTGCCTCATATGTTTGGTCAGTGTCCTGTGACACTGTGATCATCTGGCAGGTCACTGGCAAACATTGTGGGTTGAGATCAGAAAGGGGAGAGAGATATGTGAGTGTCACACTTCATAACCATCAGAATATGCATGGTAATGCAGTAGCTGATATTCTATCTACTTACTATCTTTGTAAGGGCAAACTGTGAAACATTGACCTATCTCTGGGCCTTTGCCCCCCCCCCTTTTACATATGGTTGCATCTGTATCCCTTGTTATAGAGGGTTGGGAGGTATGGTCAGTCTGTAGCAGCTACCTGAACATACAGTCATGCAGCAGCCTAGGACACAATGTGGGTGGGGAGTGTGAACACTTTGGAGGCCTGCAAGCTGTACATGTAACTGTGGCAGCTGTGGCAGCCCTGTCATTACAGCAGAACCAGGGTAAGGGTCCCATAACTGTCCAACTGAGGCATGTGTTTAACTTTAAGGTATATCTATTATGCAACAGTGCCAATAGCAGAGTTGTAGGTGAGATATAGTTAAGCTATATGAATATGTGCAGTGTGTCCCTACCTGCAGGCCTGGAACTTGAAAAACTGGGCAGCTGACAATTCACTAGTAGTAACCTATGGGAATTAAAATTGCATGAGTCAGTCAGTACTTGCTGTGTTCACAACAACATAATTGAAGTGCAACACACTGAATTCATATCCAGGACTGTGTGTGGTAAAATGCTCAGTTATGCAGGACATTTAACAGACTGAGCTATTGAGTCAGTGCTGCAGCATATGTATTTGCCAGATATATGTGCTGACGTGCATGCTGTGGCACACATCTGCATCTATCAATATATGCATTGTTTCAAAGGCAGGTGTTCTGCAGCAGGGTCCCATTTGAACATATGTAGTCTGCCATTGACACCTTAACAGGTGTGTTCAAAGATGTTGTAGGTAAAAGGGAACATGTACCTGCTATCCCAGGCCTCATGTACTGCCATTATTTATTTGGTTGTCTACTGGTGTATTTCTGCATTAGAGTCCCAGGTACACTCCAATTTCACAATAGGTTTGATTTCACTCTGTCAGTCACAATCAGTATCTATTGCTGGAAACACTTACCTTAGCTAAGAACTGTGTGGCCTATTGGGTTAGTGCAGTATGCTGTAGGCGATAGGGGCCTGGGTTCAAGACTTGGAAGGGGTGATTATTTTGTACATGTGTCTAACACTGTGAGAAACACATAAGATCATTAAGGCACATTAAAGCACTTTTAAGCAGCTTTGGCAACACTGCATTGTGGCATGTCACTTAGTTCTGTGTAAACTCACTCTAAAAATTTTAAAAAGAAAAGAAAAAAGGTGTGATAGGACAGTGGTGAAATGAGGGCAAGCAGGGGGAAAAACATAGTGAAAGGAAGATAGGGATGTGCAGGACGGGTGTAGGGAAGGGCCATAGCTTTCCATTTCTTGTACAGCAACAGCTGTGCAGTTTGACAGATTTTGTGTATGAATTTGGACTCTCGAGCCCCAGATAAACATAAATGTGTTGTCAAGCCAATTGGACCAAATTAGTTGTGTCCAGTGGACACTTGTGTGAAATGAAAACCTATGTATGGGGCGATATTTTTTTTTATGGGACAGGTGCCCATTTTTTTTCTTTTATAGGTAGACAGTGGAATGTTGGGGAAGGGATATAGGTACATGTGGGGAGGTAAGTTGCATAGGAGAAGATACACTTGCAGGCAGACAAGACAGACAAGACAACAGATAGGGGCAGTATGTGACACATGACGGGGGTAAACACCTTGGATAGGGAGGGTGTTGTGGAATCCAAAGTGCATGTGCCTCCAGATGGCAGCAGCGTGACTGAGGTCTCCACCCATGGGCAGTCCATGTTGCTCCTTCACTGCCCCAAAGGTGGCTGTACTGGAGGCTGGGTGCCAGGGCTAGCAGGCCCCACCAGGTTGTCAAGTCTACCCTCAATCCTGCGCAGGTAATGTTCATAGCTCCTATGAACAATCCTGCTCAACATGGCCGGTAGTGGATCCTGGATGACTACTGCTCCTCTCCCACCACTCCCGGGTGGGATGGGCCCTGTCCCCTGAGGCGGTTCCACCCAAAAGTGGTGCTAGGCCAGCAGAGGGGGTGCCACCAGCTTGGGTCCCAGATGTGTTGGGACCCAGTGCCACAGCTGGCTGAGGTATGGTAGGCAGATCAGCAGGAACCAGCCTACCCTGACATGCTGTGGTTATGGAGGTGAAGCAATACCTTTAGGTTAGCTATGAACAAAACAATTGTTAGTAATTACAGCATGCCATAACATTGGAAATAACCCCATTACATTTCAATGAATATTATGTGAAACACAACATTGAATAACAGAACAGTCAGTATATTAATAGCATGCCAGTAACAGTTATGGCATATGGCCAACAGAATAGGTAATTCAACAAGATATGTTAATATGTAACCATTATAATACATAATAATAAAACACATGCCCCAAAATAAAGTTTGTGGAACAATGTATGTCAATAGTAAACTATAACCAATGCATAATAATAATAAATATTTGAAGATAAGGGGTGGGGATATAGAGAAATACATTCCATTAATACCAGTATAGGCTATATAGTTGACAAAAGTACTGCTATCTATTCTACAGGTCTGACCGTTATTTATGTGTAAAAGTGTCCTATAGCCACTGTAGCATGTAAATACCACTCACGTTATCTGCATGGGACAGTATGGGCCAAGCAGTAACAACTGCAGGTACACAACTACACAAAACACTTGCAAATCAGGTGGACCTATATAACTACCAAGATGTACTGTGGGCTGATGTACTGTGACTTTGCTATTTACATATATATGTGGATAATACATCATACATACAGAGGAATTATGCAATGGTAATTACACTCCGTGACAGCATGATACTTGAGAAACATGTATGTGTACAATGCAGACAGTAAACAACTATCATGCCTTGCTTGGCACACATGGGGATAGAACCCAATAGCAGTAACTGCAGCGGACATCTACATCAAATGTATTAATTGACTGCTGCAACCTTTTAACACACACTCCAGCTATGCAGCCATGCCAGAGCTTACACATGTTATTTCTTTTCTTTTCTTTTATTGTATTATTATTACACTTATTTCCGGTTTTTCTATGCTGTAGTTTCAGATTCCTGGTAATAATTGTAACAGTCTCTGGCATGTAAATATACAATAATATATTCATAATATGGACTACCTCATCCATTTACCTGTAATTCCTGTGGAGAGAATATTTCTAAACATTAAGTGACTGATACTGTAATATTTAGATCTACATAGCACTGGATTCAAACCTTGGTCTGTGTGTGGCAAAAATGTATTGGTATTGTAATGGTATTTTCTGAAGAAGTTATCCTATTCAGGATGATGAAAATTTGTGGAGTTTTGACAATAAACTATTTTATGTTAAAGAACTTTGCCTGCAGTTGTTGGATATCCTACCTCACTGGTTTGTCTTTTGGTACTTCATACACAGCATTTAGCAAACCAATCTACTGAGTCACTGCTGACTAGTGACTGAATGATATTTGCGTAGAGCTCACCTGGCACCTGAATATGACCTGCTAATAGTAGTACAGTTTTATAGTTGACTGCAGTGACAGTTGAATACACATGCATGACACTCAAGCATGACAGACATAATAGGTAAAGTATATAGTACTACTTAGAATGCAGGTGTACAGATTACATTGTTAGTGTGTTGAAATATCTGTGAAGTCAAAAACCAGTATCCAATTATGGGTTATTATTTGCAGTCTTCAGCTAGTACACTGTTATACCTGACTGCAGCACTGTACCTCACAGCCTGAATGCTTGTAGCTGACATGCAATGGTGAAAACAAGACAATCCTGCTGTACACAATTTACCTTGGTGTTATTGCTATTGCTCCCTGTGTCATTGCAGACCAGTTGTCATAAGGGATTTCTTACAAAACAACTCTGAACCTACACTTATAGCATAACAGACTTTATTACACATACCTTCATGCAGGCACTGATAGTATTTTTGTATTTTTATTGCAGAACAGTTGTGATCATTGATTTCTTGAAAAACAGCCCTATTGCACAACAGAATTTATTAGACATACCTTCATGCAGGTACTGATACCATTTCATGTTTTTACTAAATAACAGTTTTAATAATTGATTTCTTGCAAAACAACCCTACTCCCAAAGGCATTGCACAACCTTCAATCAGTTACTGCTATAATTTCATGTTTTTCTTGCACAGCAGCTATCATTATGCAGGGGTTGCAACAAAGCTGTAATTCCACAGTTATTGCACTACAAACTTTTATTGCATATACTTTATTACTGTTAATGCTTTAGTATGCCCTGCTTATGGCATTACAGTTGGCAGCATGCACTTCTTGCAGTATAGGTGCAAGTCCACATACAGTGCAATACAATCCTTACTATATATACCTAATAACAGTTACTGCTTTACTTTTTCTTGCTTATATGACTATAGATAGCAAAATGCATCTGTACTCACTACACTCACAGCACAACCTGGCCAAGTGCCTGGCAAACACCTCAATGTTGCGAGCCCTCTCTTCTGCAGCTGTTGGGAAAAAAGCACACCATTATGCATACCAGTTTAGCAGACATTCAAGATTAGATATTGGTGAAACACAGGTAATGGTACTTACATACATGTGGGGCATTCCCAGCCTGAAATTCTTGGACCCAGGTGTCCAACAGAGCCCCATCCCATCTTTTCAGGTCATCATGGTGGTGACAGCACTGCTCACCTGTGCAGGAGATACCGGTTGCACTGGTGAGGTCAATTGCAAGGCAGTCCCAGGCCTCTACCTTGCATTCTGGAGCCCTAGTAACCACCTTTGCATCAGCCAGCCCTCATGGTTTTGTACAAGGAGTGCGAACATAACTCTAGGCTCCTGAATGCCCCACCACTGTGCCCAAAAGTGCAAACCCTTTTCAATGCCTGCCAATTTATCCTTCAGAGGCAGAACTCCAACAGATTATGCTGTATTCCCACCTGTTGGGCTTAATATAGCCTGTTTTTCCACCCTTACGTGCCATTGGGCAATATTTAAAAAAGCAGTGCTTCACTTAGTACTACACAAACCAGTGCAGCTGAGATGAGCTGTGCTAAAACCCGTATGCTTAGCAGTGCTTAGCAGTGCACAAACCAGCCAAAAGATGTCAGGCAGTGCATACATAATTTCAGCCGTTATTGTGTTTATGCAGTGCCTAGCAGGGCTTAGCAGATCTTAGCAGAGCTTAGCTCAGCACAGCAGGCCAGTATTTAAAAATAATTTGCACCATTTCTATTTTGAGCAAAAATGTTAACTTGCCCTCCCATGTATTCAAACCCTGCACCTACTGCGCATGCAGCTGTAACTCTACCCATTTAGCTATGAAGATATCTGGAATTTTGCTATACCTTTATATATACCTCCGAGCTCCCTTTAAGCAGTGATGAGCACAGTGGTGCATTATGCAAACACGCTCAGCTATGATTAAACTTGACCTTTAGATAAATAATGAAAGACATCCGGTTTGTATTTTTAGATGTCTGGTATCTCTGCACCACTTAGCACTGTTGCGCTCTGCATCACACAAACATGATTTCTAAAAAAAAATTTTTTTAAATTAAATTACATTGCTAAACTCCAATTGAACAGTGCAGAGAGTGTGTTACTCATCTGCAGATACAGTTAACACCACACTCCCTACACTGATTCAATAACTGTGTCCCATGGCTCTCCCTCAGCAATGTGCCATGATTAATATGCATGGCGTGCTGATGAGTGGGAATCGTGTACATGGACAGAGTAACATTCCATATAGGCTGTACACTATGCCTACATGGAATTTATTAAATCTAGGGGAAAGTCTTTTCTTTTATTTGTTTTCATGTCCCCACCAGTCAGCTACTGTACCCATAGCATGAAAAAGAACCAGGAGACTCCACTGGCTTCTTATTAAAATTTCAGTACTTGAAATGTTGAGTGCCAAAAAGCCCAAAAAAAAAAAAAAAAGACAGAAAACCTGGAAAAGAGTGAATTTCAAAAATCACTTTTCTCCTTAAAAGTTATTTTTGCAGGTGGGAGTAAGCCTTCTCTGCACCCTCAATGTGAGGTTCAAGCCCCCCACACCCCTAAACATATATACCAACTCCAAGATCACCATGTCAGACAAAAGGGAATATTCTGAGAAATGGCATCTTGAACTCCGTATATGTGAGTCTGTTCTTTTGGCCATTCAGTCTCTGCTTTTCAGGATTAACTGTAGCAGGTCCCAACATTTCAAATGGTTACCGACTCCTCTACTCCAAGAAAATGTCTTTCTCACTGATTGAGTGAAAGCACCACCAGTGTCCTCTGTTTTCCACTGTAAATAATCCATTTGAGTCTTTCTTTGCATCTTCCTGCTCTGGTCTGAGGGGCTCCCTCATGACTGCTTTCATTTACTTCCTCCTCCACATAATCTTCTGCCAAGTGTTGTCAGCACACAAGTTTCCATAAAGGATGGCCATTCTCTATACTAGTTCTGTTCTTCTGACGCATATATCCTGAACCATTCATTGGGACTACCTTTTGCTCCCCCCACCACAATTCCTATCCATTGTGATTGCCATAGCCATACTACTAGTCTGAGGGATAGCCAGTTATGCAGTTCCTCCTAAGATGGTAACACATGGCTTTAAATCCATCCCTAACCTTAACCCTTGTTTATGACCCCCCAAAAGCTGGCACAGCCATCTTTCAACCATCTCCAGGTTAAAGAAAAATCAACTCTCCCCCCTTCCCCATTATTGTTTTCAGTAATCAGGTATATATTGATTGGCTGCTGTGTCATGCTAGGACTGCAAACCACTATAGCACTGCATACTACGTGTTCATGAAAATGAGTGATTTATAGGTTCATAGGTTCATAGGTAGGTACTAGGCTATTGGCCCTAGGGCCTATATAAGCCTAGCCAAAAAATGTACCCTGGCTTTTGCCATCCAAGAAAATTATTTTCCTGTGCCCCTGTCGAGCAGATACACAGAAGTGATCCCTGGGGTGAATTTCCCATTTTCCATCCAATCATCAAGATTTTTCTTGAAGAGTGCTAATGAGGAGCTCTGTTTGACATAGGTAGTCTGTTCCAGAGTATGGGAAGTCTCTGGGACAGGAATCTATCCCTCCAGCATGTTCTGTTTATTGTGGTGACAAGGTTTAGTTCCCTAGAGTGTGTAGCTTGGAGGGATTGGGATTTCTTTAAGTAGAGCATGTCCAACAGCTCTGGGTTTGACATAGCTTTGTATGTTAGGCAGAGATCGCCCCTGAGTAGGCGATATTTGATGGAGTAAAGCTGTAGTTTTTTGAGACGGTCTGCATAGGGCATCTGTTTGAGACCAGTAATCCTCTTTGTGAGGTATTTCTGTGGTCTTTCCAGTTGTTGTAGATGTCTTGCGAAGTACATACCAAAAGGGGCGTTGTACTCTATAATGGGTCAAATGAGTGATGAGTAGAGGGGAACAATGACCTCTTTTTTTCTGGATGAGAATCCTTTTGTGATGAGATGATCCACGTAGAAGGATTTCCTGCCCACTGTGGTGATGTGATTATCAAAAGAGAGACTACTGTCCACCTGTGTCCCAAGGTCTCTTATCACATTTTCGACATTAAGTAGACTGCCAGCTATGCGGTAGTTCATGGGTACAGAGTTTTTTTTCCAAAGGGGATGACAATTCAATTTTTGGCATTGAGCTTCAGGCCATGACTTTGACACCAGGTATCTGTCTCAGTGAGGCCCTTTTGTAGTTTGTCCACATCGTTAGGAGTTTTGATTATGACTCCTAGTTTGCAGTCATCTGCAAACTTTGTTAGCCAAAGACCTTCTGTGTTAGCCTGCACTTGAGAGAAGTAGATACCAAACAGGAGAGGACCCAGGACTGAACCCTGTGGTACTCCACTTGTCACTGGTCTGAAGTCGGATTTAGAATCCGCTACTTTCACAGTGTGGGTTCTGTCCATGAGCCAGTTGGCAACCCATCTTGTGACATAGCGATTTATACCTAGTTTAGTGAGCTTATCTATAATTCCAGAGTGGGGGATGGTGTTGAAAGCCTTGGCGAGATCTAGATAAGCTGTGTGAACCATTTTACCCTCATCTATGGCTTTGGTAACTGCGTCAAAGAAGTCAATCAGGTTTAGGAGACATGATCTGCCTTTTACAAATCCAAACTGGGTAGGGTCCAGAGTTTGGAGATTACCAACGTCTTTGTTTATGAGTTCCATGATGATACGTTCCATTGCCTTGCAGACCAGGCTCGTCAGGCTAATGGGGCTGTAGTTCCCAGGGTCCTTCATGGCTCCCCCTTTGTGGAGTGGGATAACCGTCGCGGTGGTTCATTCAGTGGGTACAAAGCCTGAGGTGAGGCTATGATTGAACATGGTACTTAGGTGGGGTGCCAGTTCATTCTGTAGTTCATGTAGAACACAGCCTGGGATATTGTCAGGTCCCATGGATGCTGTGTTCTTGGCTTTGGAGAGTGTGTCTTTTATCTGTGCAGCCATGATTATAGGAACTTTGCATTCTTCCGGTATAGCGATGGGCCCTCTAGGGGGTGAGAGGGGGGTAAAGTTAACACTGAACCAATCTGCTAGGATGTTGGCAATATCATTTGGTTCTGTATATTTAGTGCCATTGTGCTGTAACTCAGAGCAGATCTGAGTGTTCCCATTCAGATTCTTGACATAGCTACAGAATGCTTTGTGGTTGTCTTTAGAGTCAGTGGCAATTTTTTTTTCGTAACTAGCTTTGGAGGATTTTATGAGGGATCTCAGCTTCTTACTGAGGTTGAGCAGGGAGTTCCTCCAGTCATGGGATTTTACTCTTTTTTTGCAACAGTTTCTTTCTTCTGTTGTAGAGTTTGTTTATGGCAGAGGACCACCAGATTTGCTTCCTTTTTCTGGAGGATAACATCTTGGTTCGATTAGGGATAGCATGATCCATGCACTCGTGTAAGTGCTTATAAAGTGCATTTGTGTAGGATTCAGCAGTCATACCTCTATTGTCCGTCTGCATGGATGTCATGAAGTTTGCCACTTCTCTCTTAAGAAGTGTGAAGTTGGCTTTGGAGAAGTTTTTTATGATGGTTTCCCTAATTGGGGGTGGAGGTGGGATGTGGATGTCTAGGCAGATTAGCTTGTGGTCGGATCTGACCAACGGGGAATTGACCTCTGGTCTGGAACACCGGTTTCCCATGTTGGCAATGACCAGGTCTAGGATATTGCTGCCCCTGGTGGGGGTGTGAATAAGTTGATCCAAGGCGTTGGAATTTATGAATTCTAGAAAACATTGAGCAAAAGAGTTGGTACATGAGTAGTTTTCCCAGTTAATGGTGGGGTAGTTGAAATCACCCATTATTATGGTGTTGTGTTGTACCCTAATACTTTCCAGTGTATCAAGAAATGAGGAGTGGGAATCCTGGGGCATGGTGGGGGGTCTGTAGCAAGCTACAATTTGGGTTGCGGTCTTGCCCAGTATTAGTTGCACTTGGATAATCTCGGATGCATTATGCTGTGCAACTAGCCTGGAGGTGTGGATATCCTTAATGAATATAGACACGCCTCCGCCTTTCGTGCTTTGTTCTGGGTTAGGTGGCCGAAAGGTGTGGTATGAATTGTAGCCTGGTAATGCAGGGGTGCTCTCTGGAGCTTTGAACCAGGTCTCTGTCACTGCACAGATGTCAATGTTCTCCATTTTAAGGAGTGCCTTGAGTGAGTGCATTTTGAGGTTTAGACTTCTAGCATTGAGTAGCATTACCCTCAGATTTTGCTTGCTTGTACCTGTTATGGTGGTGAATTTGTCATTTGAACCTTGCCTAAAAAAGGCACTATAAGGGTGGCAAGAGCCTTAGCCAGTATCTGGAATCCTAGGGGTGACAGGTGCAGGCCATCTCTGGCAAAGCATCATGGTCTGTCGATCATATCGTCCCAGCCAGACAAATACTGGATCCCCTTAGAATGACATCAGAAGCTTAGTCAATTGTTGAAGTCAATCATTTTGTCCTTGTACTGTGGTATCATTCTGGGTGATGGCAGGATGCTACTCAGGGTTAGGGTCCTACATGCCTGGGATACAAGATCGGAGAGCTCCTCCATGTCTTTTTTCATGTAGTCTAGGGAGGTACGTCTCAGGTCATTCACACCAACATGGACAATGACAGTGTCATATTTGTACTTATTGTGGAGTGACCTGAGTGCATGCACGATGTGGTGGATCCTGGCACCTGACAGGCAGCTGACAGTAACTTTCTCCTTGTTTAGTCTAGTGAGTGGAACATCAGTGTGCCTGACTATAGTGAAGTGTACGTTATTATGCCTTATGGGCTGTGGTTGAGTGGCACACTGAGTTTGTAGGCTATGTGTCATTTGGGTTGTGTTAGGGGTGGAGTTTGCTTGCGTTTATGGTTTGGATGTCTCTGATGCTTGGGCAGGTTTTTATTGAGACCATCCGTGAATGTAGGTGCGTGTTTTGTGTTTCTATGTGTCTGTTTTGGTGGTGTAGGTTTTGAGGGACTATGTGATGAGTGTGGTGTGGTGCAAGTGTTTACCTTCTCCTCTTGACTGTCTAGTCCAGTCTTGGGTGAAGAGAGCTTTGCTTCCAGTTTGACTATATAAGTGCATCTTTCACAGGTTGTAGTGTTGGGTGGTAGGAGGAGAGGGTTGTCTGTGTACATGAGACAATTGCTGCACTGCCCCAAGATGCCCATATTCATCAGGTAGACAGGAGAAATCAGTGGAAGCTGACCCTTAGACATGCCTGGATAGGTGCTTATTTATTAAGTACTAAAACTGCTTTCCTCTAGACAAGTGAGTAATGTTGAGTGCTGTAGTAATTTGCAGCTTAGTGCTTACAATGAGTTCTGAACAAGTGCTGAGTTCAAAGAAACAGATTTGAGTGCTGAAACTAGAAAACTGGCTAGTTATAAAAAACAAAACTAAGCTAGAAGGCTTCCCTCCAACACAGAAGGGCTTGGGGGCTCAGAAGCCTACAAACAGTCTAGACCACTTAACAGGAAAGGCAGGAAACAAGCTTAACTGTTTTTGTTCTCTTTCCCAGATGCTCTCTTTGTACACAGTAGGAGTGCCTGAAATCAGAATATGATCTCACTGCACTCAGTTGAGTGAGCAAATGAGATGGGCCCAGAAGGAGTATCCAAACACAAATTTACAAGAGAGGCGGGCAGTTTCAAAGCCACTAAGATTAACACCAAAACAGAAACAGGGAGGGTGGGGAGCTAACTAAAGAACAGAGTCAAAACTTCCACTTCAATTAATATTCATGCAACACAATTAAATCAATTTGAATACTGTATTATTTGAAAAAAGTGCAGATAAAAGGTACTTAAATTCTCTTATATGTCCAGTTGAATACAGCTAGATCTTAGCCTGCCAAAGCTGAGGTTTTTAAGCAGAAAATATTTCAAACTGTACCACTTAAATAGGCAGTGACAGGAAATCATAGAATGTGGCTACCCCACACCTGCAATTACTAAAAGACAATAAAATTCAAGCAAGCACTAACTGAAGAACAGAGTCAAAACTTCCACTTCAGTTAATATTCATTCAACACAATTAAATCAATTTAAATACTGTATTATTTGAAAAAAGTGCAGATAAATGGTACTTAAATTCTCTTATACGTCCAGTTGAATACAGCTAGATCTTAGCCGGCCAAAGCTGTGGTTTATAAGCAGAAAATATTTCAAACTGTACCACTTAAATAGGCAGTGACAGGAAATCAAAGAATGTGGCTACCCCCACACCTGCAATTACTAACAGACAATGAAATTCAAGCAAGCGCTAACTGAAGAACAGAGTCAAAACTTCCACTTCAGTTAATATTCATGCAACACAATTAAATCAATTTAAATACTGTATTATTTGAAAAAAGTGCAGATAAAAGGTACTTAAATTCTCTTATACATCCAGTTGAATACAGTTAGATCTTATCTGGCCAAAGCTGAGGTTTCTAAGCAGAAAATATTTCAAACTGTACCACTTAAATAGGCAGTGACAGGAAATCAAAGAATGTGGCTACCCCCACACCTGCAATTACTAACAGACAATAACATTCAAGCAAGCACTAACTGAAGAACAGAGTCAAAACTTCCACTTCAGTTAATATTCATGCAACACAATTAAATCAATTTAAATACTGTATTATTTAAAAAAAGTGCAGATAAAAGGTACTTAAATTCTCTTATACGTCCAGTTGAATACAGCTAGATATTAGCCGGCCAAAGCTGAGGTTTTTAAGCAGAAAATATTTCAAACTGTACCACTTAAATAGGCAGTGACAGGAAATCAAAGAATGTGGCTACCCCCACACCTGCAATTACTAACATACAATAAAATTCAAGCAAGCACTAACTGAAGAACAGAGTCAAAACTTCCACTTCAGTTAATATTCATGCAACACAATGAAATAAATTTAAATACTGTATTATTTGAAAAAGTGCAGATAAAAGGTACTTAAATTCTCTTCTACATCCAGTTGAATACAGCTAGATCTTAGCCAACCAAAGCTGAGGTTTTTAAGAGTTAAGAATTTACAGAGTTTTCAGGCATATTATCCATGTATGTGGACCAGCTCTTATTTTAATTATTTACAAATGAAGTCCATTGGTAAAAGTTTGCTTCACTTTATTGGGAGGCCCCAGGATGATTCTGCTGTACTGTGTTGCATTACACAGTATGCAAAATTTCAGTCATTAGCTTTGGGTCTACTTTAGTTAAACGATAGCGGAATCTGTCGAATACAAATCCGTTGACACATAAACAGCGAAATGCGATAATGTCGAACACGCAAAACTGAGAAATTTAAACATCGAAACCGAAATAGTCAGCCAACCCCACCACCCATAACATACTACCTAAGCAAACACAACAACAAAAAACACATACAATACACTAACTAAAACCCTACTACTAACCCTAAATTAAAACACCAAAACCCCAATTGTAACCCACACTAAACCCCACATACACAACTATCTATGCACTACCCTTAACCCATCCCTCAACCCTAAGGTCTGTAACTACCAAACACTTACTCTACAGAACTATACCCACACAAAGTAAATATTCCACACACATACACTTAACAAAACCCTACACTAAACCTTACATACATTACCTATCTATGCACTTACCTTAACCCGCACCCTAACCCTAAGGTCCGTAACCATCACACACTTACCTTATGGAGCTATACCGCAGACAGGCCAACTATGACAATTCGACATTTCCGATTTCGCTACTTAGTGCATTCAACGTTTCTGCTTTTTGCTGTTTACGTGTCGATGGATTCGTATTCAACGGATTCCGCTTTCGTTTAATGAAAGTAGACACATTAGGTTTACTTATGCATTTTATGTCTACTTTTCTGCAAGAATTCCAGTGTTAATTCTTTTCCATGTTCCACTTTGTACAACATCAGGTTAACAGTTATATTAAGAATGTTTTGCACAATTCCAAGATGTTGGCCTGCACTTTTTATTACGTAATATGTAACCATCAAGACACTCAGTGCTCCATGACTGACAAGTTTGTGAATCTTGGAGATTTACAGCTCATTTTCATACATAACATATACCTTCGCTCCTAAAGGAATGTAGGTGTGTGTGTGTGTGTGTGTGTGTGTGTGTGTGTGTGTGTGTGTGTGTGTGTGTGTGTGTGTGTGTGTGTGTGTGTGTGTGTGTGTGTGTAACTTTTCCCAGGTGTTTGGGTGACTTTCTGAATTTGGTATGGTTCCGGTATGCGAGTATATCCATGTACCAGACAAACACAATTATATTAATACTCTATGAATCTGTTTCAGTCTGTAGCAAAGAATCAGAGTGATATTCTAAAAAATGTGTGCTGGCTTGAATGAATGCTTAGGATGCTTATAGGGAGATACCATATAAAAATATCACCAGAAGTAGTTCAAAAGTTCATAGGTGTGTACTAGGCTAATGAAACCCACAGGCCTTTTTAAGCCTAGCCACGCATCCCAAATCTCTGACAAGTTCTTCTGATTCATGCTCCATTGTGGTTAAGGCTAAAACTGGCCATGAGTAAAAGTGCATGATGTCACTATTGTGGTCAAACAGGCAAAGAGAAACTTTGTTTTGATCTAAAAGATCTTAATAAATTGATTGGGGGAAGGCATTATCCATTGCAAGGTACAAAATAAATGGTTGCAGCTATGTTAATATCTAGGTAATTTTCAGTACTTGATACAAAATAAGGATTTGACAGATAAACTTGCATGAAACATGTTTCAAACTCTGTCCATTCAATGCACCTTTAGTTAACTGCAGTCTTAAAAATGCCTTTTAGAATCTCAACAGCCTCAGAAATATTCGAGTAAACTGTAGAAAATATGACAGAGGATTAGAAAGGGTCATTAACATTGCTCACAAAATTCTAATTTGGGATGTGACAAAACAGGAACATAACAGATGACAAATTAAGTTAATGAACAGACTGAGATTACAGGACATGAAACCCAAAGAAAAAAAAAACAGATGTCAGACAGGTGTAACTTCTCTAAAATATGTGGAACATTTGTTGACTGAGTGATCTGCAGTCAGATGATAACAGAGTTAGTTATGTTGTGAACATATCGGTATTTTAGCTGCTCTTTGTGGCCTAGCTGTCACTGATTCAATAGACATCTGGATAGAGAAAGCCTATAAGTATATTTTTGGTCACTTAATCTGTTATCAGTGATAGTCAACAAAACTGTGCTGCATTTATTAATTTGCTTGCGATTGCTTTGTTTGGTGTCAGCATTTTGTTTCAGTTAACAAAACTGATACATTTATTAATTTGCTTGAGATTGCTTTTCTTGGTGTCTGCATTTTATTTTAGTTGAAAAACTGCTGCATTTATTAATTTGCTTGAGATTGCTTTTCTTGGTGTCTGCATTTTGTTTTAGTTAAAACTGCTGCATTTATTAATTTGCTTGAGATTGCTTTTCTTGGTGTCTGCATTTTGTTTTAGTTAAAACTGCTGCATTTATTAATTTGCTTGAGATTGCTTTTCTTAGTGTCTGCATTTTGCTTTATGTCTTACTGATAGTTAACAAACCTGTAGTGCTGTTATTTATTTGCGTGATATTTCTGGTCACTGTCTAGATCCTGTTCAGCTGGTTTCATAATGGGGGGTTGTTTAACTTCTTTTGAAGCCAGCCTATCCAAGGTGTGAGTACAGCTTTTGTGTTATCTGATTCCCTGAGGCTCTTAAGTTTTCCTTTATACTACTGTATAAGGAGTTACAATTATGTGAGACAGTATCAGTATCTTAGCTGCTCTGTGTGTCCTAGCTGTGACTAATTCAATAAACATCTGGATAGAGAAAGCCTATAAGTATATTTATGGGCACTTAATCTGTTATCAGTGATAGTCAAAAAAACTGTGCTGCATTTATTAATTTGCTTGAGATTGCTTTCCTTGGTGTTGGCATTTTGTTTAAGTTAACAAAACTGCTGCATTTATTAATTTGCTTAAGATTGCTTTTCTCTGTGTCTACATTTTGTTTTAGTTGAAAAACTGCTGCATTTATTAATTTGCTTGAGTTTGCTTTTCTTGATGTCTGCATTCTGTTTTAGTTAAAACTGCTGCATTTATTAATTTGCTTGAGATTGGTTTTCTTGGTGTCTGCATTTTGTTTTAGTTAACAAAACTGCTGTATTTATTAATTTGCTTGAGATTGCTTTTCTTGATGTCTGCATTTTGTTTTAGTTAACAAAACTGCTGCATTTATTAATTTGCTTGAGATTGCCATTCTTAGTGTTTGCATTTGTTTTAGTTATAACTGCTGAATTTATTAATTTGCTTGAGATTGCTTTTCTTAGTGTTTGCATTGTGTTTTCTGTTTTACTGACAGTTAACAAATCTGTAGTGCTGTTATTTATTTGCTTGATATTTCTGGTCACTGTCTAGAACCTGTTCAGCTGGATTCATAGTGAGGGTTGTCTACCTTCTTTTGAAGCCACCCTATCCAAGGTGTGAGCACAGCTTTTTATGTTATCTGATTCCCTGTGGCTCTTACGTTTTCCTTTATACTACTGTATAAGGAATTACAATCCTGTGAAACAGTATCAGTATCTTAGCTGTTTTTTGTGGCCTAGCTGTGACTGATTCAATAGACACCTGGATACAGAAAGCCCATAAGTATATTTTTGGCACTTAATCTGTTATTGGTGATAGTCAACAAAACAGTGCTGCATTTATTAATTTGCATGAGATTGCTTTTCTTAGCATCTGCATTTTGTTTTAGTTAACAAAACTGCTGCATTTATTAATTTGCTTGAGATTGCTTTTCTTGGTGTCTGCATTTTGTTTTACTTAAAACTGCTGCCTTTATTAATTTGCTTGATATTGCTTTTCTTGGTGTGTGCATTTTATTTTAGTTAACAAAACTGCTACATTTATTAATTTGCTTGAGATTGCTTTTCTTGGTGTCTGCATTTTGTTTTAGTTAAATATGCTGCATTTATTAATTTGCTTGAGATTGCTTTTCTTGGTGTCTGCATTTTGTTTTAGTTAACAAAACTGCAGCATTTATTAATTTGTTTGAGATTGCTTTTCTTAGTGTCTGCATTTGTTTTCTGTCTTACTGACAATTAACAAAACTGTGGTGCTGTTATTTATTTGCTTGATATTTCTGGTCACTGTCTAGATCATGTTCAGCTGGTTTCATAGTGGGGGTTGTCTACCCTCTTTTGAAGCCAGCCTATCCAAGGTGTAAGCACAGCTTTTTGTGTTATCTAATTCCCTGAGGCTCTTAAGTTTTCCTTTATGCTACTGTATAAGAAGTTACAATTCTGTGAGGTAGTATCAGTATCTTAGTTGCTCTTTGTGGCCTAGTTGTCACTGATTCAACAGACACCTGAATACAGGAAGCCTATAAGTATATTTTTTGGCACTTAATCTCTTATTAGTGAAAGTCAACAAAACTATGCGGCATTTATTAATTTGCTTGAGATTGCTTTTCTTGGTGTCGGCATTTTGTTTCAGTTAACAAAACTGCTGCATTTATTAATTTGCTTAAGATTGCTTTTCACTGTGTCTACATTTTGTTTTAGTTGAAAAACTGCTGCATTTATTAATTTGCTTGAGTTTGCTTTTCTTGATGTCTGCATTCTGTTTTAGTTAAAACTGCTGCATTTATTAATTTGCTTGAGATGGCCGTTCTTAGTGTTTGCATTTGTTTTAGTTATAACTGCTGGATTTATTAATTTGCTTGAGATTGCTTTTCTTAGTGTCTGCATTTTGTTTTCTGTTTTACTGACAGTTAACAAATCTGTAGTGCTGTTATTTATTTGCTTGATATTTCTGGTCACTGTCTAGAACCTGTTCAGCTGGATTCATGATAGTCAACAAAACAGTGCTGCATTTATTAATTTGCATGAGATTGCTTTTCTTAGCATCTGCATTTTGTTTTAGTTAACAAAACTGCTGCATTTATTAATTTGCTTGAGATTGCTTTTCTTGGTGTCTGCATTTTGTTTCACTTAAAACTGCTGCCTTTATTAATTTGCTTGATATTGCTTTTCTTGGTGTGTGCATTTTATTTACATTTATTAATTTGCTTGAGATTGCTTTTCTTGGTGTCTGCATTTTGTTTTAGTTAAAACTGCTGCATTTATTAATTTGCTTGAGATTGCTTTTCTTGGTGTCTGCATTTTGTTTTAGTTAAAACTGCTGCATTTATTAATTTGCTTGAGATTGCTTTTCTTGGTGTCTGCATTTTGTTTTAGTTAACAAAACTGCTGCATTTATTAATTTGCTTGAGATTGCTTTTCTTAGTGTCTGCATTTTGCATTATGTCTTACTAATAGTTAACAAACCTGTAGTGCTGTTATTTATTTGCGTGATATTTCTGGTCACTGTCTAGATCCTGTTCAGCTGGTTTCATAATGGGGGGTTGTTTAACTTCTTTTGAAGCCAGCCTATCCAAGGTGTGAGTACAGCTTTTGTGTTATCTGATTCCCTGATGTTCTTAAGTTTTCCTTTATACTACTGTATAAGGAGTTACAATTATGTGAGACAGTATCAGTATCTTAGCTGCTCTGTGTGTCCTAGCTGTGACTAATTCAATAAACATCTGGATAGAGAAAGCCTATAAGTATATTTATGGGCACTTAATCTGTTATCAGTGATAGTCAACAAAACTGTGCTCCATTTATTAATTTGCTTGAGATTGCTTTTCTTGGTGTTGGCATTTTGTTTAAGTTAACAAAACTGCTGCATTTATTAATTTGCTTAAGATTGCTTTTCTCTGTGTCTACATTTTGTTTTAGTTGAAAAACTGCTGCATTTATTAATTTGCTTGAGTTTGCTTTTCTTGATGTCTGCATTCTGTTTTAGTTAAAACTGCTGCATTTATTAATTTGCTTGAGATTGGTTTTCTTGGTGTCTGCATTTTGTTTTAGTTAACAAAACTGCTGTGTTTATTAATTTGCTTGAGATTGCTTTTCTTGATGTCTGCATTTTGTTTTAGTTAACAAAACTGCTGCATTTATTAATTTGCTTGAGATTGCCGTTCTTAGTGTTTGCATTTGTTTTAGTTATAACAGCTGAATTTATTAATTTGCTTGAGATTGCTTTTCTTAGTGTCTGCATTTTGTTTTCTGTTTTACTGACAGTTAACAAATCTGTAGTGCTGTTATTTATTTGCTTGATATTTCTGGTCACTGTCTAGAACCTGTTCAGCTGGATTCATAGTAAGGGTTGTCTACCTTCTTTTGAAGCCACCCTATCCAAGGTGTGAGCACAGCTTTTTATGTTATCTGATTCCCTGTGGCTCTTATGTTTTCCTTTATACTACTGTATAAGGAATTACAATCCTGTGAAACAGTATCAGTATCTTAGCTGTTCTTTGTGGCCTAGCTGTGACTGATTCAATAGACACCTGGATACAGAAAGCCCATAAGTATATTTTTGGCACTTAATCTGTTATCAGTGATAGTCAACAAAACAGTGCTGCATTTATTAATTTGCATGAGATTGCTTTTCTTAGCATCTGCATTTTGTTTTAGTTAACAAAACTGCTGCATTTATTAATTTGCTTGAGATTACTTTTCTTGGTGTCTGCATTTTGTTTTAGTTAACAAAACTGGTGCATTTATTAATTTGCTTAAGATTGCTTTTCGTTGTGTCTGCATTTTGTCTTAGTTAACAAAACTGCTGCCTTTATTAATTTGCTTAACATTGCTATTGGTGTGTGCAATTTATTTTAGTTAACAAAGCTGCTACATTTATTAATTTGCTTGAGATTGCTTTTCTTGGTGTCTGCATTTTATTTTAGTTAACAAAACTGCTCCATTTATTAATTTGCTTGAGATTGCTTTTCTTGTTGTCTGCATTTTGTTTTAGTTAACAAAACTGCTGCATTTATTAATTTGCTTGAGATTGCTTTTCTTGGTGTCTGCATTTTGATTTAGTTAACAAAACTGCAGCATTTATTAATTTGTTTGAGATTGCTTTTCTTGTTTTCTGTCTTACTGACAGTTAACAAAACTGTGGTGCTGTTATTTATTTGCTTGATATGTCTGGTCACTGTCTAGATCATGTTCAGCTGGTTTCATAGTGGGGGTTGTCTACCTCTTTTGAAGCCAGCCTATCCAAGGTGTGAGCACAGCTTTTTGTATTATCTAATTCCCTGAGGCTCTTAAGTTTTCCTTTATGCTACTGTATAAGAAGTTACAATTCTGTGAGGTAGTATCAGTATGTTAGTTGTTCTTTGTGGCCTAGTTGTCACTGATTCAATAGACACCTGAATACAGGAAGCCTACAAGAATATTTTTGGCACTTAATCTCTTATCAGTGAAAGTCAACAAAACTATGCTGCATTTATTAATTTGCTTGAGATTGCTTTTCTTTATGTCTATATTTTATTTTAGTTAACAAAACTGCTGCATTTATTAATTTGATTGAGATTGCTTTTCTTGGTGTCTGCATTTTATTTTAGTTAACAAAATGGCTCCATTTATTAATTTGCTTGAGATTGCTTTTCTCGGTGTATGCATTTTGTTTTAGTTAAAACTTCTGCATTTATTAATTTGCTTGAGATTGCTTTTCTTGGTGTCTGCATTTTGTTTTAGTTAAAACTGCTGCCTTTATTAATTTGCTTGATATTGCTTTTCTTGTTGTGTGCATTTTATTTTAGTTAACAAAACTGCTGCATTTATTAATTTGCTTGAGATTGCTTTTCTTGGTGTCTGCATTTTGTTTTAGTTAAATATGCTGCATTTATTAATTTGCTTGAGATTGCTTTTCTTGGTGTCTGCATTTTGTTTTAGTTAACAAAACTGCTGCATTTATTAATTTGTTTGAGATTGCTTTTCTTAGTGTCTGCATTTGTTTTCTGTCTTACTGACAATTAACAAAACTGTGGTGCTGTTATTTATTTGCTTGATATTTCTGGTCACTGTCTAGATCATGTTCAGCTGGTTTCATAGTGGGGGTTGTCAACACTCTTTTGAAGCCAGGCTATCCAAGGTGTGAGCACAGCTTTTTGTGTTATCTAATTCCCTGAGGCTCTTAAGTTTTCCTTTATGCTACTGTATAAGGAGTTACAACTCTGTGAGGTAGTATCAGTATCTTAGTTGCTCTTTGTGGCCTAGTTGTCACTGATTCAACAGACACCTGAATACAGGAAGCCTATAAATATATTTTTTGGCACTTAATTTCTTATTAGGGAAAGTCAACAAAACTATGCTGCATTTATTAATTTGCTTGAGATTGCCTTTCTTGGTGTCTACATTTTATTTTAGTTAACAAAACTGCTGCATTTATTAATTTTCTTGAGATCACTTTTCTTGGTGTCTGCATTTTGTTTTAGTCAAAACTGCTGCATTTATTAATTTGCTTGAGATTGCTTTTCTTGGTGTCTGCATTTTGTTTTAGTTAAAACTGTTGCATTTATTAATTTGCTTGAGATTGCTTTTCTTGGTGTGTGCATTTTGTTTTAGCTAACAAAACTGCTGCATTTATTAATTTGCTTGAGATTGCTTTTCTTAGTGTCTGCATTTGTTTTCTGTCTTACTGACAATTAACAAAACTGTGGTGCTGTTATTTATTTGCTTGATATTTCTGGTCACTGTCTAGATCATGTTCAGCTGGTTTCATAGTGGGGGTTGTCTACCCTCTTTTGAAGCCAGCCTATCCAAGGTGTAAGCACAGCTTTCTGTGTTATCTAATTCCCTGAGCTAAGTTTCCTTTATTTATGCTACTGTATAAGAAGTTACAATTGAGTGAGGTAGTATCATTATTTGCTCTTCTTTTTGTGGCCTAGTTGTCACTGATTCAACAGACACCTGAATACAGGAAGCCTATAAGTATATTTTGGCATAATCTTATTAGTGAAAGTCAACAAAACTATGCGGCATTTATTAATTTGCTTGAGATTGCTTTTCTTGGTGTCTGCATTTTGTTTTAGTTAAAACTGCTGCATTTATTAATTTGCTTGAGATTGCTTTTCTTGGTGTCTGCATTTTGTTTTAGTTAAAACTGCTGCATTTATTAATTTGCTTGAGATTGCTTTTCTTAGTGTCTGCATTTTGCATTATGTCTTACTAATAGTTAACAAACCTGTAGTGCTGTTATTTATTTGATATTTCTGGTCACTGTCTAGATCCTGTGCAGCTGGTTTCTTAATGGGGGGTTGTTTAACTTCTTTTGAAGCCAGCCTATCCAAGGTGTGAGTACAGCTTTTGTGTTATCTGATTCCCTGATGTTCTTAAGTTTTCCTTTATACTACTGTATAAGGAGTTACAATTATGTGAGACAGTATCAGTATCTTAGCTGCTCTGGGCACTTAATCTGTTATCAGTGATAGTCAACAAAACTGTGCTCCATTTATTAATTTGTATGAGATTGCTTTTCTTGGTGTCGGCATTTTGTTTAAGTTAACAAAACTGCTGCATTCATTAATTTGCTTAAGATTGCTTTTCTGGTGTCTACATTTTGTTTTAGTTGAAAAACTGCTGCATTTATTAATTTGCTTGAGTTTGCTTTTCTTGATGTCTGCATTCTGTTTTAGTTAAAACTGCTGCATTTATTAATTTGCTTGAGATTGGATTTCTTGGTGTCTGCATTTTGTTTTAGTTAACAAAACTGCTGTGTTTATTAATTTGCTTGAGATTGCTTTTCTTGATGTCTGCATTTTGTTTTAGTTAACAAAACTGCTGCATTTATTAATTTGCTTGAGATTGCCATTCTTAGTGTTTGCATTTGTTTTAGTTATAACTGCTGGATTTATTAATTTGCTTGAGATTGCTTTTCTTAGTGTCTGCATTTTGTTTTCTGTTTTACTGACAGTTAACAAATCTGTAGTGCTGTTATTTATTTGCTTGATATTTCTGGTCACTGTCTAGAACCTGTTCAGCTGGATTCATAGTAAGGGTTGTCTACCTTCTTTTGAAGCCACCCTATCCAAGGTGTGAGCACAGCTTTTTATGTTATCTGATTCCCTGTGGCTCTTATGTTTTCCTTTATACTACTGTATAAGGAATTACAATCCTGTGAAACAGTATCAGTATCTTAGCTGTTCTTTGTGGCCTAGCTGTGACTGATTCAATAGACACCTGGATACAGAAAGCCCATAAGTATATTTTTGGCACTTAATCTGTTATCAGTGATAGTCAACAAAACAGTGCTGCATTTATTAATTTGCATGAGATTGCTTTTCTTAGCATCTGCATTTTGTTTTAGTTAACAAAACTGCTGCATTTATTAATTTGCTTGAGATTACTTTTCTTGGTGTCTGCATTTTGTTTTAGTTAACAAAACTGGTGCATTTATTAATTTGCTTGAGATTGCTTTTCTTGGTGTCGGCATTTTGTCTTAGTTAACAAAACTGCTGCCTTTATTAATTTGCTTAACATTGCTATTGCAATTTATTTTAGTTAACAAAGCTGCTACATTTATTAATTTGCTTGAGATTGCTTTTCTTGGTGTCTGCATTTTATTTTAGTTAACAAAACTGCTCCATTTATTAATTTGCTTGAGATTGCTTTTCTTGTTGTCTGCATTTTGTTTTAGTTAACAGAACTGCTGCATTTATTAATTTGCTTGAGATTGCTTTTTTTGGTGTCTGCATTTTGTTTTAGTTAACAAACCTACAGCATTTTTTAATTTGCTTGAGATAGCTTTCTTAGTGTCTGCATTTGTTTTCCGTCTTACTGACAGTTAACAAAACTGTGGTGCTGTTATTTATTTGCTTTATATTTCTGGTCACTGTCTAGAACATGTTCAGCTGGTTTCATAGTGGGGTTGTCTACCTCTTTTGAAGCCAGCCTATCCAAGGTGTGAGCACAGCTTTTTGTGTTATCTAATTCCCTGAGGCTCTTAAGTTTTCCTTTATGCTACTGCATAAGAAGTTACAATTCTGTGAGGTAGTATCAGTATCTTAGTTGCTCTTTGTGGCCTAGTTGTCACTGATTCAATAGACACCTGAATACAGGAAGCCTATAAGAATATTTTTGGCACTTAATCTCTTATCAGTGAAAGTCAACAACACTATGCTGCATTTATTAATTTGCTTGAGACTGCTTTTCTTGGTGTCTATATTTTATTTTAGTTAACAAAACTGCTGCATTTATTAATTTGATTTTGATTGCTTTTCTTGGTGTCTGCATTTTATTTTAGTTAACAAAATGGCTCCATTTATTAAATTGCTTGAGATTTGTTTTCTTGGTGTCTGCATTTTGTTTAAGTTTACAAACCTGCTGCATTTTCTAATTTGCTTGAGATTGTTTTTCTTGGTGTCTGCATTTTGTTTTAGTTAAAACTGCTGCATTTATTAGTTTGCTTGAGATTGCTTTTCTTGGTGTCTGCATTTTGTTTTAGTTAACAAAACTGCTGCATTTATTAATTTGTTTGAGATTGCTTTTCTTAGTGTCTGCATTTGTTTTCTGTCTTACTGACAATTAACAAAACTGTGGTGCTGTTATTTATTTGCTTGATATTTCTGGTCACTGTCTAGATCATGTTCAGCTGGTTTCATAGTGGGGGTTGTCTACCCTCTTTTGAAGCCAGCCTATCCAAGGTGTGAGCACAGCTTTTTGTGTTATCTAATTCTCTGAGGCTCTTAAGTTTTCCTTTATGCTACTGTATAAGGAGTTACAACTCTGTGAGGTAGTATCAGTATCTTAGTTGCTCTTTGTGGCCTAGTTGTCACTGATTCAACAGACACCTGAATACAGGAAGCCTATAAGTATATTTTTTGGCACTTAATCTCTTATTAGTGAAAGTCAACAAAACTATGCGGCATTTATTAATTAAACTGTTGCCTTTATTAATTTGCTTGAGATTGCTTTTCTTGGTGTCTGCATTTTGTTTTAGTTAAAACTGCTGCATTTATTAATTTGCTTGAGATTGCTTTTCTTGGTGTCTGCATTTTGTTTTAGTTAACAAAACTGCTGCATTTATTAATTTGCTTGAGATTGCTTTTCTTGATGTCTGCATTTTGTTTTAGTTAACAAAACTGCTGCATTTATTAATTTGCTTGAGATTGCCATTCTTAGTGTTTGCATTTGTTTTAGTTACAACTGCTGGATTTATTAATTTGCTTGAGATTGCTTTTCTTAGTGTCTGCATTTTGTTTTCTGTTTTACTGACAGTTAACAAATCTGTAGTGCTGTTATTTATTTGCTTGATATTTCTGGTCACTGTCTAGAACCTGTTCAGCTGGATTCATAGTAAGGGTTGTCTACCTTCTTTTGAAGCCACCCTATCCAAGGTGTGAGCACAGCTTTTTATGTTATCTGATTTCCTGTGGCTATTATGTTTTCCTTTATACTACTGAATAAGGAATTACAATCCTGTGAAACAGTATCAGTATCTTAGCTGTTCTTTGTGGCCTAGCTGTGACTGATTCAATAGACACCTGGATACAGAAAGCCCATAAGTATATTTTTGGCACTTAATCTGTTATCGGTGATAGTCAACAAAACAGTGCTGCATTTATTAATTTGCATGAGATTGCTTTTCTTAGCATCTGCATTTTGTTTTAGTTAACAAAACTGCTGCATTTATTAATTTGCTTGAGATTGCTTTTCTTGGTGTCTGCATTTTGTTTTACTTAAAACTGCTGCCTTTATTAATTTGCTTGATATTTCTTTTCTTGGTGTGTGCTGTGTATTTTAGTTAACAAAACTGCTACATTTATTAATTTGCTTCAGATTGCTTTTCTTGGTGTCTGCATTTTGTTTTAGTTAAATATGCTGCATTTATTAATTTGCTTGAGATTGCTTTTCTTGGTGTCTGCATTTTGTTTTAGTTAACAAAACTGCAGCATTTATTAATTTGTTTGAGATTGCTTTTCTTAGTGTCTGCATTTGTTTTCTGTCTTACTGACAATTAACAAAACTGTGGTGCTGTTATTTATTTGCTTGATATTTCTGGTCACTGTCTAGATCATGTTCAGCTGGTTTCATAGTGGGGGTTGTCTACCCTCTTTTGAAGCCAGCCTATCCAAGGTGTGAGCACAGCTTTTTGTGTTATCTAATTCCCTGAGGCTCTTAGGTTTTCCTTTATGCTACTGTATAAGGAGTTACAATTCTGTGAGGTAGTATCAGTATCTTAGTTGCTCTTTGTGGCCTAGTTGTCACTGATTCAACAGACACCTGAATGCAGGAAGCCTATAAGTATATTTTTTGGCACTTAATCTCTTATTAGTGAAAGTCAACAAAACTATGCGGCATTTATTAAATTGCTTGAGATTGCCTTTCTTGGTGTCTACATTTTATTTTAGTTAACAAAACTGCTGCATTTATTAATTTTCTTGAGATCACTTTTCTTGGTGTCTGCATTTTATTTTAGTTGAAAAACTGTTGCATTTATTAATTTGCTTGAGATTGCTTTTCTTGGTGTCTGCATTTTGTTTTAGTTAAAACTACTGCATTTATTAATTTGCTTGAGATTGCTTTTCTTGGTGTCTGCATTTTGTTTTCTGACTTACTGATAGTTAACAAACCTGTAGTGCTGTTATTTATTTGCGTGATATTTCTGGTCACTGTCTAGATCCTGTTCAGCTGGTTTCATAATGGGGGGTTGTTTAACTTCTTTTGAAGCCAGCCTATCCAAGGTGTGAGTACAGCTTTTGTGTTATCTGATTCCCTGAGGCTCTTAAGTTTTCCTTTATACTACTGTATAAGGAGTTACAATTATGTGAGACAGTATCAGTATCTTAGCTGCTCTGTGTGTCCTAGCTGTGACTAATTCAATAAACATCTGGATAGAGAAAGCCTATAAGTATATTTATGGGCACTTAATCTGTTATCAGTGATAGTCAACAAAACTGTGCTGCATTTATTAATTTGCTTGAGATTGCTTTTCTTGGTGTCGGCATTTTTTTTCAGTTAACAAAACTGCTGCATTTATTAATTTGCTTAAGACTGCTTTTCTCTGTGTCTACATTTTGTTTTAGTTGAAAAACTGCTGCATTTATTAATTTGCTTGAGTTTGCTTTTCTTGATGTATGCATTCTGTTTTAGTTAAAACTGCTGCATTTATTAATTTGCTTGAGATTTTTTTTTTGGTGTCTGCATTTTGTTTTAGTTAAAACTGCTGTGTTTATTAATTTGCTTGAGATTGCTTTTCTTGATGTCTGCATTTTGTTTTAGTTAACAAAACTGCTGCATTTATTAATTTGCTTGAGATGGCCATTCTTAGTGTTTGCATTTGTTTTAGTTATAACAGCTGAATTTATTAATTTGCTTGAGATTGCTTTTCTTAGTGTCTGCATTTTGTTTTCTGTTTTACTGACAGTTAACAAATCTGTAGTGCTGTTATTTATTTGCTTGATATTTCTGGTCACTGTCTAGAACCTGTTCAGCTGGATTCATAGTAAGGGTTGTCTACCTTCTTTTGAAGCCACCCTATTCAAGGTGTGAGCACAGCTTTTTATGTTATCTGATTCCTTGTGGCTCTTATGTTTTCCTTTATACTGCTGTATAAGGAATTACAATCCTGTGAACCAGTATCAGTTTCTTAACTGTTCTTTGTGGCCTAGCTGTGACTGATTCAATAGACACCTGGATACAGAAAACCTATAAGTATATTTTTGGCACTTAATCTGTTATCAGTGATAGTCAACAAATCAGTGCTGCATGTATTAATTTGCATGAGATTGCTTTTCTTAGCATCTGCATTTTGTTTTAGTTAACAAAACTGCTGCATTTATTAATTTGCTTGAGATTACTTTTCTTGATGTCTGCATTTTGTTTTAAACAAAACTGGTGCATTTATTAATTTGCTTAATACTGCTTTTCATTGTGTCTGCATTTTGTCTTAGTTAAAACTGCTGCCTTTATTAATTTGCTTAACATTGCTATTGGTGTGTGCATTTTATTTTAGTTAACAAAGCTGCTACATTTATTAATTTGCTTGAGATTGCTTTTCTTGGTGTCTGCATTTTATTTTAGTTAACAAAACTGCTCCATTTATTAATTTGCTTGAGATTGCTTTTCTTGTTGTCTGCATTTTGTTTTAGTTAACAAAACTGCTGCATTTATTAATTTGCTTGAGATTGCTTTTCTTGGTGTCTGCATTTTGTTTTAGTTAACAAAACTGCAGCATTTATTAATTTGTTTGAGATTGCTTTTCTTGTTTTCTGTCTTACTGACAGTTAACAAAATGGTGGTGCTGTTATTTATTTGCTTGATATTTCTGGTCACTGTCTAGATCATGTCTAGCTGGTTTCATATTGGGGGTTGTCTACCCTCTTTTGAAGCCAGCCTATCCAAGGTGTGAGCACAGCTTTTTATGTTATCTGATTCCCTGTGGCTCTTATGTTTTCCTTTATACTGCTGTATAAGGAATTACAATCCCGTGAAACAGTATCAGTTTCTTAGCTGTTCTTTGTGGCCTAGCTGTGACTGAT
The DNA here is from genome assembly GCF_019279795.1 of Protopterus annectens. Taxonomy (NCBI): domain Eukaryota; kingdom Metazoa; phylum Chordata; order Ceratodontiformes; family Protopteridae; genus Protopterus; species Protopterus annectens. Next base: position 1,854,388,094 of record NC_056739.1, on the reverse strand, counting down.
TCAATAGACACCTGGATACAGAAAGCCCATAAGTATATTTTTGGCACTTAATCTGTTATCAGTGATAGTCAGCAAAACAGTGCTGCATTTATTAATTTGCATGAGATTGCTTTTCTTAGCATCTGTATTTTGTTTTAGTTAACAAAACTGTTGCATTTATTAATTTGCTTGAGATTACTTTTCTTGGTGTCTGCATTTTGTTTTAGTTAACAAAACTGGTGCATTTATTAATTTGCTTAAGACTGCTTTTTGTTGTGTCTGCATTTTGTCTTAGTTAACAAAACTGCTGCCTTTATTAATTTGCTTAACATTGCTATTGGTGTGTGCATTTTATTTTAGTTAACAAAGCTGCTACATTTATTAATTTGCTTGAGATTGCTTTTCTTGGTGTCTGCATTTTATTTTAGTTAACAAAACTGCTCCATTTATTAATTTGCTTGAGATTGCTTTTCTTGTTGTCTGCATTTTGTTTTAGTTAACAAAACTGTTGCATTTATTAATTTGCTTGAGATTACTTTTCTTGGTGTCTGCATTTTGTTTTAGTTAACAAAACTGCAGCATTTATTAATTTGTTTGAGATTGCTTTTCTTGTTTTCTGTCTTACTGACAGTTAAAAAAACTGTGGTGCTGTTATTTATTTGCTTGATATTTCTGGTCACTGTCTAGATCATGTTCAGCTTGTTTCATAGTGGGGGTTGTCTACCCTCTTTTGAAGCCAGCCTTTCCAAGGTGTGAGCACAGCTTTTTGTGTTATCTAATTCCCTGAGGCTCTTAAGTTTTCCTTTATGCTACTGTATAAGAAGTTACAATTCTGTGAGGTAGTATAAGTATCTTAGTTGCTCTTTGTGGCCTAGTTGTCACTGATTCAATAGACACCTGAATACAGGAAGCCTATAAGAATATTTTTGGCACTTAATCTCTTATCAGTGAAAGTCAACAAAACTATGCTGCATTTATTAATTTGCTTGAGATTGCTTTTCTTTATGTCTATATTTTATTTTAGTTAACAAAACTGCTGCACTTATTAATTTGATTGAAATTGCTTTTCTTGGTGTCTGCATTTTATTTTAGTTAACAAAATGGCTCCATTTATTAATTTGCTTGAGATTGCTTTTCTTGGTGTCTGCATTTTATTTTAGTTAAAACTTCTGCATTTATTAATTTGCTTGAGATTGCTTTTCTTGGTGTCTGCATTTTGTTTTAGTTAAAACTGCTGCCTTTATTAATTTGCTTGATATTGCTTTTCTTGGTGTGTGCATTTTATTTTAGTTAACAAAACTGCTGCATTTATTAATTTGCTTGAGATTACTTTTCTTGGTGTCTGCATTTTGTTTTAGTTAAATATGCTGCATTTATTAATTTGCTTGAGATTGCTTTTCTTGGTGTCTGCATTTTGTTTTAGTTAACAAAACTGCTGCATTTATTAATTTGTTTGAGATTGCTTTTCTTAGTGTCTGCATTTGTTTTCTGTCTTACTGACAATTAACAAAACTGTGGTGCTGTTATTTATTTGCTTGATATTTCTGGTCACTGTCTAGATCCTGTTCAGCTGGTTTCATAGTGGGGGTTGTCTACCCTCTTTTGAAGCCAGCCTATCCAAGGTGTGAGCACAGCTTTTTGTGTTATCTAATTCCCTGAGGCTCTTAAGTTTTCCTTTATGGTACTGTATAAGGAGTTACAATTATGTGAGGTAGTATCAGTATCTTAGTTGCTCTTTGTGGCCTAGTTGTCACTGATTCAACAGACACCTGAATACAGGAAGCCTATAAATATATTTTTTGGCACTTAATTTCTTATTAGGGAAAGTCAACAAAACTATGCTGCATTTATTAATTTGCTTGAGATTGCCTTTCTTGGTGTCTACATTTTATTTTAGTTAACAAAACTGCTGCATTTATTAATTTTCTTGAGATCACTTTTCTTGGTGTCTGCATTTTGTTTTAGTCAAAACTGCTGCATTTATTAATTTGCTTGAGATTGCTTTTCTTGGTGTCTGCATTTTGTTTTAGTTAAAACTGTTGCATTTATTAATTTGCTTGAGATTGCTTTTCTTGGTGTGTGCATTTTGTTTTAGCTAACAAAACTGCTGCATTTATTAATTTGCTTGAGATTGTTTTTCTTAGTGTCTGCATTTTGTTTTAGTTAACAAAACTACTACATTTATTAATTTGCTTGAGATTGCTTTTCTTTGTGTCTGTGGTTTTATCACCCACCAACCCAAGTGTTGGTGTGTTCTTAAATTTGATGGCTTTGGAATCTCCCACCCCTGCTGTAAATTTGATTTTGGACACTCCTCACAGTCTATCTCAGTTGCTTATCTTCCAACATAAAAGATCTGTCAAAAAGCAAATTGAAGGTCACGTTGCTTAATGCTAGGTGCCTTAATCTGAAAATGCACTCACTGGTGGCTCTTCTAGCACTGGACGATGCTGACATGTGTGCAGTCACAGAAACGTGATTCAAGGTTGATGATAGCACCCCTGCCTTACCAGTCTATGCCTCATTAAACACATTCCGACCCCAAAATGAGGCTGGGAAGACTAAGGGTGGTGAGGTTTCTATTTTCATTAAAGACAACCATACCTCCAGACTGGTTTGCCAGCATGATCAACTAGAACTTCTCCAGGTGCTATTGACAATTGGAAAGACACCCATCCAAGTTATAGGCAGCTATAGACCCCCCCCTTCATGACTCAGGACAGCCACTTCTACCTGGACCTACTTGAGTTCATCAAGGTTCCCCCTAACACTCTGATCCTTGGTGACGTCAACTATCCCACCATAAACTTAGTAAACTATTCCTGGTCTAATGCACTGACCCAACGATTTCTTGATTTTATCAATTCTAATGTGCTAGACCAGCTTTTCTTATCCTCCACAAGGGGAGATAGCATTCTAGACTTGGTTCTCACCAACATGGGTGACTGCTGCACCACTCCCATAGTAAGTTCTTCGCTGGTGAGATCAGACCATAGGTCTGTCTCATTTGAAGTGTCTATCCTGTCCAACCAACCCCCAGCCATAAACAGGCTAAAAAACTTCTCAAAAACTGACTGCAACCTTCTAAAGGAGGGTATCACTAGCTTCACACCACCGCCCCCCTCAGAAGATGCAAACAAATATGCTGAACAGTATGCCAGTGCAGTATACAAGCACCTGTACAACTGCATGGACTCAGCTGTACCCAACAGAACTAAAACCTGCTCTGCAAGGAAACACAAATCTATGTGGTGGACATCCTCTATCAACAGGCTTTACAACAAAAGGAAGAAACTGTTGTCCAAGGATAAAAAGGCACAAATTCCCAATTGGAAAAACTCCCTTTTTAGCCTCAACAAGCAAATTAGGTCACTAGTGAAAACCTCCAAAGCCAATTATGAATCGACACTAGCCTCTGAAACAAAGGCTAACCACAAAGCCTTTTTCAGTTATGTCAGAAACCTCCATGGCAAAGCCCAGGTTTGTTCCGAATTAGTTCTTAATGGTGCCACTTACACTGATCCTGTTGACTTAGCCAATCTGCTAGCAAATAGGTTCAGCGCAAACTTCACCCCGCTGTCCCCTCCTAAAGGCCCATTTGACATCCCCGATACTTGCTCTGCACCTCATATCTCCATAGATCATGTTAAAGGCCCTATCCAAAGCAAAGAACCTGGTAGGTCATGGGACCTGATAGTATCCCAGGCTGTATTCTGCAACATCTCCATCAAGAACTAGCCTCACCATTGAGCACCCTATTCAACCATAGCCTAAGTATAGGCTTCATTCCAGCAGAGTGGAGAACTGCCATTGTCATCCCTTTGCACAAAGGTGGTACCACTACTGACCCTGGTAACTATTGCCCCATTAGTTTGACAACTCTGATCTGTAAGGCCATGGACCATATTATTTTGGACCTCATAAACAAGGACATAGGAAATCTCCAAGCACTTGACCCCACCCAGTTCGGATTTGTCAAGGGCAGATCTTGCTTGTTGAACCTGTTTGACTTTTTGAGACTGTCACCAAGGCACTGGATGAGGGAAATACAGTACACACAGCTTACCTTGTCTTGGCCAACGCCTTTGACACAATCCCCCACTCAGGCATCATCATAAAGCTAACAGAAGTTGATGTAAATCCCTATGTCATCAGCTGGATGGCCAACTGGCTCACTGATAGGACCCTCAAGGTCAAAATAGGTGCCACTACCTCCAATAGCAGACCTGTCACTAGTGGTGTCCCTAGAGATCTGTCCTGGGACCCCTATTATTTGGCATCTACTTCTCAGATGTCCAGGCAAAGGCAAAAGGCCTGTGGCTGACTTTGTAGACAACTGTAAGTTGGGTGCTGTCATTGTCTCCCTAAATGATGTTAACATACTTCAAGAGGGTCTCACAACAACAAATGACTGGTGCCAAAGTCATGGCCTTAAGTTAAATACAAGAAAATGTATTATCATACCATTCGCCAAAAACACAACACCTACTGATTACCACATTAGTGGCAACCACCTAAGCACACAACCTGTGGTGAGAGACCTGGGTACACAAGTTAACAACAATCTCATATTTGACCATCATGTAGCAGCAGTGGTCAGAAAAGCCTTTTACTTGGTTCATCTCATAAGTAAAGGGATTGCATCCAGAAAAAGGAGGTTCTTACCTATCTGTACTCCTCCCTCATTAGGTCAATAATTTAGTATAATGCCCCGTTTTGTATGTACCTCTCCAAACACCTGCACCAACTGGAAAGGCTACAGAAATAACTCACAAAGAGAATCCATCACCTCCAACACCTGTCCTATGTGGACAGGCTCAAATCACTATCACTCTACTCTGTATCATACAGACTGCTCAGTGGTGACCTGTGTCTCACCTACAAGGCAATCTCAGACCCTGCTCTACTAGAGATACTCCATAATTGTAAGTCTAATTCCTCACATAGTAGCCAATCAAAAGGCTTAAATCTAATATGTGACATTAACAAAACTTGCTGGAGAGACAAGTTTGTCTCCCAGAGGCTGCCCTGTCTCTGGAATAGACTCCCCATACATGTCAAGCAAAGTATGTTGTTTACTCTCTTCAAGTGCAACCTTGATGAGTGGATGGGCAACCACAAATTTGTCCCTGGGGTTCCACCTGTGTCCCTCATTGACAGGGGTGACAGGTGCTGATTGTGGCTTCTTTTCTGGGGATAAACTCTTGCCTAGGCTTGTAAGGGCCCCGGAGGCACTAGTCTAGTAATCTCCTATGATACTATGATCCTATGAATATGCACAAACCTACAGACAAATCTTTTCCTTGCAGTTCTCAGAGATCATAGGGTATCTGGCTGTTCCAGATGCATCCGAAATTATATGTCACTAACAAAGCTGCTAAAGTAGGCTGCAGTGTGGTGTTGGTCTGCAGATCAAGAAAAGAGTTTTGCGTTACTTAAGAGGTTAATAATCACTGTCCAAGATTTAGAATATTATGAGGTAACATTATCTACAACCTTAGAAGTTGATGCAAGTCAGCAAAGGTTACGAGCAGTTTTGTTGCAGGATCATAGACTAGTTGCATGAGCATAACAGGCATTGATGCTCTACAGACATGTTGTGTGCGAATGGTAAAAGAACTGCTTGCAGTAGTAGTTGGATGTCAAATGCTCCATGACTGCATTTATAGGAAAAGCATTATTGTGAGATTTGTCCACAAGCTGTTTGCAAGTATATTTAATAAATCTTTACACAAAACACTTGGATGATTGCAGAGCAATATATTATTATTATTGTTATTGTTATTATTATTACAGATGTATGTTCCATAAATATATCATAAGCCAGGGAAGCTTATTAACATACCAAGTAGTCTCAGGAGAGAGCATGCCTCAAAGAATGTAAGGAAGATTCACTACAAAAATACTTAATAGCACAATAGATAGAAACAAAACGGGTTCATATTATAACACTGAATGCTGAAAACAGCGAACGGTGTTACATCGGCACATATTCAGTGAACGCTGAAAATGTCGAAACCACAGAACAGCGATTTCTTTCCTAGGGAAAGAAATCGCTGTTCTAATCCCCACCACAAAAAAAACATTAAACACTTCCAAACACATTCCCTAACCCTAATTATACCCCCTCCAAAAAAACAGTAAACAACTAAATACACATATGCACGTAACCCAACCATACATCTAACAAAAAAAAAAAAAACAGTAAACATTTTAAAACATATGCACTTATCTTAACCCGCACCCTAACCCTAAGGTCAGTAACTCTCGCACATTTACATAAACAGTTCCAAACACAAACACACTTACCTTAACCTTAATCCTACCCCCCCAAAACAAAAGTAAACAGCTAAACACACACACACACACACACACACACACACACACACACACACACACACACGTAACTCAACCATACATCTAACACAAAATACAAAACAGTAAACACTTTCATACATATGCACTTACCTTAACCTGCACCCTAACCCTAATGTCAGTAACTGTTGCACAATCATGCTCAGGAGTTATACCGGACAAGGGGCCACACTACACTCCAGAACAGGCAAAGCAACGAAGCGGTCAAGTGACTTCTTTCCCACCAAAACAACATTCATTTGTTGCTCCCCTAAAAACCACTAAAAACAAAACTACTATTGACTATTGAGAAGTTCAAGAACTGAAAGTTTTTGTAAGTGATGACTTCATCGTGGTGAGGTGGCAAAAGAGAGTAGAGAAATAAAATCCTTTACTCATTTCACTTTTCTTTTAAGGATTAGATTCAGAAGGTGTTATAGAATTAGAAGAAGAAATTAAGAGAAGAAGCTTCCATATTGTATAATATGTAATAAGAAAGCTTTTTTAGACATTTAAGACATTAAAGGCAAGAACAGAAATTATAATAATATGGTGAATGAAAAGTTAATTAATGATACTAAGGTAATGGCTGATATGTTTTTAAACATTGTTGTTGACATACTAGTAGATGCATTTGATAATGATAGTATTATTTTTGAGCTCATAGATGATTTTCCTAACTTATTTAATAATATTGAGAGAATATTTGAAAAAATGAAACCTTTTTCAATTGCAGGTCTAGATGAGTTAAATGGTTATGTTTTGAAATCTATTATTATGTATATAATCCCTTCTTTACAGTATCTTTTCCAAAATTGTTAGAGGTAGTGCTTGTCCCAAAATTATAGAAATAAGCATTAGTTCTGCCTACACCTAAGAGAGGGGGACTCCAGTACATTTGAGAATTATAGATCAATTAGTCTGGCCAGTATCTTATGTAAATGTTTTGAAAGAATAATATCAGAATATATTATAAAATCAAAACAAAATGGGAGGCATTATACCCAACACGGTTTTGTTTATGGATACTCTTGCTTAACAAATTTACTTTATTTTTGTCAGTTGCTCATTAAATCCTTGGGTATGGGTAGGCTGGTTGATAAGGTTTATGTTGATATGGCAAGGGGCATTGATAGAAGCATAGAATATTTACATTGTTGATGGAGAATGGTATTAATCATGATGTAGTCAGACGGATAAAGAACTTGTTAGGTTACATATACTGCAGGGTAAAATTGGTGAAATGTATATGATGTAAAATGCTTAATTCTGGTGTTTTGCAAAGTTGTGTGTTGAGACCAGTTCTTTTTGGAGTATTTATGGCAAGCTTTACAGGACCTAGTAAAATACGGTTATGAATATATATGTGGATAATTTAAAAGTTGCTTCAATGGTAACATGTATAAATGATTATTATGAACTGCAAGGATAGCTGGATGCATTCTAATGGTATGAAATGTAATATTAAAAAGACATGTTCAATACATTATGAAAATGGTAATAACTGTTATCCTTATGCAATTAATGATTGCCGAAATCAGTCGCTTGAGATTTGGGTATAAAATTTGATAACAAATTACATTTTGAAGGGCATCTGATGCAGATTATTGGGCAGTATTATTATGATCTTAGGAATATACTTAGAACTGTTGTGAGTATGGAGAAGGAAGTAGTATTGCCTGTATACAAAGAAATAACAAGAACCATTATAAAATATGGTGACTCTATTTGTATGTGTAATCATAGATTAGAAAGAATTCAGAAATACTTTAGTAGACACATAAAAGGACTGAGGAGCATGACATATAACAGAAAGGTAAAGGAATTCTCTTTCTTTTCTGTTAAGTATAGATTAGGTTAACTGTAATTCATAAATGTTTCTACAGCAAAAGATATGGAGTACATGGAATAAATAAAATAAGTCATCTGGTAGATATCAGGAATAATAATCTTTTTTGTGAAGTTACTTGTTGCTAGAATAAAAGTATTACATTTTTTTCATTATCGGGCTAGTAGATTATTAAATATGATCCCACTTAAAATAGGAAATTTTTAAGAAAGAATTGAATGTTTAGGTGTGAGAAAGTGTGTTTATTTCTGGGTATACTATTTGCAAACTCACTCAATTTGTTTTCTAACACATTAAATATCCAACATAATCTGTTGGTCTAATATGTCTGTAGAAATAAAGCAGATGATTCATGACTGTGGCCTGTGTGGCATGTTTTAAGAACCAAGTATCAAAAAGAAGAGTTAATTACACATGAAACATCTCTGCTCTGACCAGACTGACTGTTATTTGATTTTCTGGAACACATAAATATATTCCTCCAACCTAAAGGGCTTTCACTAGTCTGTTTGTGGGCAGGAGGTTTGGTTCTAAGTTACTGCATCATTCCCTTTGATAGTACCATTGAGTAGGAAACCAGCAAAGGAATTGCTGCAAGCAAGATCTTACATAGTAAGAGGTTAAGACATGCAGCTCTATGGGGAAAATTGTAGGCAGTCCTTACATTTGCAAGAAATGATTTTAGGTAAGTTCTCATTTGGAAATTGTCAGAACTGCCATAGGTCATAATAATTTATTCTCCATATATACTGATTTCACCTTCTGAATCATGGCGTGAAAGCAGTTTAAATATTTTATTGGTTCTCCATTAATTGGTGGACATTAATGCTGGTAATCTGAGTGGTTTTAGTCAAAACCAGGGCAATCATGTGTAAGTTAATGACTGTAAACTGGTACTTTAGTTAAAAAAATGCTTATATACCAAGACCTTGAACACACATAACAGGATTCAGTGCAATAAATCATATCTATGTTGTAAATTGAGCATGACTCACACAATAATTATAGCAATTGCCTATGCATACATTTTTTTTTTTTGGTAAATGTATTTACTATTTAGAAAATGATGTCATTCTCCAATAAAGGTAAGTATTGCATACATAGTATTTGATTACTGTTTCTTTAAATAAATACAGAATCTGGAGTGTGAATCATATAACCAGGGATGAATTACATAAGCTGTGAGCATCTCATGGTGTCTTTTGCATGGTTTATTTCCATGTGTTGTCTTCAGCTGTTATTTAATCTTATGTATGTTTCTGTAGATCTGGTAATGACCATGTTTATTCCAATTTACCACATCTTATTTCTATGGTCATAATATGAACAAGAAAACATTTATGTCTATGGCTTGAACCCAGTACCTTCAGCAGTCATTGTCTCTGAACCATCAAATACCCCCTAAGCAATCAGGTTCTAAGCTGTGCCTTAAACAAAGCCATTTTTTTCACATATGAATTATCAGCATGTTGTTATGAGGTCATATATCACACACACACATACACACACACACACACACACACACACACACACACACACACACACGCAGAGTAAAATCCCATGGGAATGGCATTATCTAAACCATGAAATATGAAAGTTCAACAAAGCAATGGATGAGCGCAAAATTGTTCACACTGCCAACCTTGACCTGACCAAGGCATTTGAGAGAATACCCCACTTGGACATTGTTGACAAACTCAAGAGGTTAAGTATAAACCCTTATATCACCTAGTGGATAGCCAGCTGGCTTACTGACCAGATCCAGAAAATTAGAAAGGGAGATTCCACATCTACAAAGAGGCCAGTCACAAGCAAAGTCCCTCAAGGATTGGTCCTTGGATCACTCCTTTTTGGCATCTACTTCTCTGATGTCATGGCCAACATCAAGGACCACTGGTTGGCCAAATTTGCAGACAATTGCAAATTAGGAGCAGTCATGGAACCCTTCACTGACATTAATATTCTCTTGGAAGGGCTGATATGGACAAATAACTCATGTCAGAGATGTGGATTAAAACTAAATGCCAAGAAAGGCATAATAGTATCCTTAGGGAGGTCATCCACCCCAGGTAACTATCATATTGACAACACATCCCTAAGCGTCAACCCATTAGTCAGGGACTTGAGGACACACATAGACAGTAATCTAGCCTTTGACTATCATGTGTCAATACTACAGTGGTGAGGAAAGTATTCTGTGTTGTGAGCTTATAAACAAAGGTATGGCATCTAGGTCCAAAGAGGTCATTGTTCCACTGTATTCAGCATTCATCAAACCTATCACTGAGTACAATACCCCATATGGTATGTACTTAACCAGGCACACCCATCCACAGAGGTTTCTCACTAAAAGAATATGGGGTGTAAAAAACATTTCCTATGTAGACTGCCTCAAAGCCTTATCCTGTGATTTGTCTCCTACGGGATGTTGCAGGAAGATATCTGCCTGGAATAATGCATTGTTGAACCCCACCCTGATGGACCTCATGCATACTCACAAATTAAACAGTACCAGAATTACACATTCTAAAGACTTAAATCTTGCCTGTGATATAAATAGAGTTCCTCCCTAACCCAATTCAAGTGTAAATTTGCCAACTGGATGGGGAAGAGGAGAGTCATCCCTTGTTTGGCACCTATGTCTCTAACAAACTCAGGCACCCTGTAAATGGTTCATCTCCCAGGGCCCTGTTTGTAAATGTCTCATCTTCCAAGCCCCTGCTTATATTTATCAAGGCTACCAGAACTTGTCAGAGATTTCAGGATGAAAGGCTAGGCTTAAAAATGCCCTATTGGTCTTAAGCCTAGTACATACCTATCAGCCTATAAACCTTTGAAAGCAAATTGGGTACAACACATGCTGAGGAGAATTGCTGCCATAGGATGAATGACCTACAGTACTGCTAGTTCTATTACTTTCAGGAGATGGCAGCACATGTCTGAGACATCTCACTATTCTGCCAATAACTGTCTATGTTGCATATGTCTGTGCTGCATTTTACTGTATGGGAGTACCTCATATCAATTCATAGACTGCAGCAGTCTACACTGTTTACATACTACCTCATTGCTCTTTTATGGTTCTTCATAGGTTCACAGGTTGATAGGTTCATAGGTTGATACTAGGCTATCTGCCCTAGGACATTTATAAGCCTAGCCAGAGTATGTTTGGCTTTTGCCACCCTTTTAGATTAGTTGACTGTGCCTCTGTATAGTAGGTCACAGAAGGTAGCCCTTTTAAGGTTTGTTTACTGTACCTCTGTCAAGCAGCAACACAGAAGAGATCCCAGGGGTAAACTTATGATCTCCCATCTATTCGTCAAGATTTCTCTTGAAGAGGGTCAGTGAGGGGCTCTGCCTGACATGGATTGGGATTTTTTTCCAGAGTGAGGGGAGCATCTGGGATATGAATCTGTCCCTTCAGCATGTCCTATTTATTTCTGTGCTGAGGTTCAGGTCCCTGGAGCATGTAGCTCTAAGGGATTTAGATTTCCTGAGGTGAAGCATGTCCTTTAATTCTGGGTTGGACATGGCTTTATACGTCAGACACAGATCGCCTCTGAGTAGGCGGTACGCAACTGAGTAGAGCTGGAGTTTCTTTAGCCGAACTGCATAGGGCATCTGTTTGAGTCCCTTGATCCTCTTGGCGAGATACTTTTGGGGTCTTTCCGGTTGCTGAAGGTGTTGGGTAAGGTACATCCCAAATGGGGCATTATACTCAATTATGGGACTGATAAGTGATGAGTAGAGGGGCACAATGACCTCTCTTGATCTAGATGTGAACCCTTTCATGATAAGGTGGGCTATGTAGAAGGTCTTTCTAACCACTTTGGCAACGTGATTGTCAAAGGAGAGATTGCTATCTACTTGGGTCCCCAAGTCCCTAATTACTTCTTCTGTACTTAATGGATTACCACCTATGTGGTAATTTGTGGGCACTTTGTTTTTGCCAAAGGGGATGACTATGCACTTTTTGGCATTTAGCTTTAGGCCATGGCTCTGGCACCAGTTATCCGTCTCTGTGAGACCCTTTTGGAGGATGCTTGTGTCAGTTGGAGAGTCAATTACAGCACCCAGTTTGCAGTCATCTGCGAACTTGGTCAGCCATAGACCACCCGTGTTAGCCTGTACCTCAGAGAAATATATACTGAACAAGAGAGGTCCCAGGACTGAACCTTGTGGGACACCACTTGTAACTGGTTTAGAGTCTGACCTGGCACCTGCTATTCTGACCATGTGGGTTCTATCCCTGAGCCAGTTTGCAACCCATCTTGTGACATAGGGGTTGATATTTAAGCTGGTGAGCTTATTTATGATGCCCAAGTGGGGTATTGTGTCAAAGGCCTTTGCGAGGTCCAGGTAGGCTGTGTGGACTACCTTCCCTTCATCTATGGCTTTGGTAACTGTTTCAAAGAAGTCAACCAGGTTCAAGAGGCAAGATCTGCCCTTAACGAAGCCAAATTGGGTAGGATCCAGTGTCTGGAGGTTCCCAATGTCTTTGTTTATGATTTCCATGATGATACGTTCCATAGCTTTGCAGACCAGGCTAGTCAGGCTTATAGGGCGATAGTTTCTGGGGTCTGTTGTGGCACCACCTTTGTGGAGTGGGACCACTGTTGCTGTACTCCATTCCTTGGGAACATATCCTGTAGTAAGGCTGAGATTGAACAGTGACTTTATATGAGGGTTTAGTTCTTCTTGGAGCTCGTGTAAGACGCAGCCCGGGACACCGTCTGGTCCCATTGATGCTGTGTTTTTAGCTTTGGAGATGGCAGCACTCACCTGTGCATCTGTGATCTCGGGAAGGCTACACTCTGTTGGGATAGACATTTGCTCTTTTTTGGGGGGGGGGGTTTGCACTGAACCTTTCTGCCAGGATGTTGGCAATGTCTGTGAGTTCAGTGAATTTTTTGTCATTTTGCACTAACTCAGAGCATATCTGGGAGTTGCCTCCCAGGTTTATGACATAACTAAAGAAGGCCTTTGATTATCTTTAGTGTTTTGTGCAATTTTTCTTTCAAAGCTGGCCTTAGAAGATTTTATGAGGGATCGTAGCTTCTTACTAGTACTGATCGGTGACGCCTTCCCTTTTTGGGATTTTGCTCTGTCATGTAGTAGCTTTCTCCTTCTGTTGTATAGCTTATTTATGGCCGGGTTCCACCAGACAGGTCTCCTGCCTTTGGAGGAGTGAGTCTTGGTTTTATTTGGGATAGCATGCTCTCATGCATTCCTGTAGGTGTCCATAGAATGCTTTTGTAAAGGATTCTGCATTTTGGGCCATATTGTCAACTGGCCAGGGGGCTTTGAAGGATTCCACCTCAGTTTTGAGAAGTGTAAAGTTTGCTTTTGAGAAGTTCTTCACCGTGGTTTCCTTGGTTATGGGTGGGGACGGAATATGGATGTCAGGTGAGATTTGTTTATGGTCTGATCTTACCAATAAGGGGTATACCTCTGGTGTGGAACATAGAGACCCCATGTTGGTGATGACCAAATCCAGTATGTTTTCCCCTCTTGTGGGAGGGGTGACCAGTTGCTCCATAGCATTTGAGTTTATAAATTCTAGGAACCATTGGGCGAGGGTGTTTGGGTTTGAGTAGTTTTCCCAATTGATGTTTGGGTAGTTGAAGTCACCCAATATAATAGTGTTTGGAGAGACCTTCATATTCTCCAGTGTTCTCAGGAAAGCCGAGTGAGGTTCCTGTGTTTGGGAGGGTGGTCTGTAGCAGGCTACAAACTGAAAGGCAGTTTTGCCCACTGTTAGTTGCACATAGGTTCATAGGTTCATACTAGGCTATCTGCTCTAGGGCATTTATAAGCCTAGCCAAAGTGTGTTTGGCTTTCGCCACCCATTTTAAATGAATTTTGCTATGCCCTTTTTCGAGGTTAGTATAGTGTGCCTCTGTCTGACAGTGACACAGAAGTGATACCTGGGGTAAACCTACGATCTCCCATCCACTTATCAAGATTCCTCTTGAAGAGAGTCAATGAGGGACTCTGCCTAACCTGGACTGGGATTTTATTCCAGAGTGAAGGGAGCCTCTGGGTTATGAATCTGTCCCTCCAGCATGTCTTGTCTATTTCAGTGTTGAGGTTCAAGTCTCTCAAGCGCGTAGCTCGATGGGATTTGGATTTTCTGAGGTGCAGCATGTCCATTAATTCCGGGTTAGACATGGCTTTATACGTCAGGCACAGATCGCCTCTGAGCAGGTGGTATGCCACTGAGTAGAGCTGGAGTTTCTTTAACCGGGCAGCATATGGCATCTGTTTGAGCCCTTTAATCCTCTTGGTGAGGTACTTTTGGGGTCTTTCCAGTTGCTGCAGGTGTCTGGTAAGGTACATCCCAAAAGGGGCATTGTACTCAATTATGGGCCTGATGAGGGATGGGTAATGAGGCATGATGACCTCCCCTGATCTAGATGTGAATCCCTTCATGATTAGGTGGGCTATATAAAATGTTTTTCTAACCACTTTGGCCACGTGGTTGTCAAATGAGAGATTGCTATCAACTTGGGTCCCCAGGTCCCTAATTACTTCTTCTGTACTTAATGGATTACCACCTATGTACACTTTTTGGCATTTAGCTTGAGGCCATGGCTCTGGCACAAGTTGTCTGTTTCTATGAGACCCTTTTGGAGGATGCTTGTGTCGGCTGAAGAGTTGATTATGGCGCCCAGTTTGCAGTCATCTGCGAACTTGGTCAGCCACAGTTCTTCCGTGTTTCCCTGTACCTCCGAGAAATATATACCAAACAAGAGATGTCCCAGGACTGAGCCTTGTGGGATGCCACTTGTAACTGGTTTGGAGTCTGACATGGCTCCACCAAGTCTAACCATGTGGGTTCTGTCTAGTGACATAGGGGTTTATATTTAAGCTGGTGAGCTTATCTATAATGCCCGAGTGGGGTATTGTATCGAAGGCTTTTGCGAGGTCCAGGTAGGCTGTGTAGACCACCTTCCCCTCATCAATGGCCTTGGTGACTGTTTCAAAGAAATCAACCAGGTTTAAAAGGCAGGATCTGCCCTTAACAAATCTGAACTGGGTAGGATCCAGTGTCTGTAGGTCCCCAATATCTTTATTTATGATGTCCATGATGATCCTTTCCATAGCTTTGCAGACCAAGCTAGTCAGGCTTATGGGGTGAGAGTTTCCAGGATCCGTTGAGGCACCACCTTTGTGGAGAGGGACTACTGCTGCTGTACGCCGCTCTTTGGGTATATATCCTGTAGTAAGGCTGAGACTGAACAGTAGTTTTATGTTTGGGTTTAGCTCTTCTTGGAGTTCATGTAGGACGCAGCCCGGGACACCGTCTGGTCCCATTGATGCTGTGTTTATTGCTTTGGAGAGGGCGGCTCTTACCTGAGCATCTGAGATGTCAGGGGGGCAGCACTCTGCTTGGATAGATATTCACCCTTTTGGTGGGGAGGGGGGGGTTTGTGCTGAACCTGTCAGCTAGGATGTTGGCAATGTCTGTGGGTTCGGTGTATTTTTTGCCATTTTGGACTAATTCTGAGCATATCTGGGAAATTACCACCCAGGTTCATAACATAACTAAAGAATCCTTGTGATTATCCTTAGTGTCCTGTGCAATTTTTCTCTCGAAGCTGGCCTTAGATGATTTTATGAATGCCCGTAGTTTTTTGCTAATACTGATCAGAGATGCCTTCCCTTTTTGGGATTTTGCTCTGTCATGTAGTAGCTTCCTCCTTCTATTGTATGGTTTGTTTATGGCTGGGGTCCACCAGACAGGATGTCTGCCTTTGGAGGATTGGGTCTTGGTTTTATTTGGGATTGCATGATCCATGCATTCCTGAAGGTGTTCATAGAATGCATTTATAAAGGATTCTGCGGTCTGGGCCATATTTTCCACAGGCCCGGGGCCTTTGAAGGATTCCACCTCGGTTTTGAGGAGTGTGAAATTTGCTTTAGAGAAGTTTTTCACTGTGGTTTCCTGGGCAGGGGGTGGGGTCGGGATGTGAATATCCAGTGAGATTAGTTTATGGTCTGATCTTACCAGTGAGGGATACACTTCTGGTCTGGAGCATAGAGTCCCTATGTTGGTGATGATCAGGTCCAGTATGTTTTCCCCTCTTGTGGGAGTGGTAACAAGTTGTTCCATAGCATTTGAGTTTATAAATTCTAAGAAACTTTGGGCTAGGGTGTTGGAGATAGAGTAATGCTCCCAGTCTATGTTTGGGTAGTTGAAGTCGCCCAATATAATGGTGTTTGGAGAGATCTTCATATTTTCCAGTGTTCTCAGGAAGGCCGAGTGGGGTTCCTGGGTTTGGGAGGGTGGTCTGTAGCAGGTTCTAAACTGGAAGGCAGTTTTACCCACTGTTAGTTGCACATGGATAGTCTCTGATGCTTCATGCTGTGCCACCAACCTGGAGGTGTGGGTATCTTTGACGAATATTGATACTCCACCTCCTTTTGTGGTTCAGTCCAAGTTTTGGGGCCGAAAAGCATGGTATGAGGTATAATCTGGTAGTGCTGGGGTGCTCTCAGGAGCCTTGAACCAGGTTTCTGTTACTGCACAGATATCGATGTTCTCCATGCTAAGGATAGTTTTGAGTGCGTGCATCTTGAGGTTTAGACTTCTGGCGCTGAGTAGCATTACTCTTAGTTTCTTATCCCTTGTGATACCTATGGAGGTGGGTTTGTCTTTTGAGCCTTGCCTAAAAAAGGCACTATGGGGGTAGCAAGAGCCTTTGCCAATATCCGAAAGCCCAGGGGTGACAGGTGCAAGCCGTCCTTAGCAAAGCATTGTGGCTTGTCGAGCATGTCATCCCAGGCTGACAGGCATTGGATCCCCTTTGAATGACACCAATACTTAAGCCAATTGTTGAAATTGATCATCTTGTCTTCATATTGTAGCATCATTCTTGGTGAGGGTAAGATGCTACTTAAGGTCAGGGTCATACCGGCCTGGGCTACATGCTCAGAGAGCTCCTCTATGTCTCTTTTCATGTAGTCTAGGGAGGTACGTCTCAGGTCATTCACACCAGCATGGACAATGACTGAGTCATATTTGTACTTGCCTTGGAGTGACCTGAGTGCGTGTGTTATGTGGCGGATCCTATCGCCCGACAGGCAGCTCACCGTGACCTTCTCCTTGTTCAGCCTGGTGAGCGGGACGTCAGTGTGCCTGACAATAGAGTCACCTATTACAAGTGTATCAGGTGTGTTGTTTAGCCTTAAGGGCTGTGACTGTTTAGCACACTGACTTTGTGAGCTATGTGTTGCACGTGTTTTGTTTTGGGGTAGTGGTTGCTTGGGTGTCTGCTTTGGAGGTCTCTGCTGCTTAGGCAGATTTTTATTTAGAGCCTCCAGTATGTTTTGTGTGTTTATGTGTTTGGTTTGCTGTCGTGGTAGGTCTATGTGAGACTGGAATTGTAGTGAGTGTGGTTTCTTTCTCCTCCTGACTGGTTACACCAGTACTGAGTTGAGAGAGCTTAGCCTCCAGTTTGGCTATATGGTTGCATCTCTCACATGTGTTGGAATTTGTTGGGAGGAGGAGAGGGTTGTCTGTGTACATGAGGCAGTTGTAACATTGCCTCAAGATTCCCATATTCACCAGCTGGACCGGAGAGGAGATTGACAACTGACCTTTGGACATGCTAGAATAGTATTGGGAATTTCTTGATAATTGAAAAAAATGGCCAATGGGGAACAAGATACTCAAGGGGAGTTTGTGAGGGTGTAGTGCTTTTAATTTTTTAGTGCTGACTTAGTGAGCAAGTGCCAGGTAACTTAAATGCAATGTGTTACAGGTAACTTAAATGCAAAAATGACAAACAGTAACTTTCTTTCAAGTGAAACAAGGAAATAAGTACAGTAAGCAATGCAGATATCACTAGGGATCCGCAGAAGCTCTGAAAAGCCGCGTTTTAGGTGGAATTAGCGTTTTAGGGAAATAACAAGCAAACAAACAACAAGCATACAAACAAAGCTAGATTCAGCAGGCCTGGATCTAATCTATGCTACAGCAAACATTGTGTACCAATTTCAGTAAGAAACAGTTCAAACATGCAGGCAATATAAGCCTTTAACCAGAAATTTCCAGCTCAGAAGGGCAGAGTCCAGCCTTTCCTCCCACATAACAGACACTAAGCCCTCAATCAGCAGTTCCCAACTTAGAAGGATGTAAGCTACCTGTTCTGCCACTACAGTGCAAACCATGAACCTTCTTAATGTAAAATAACTGGCCTGAAGCCCAAGTGCTTAAACCAGAACTAATACATTTTTAGAATAACAGACACTGAGCCCTCAATCAGCAGTTCCCAACTTAGAAGGATGTAAGCTACCTGTCCTGCCACCACAGTGCAGGTCACAAACCTTCCTAATGTAAAACAACTGGTCTGAAGCCCAAGTGCTTAATCCAAAAGACTTAGAATGATAGCTACACTTTAATCAAGTTACTACCAAGCAGTAATAAATACAATTCAATACTTTAAAGAATACCTGGATTAGTGCTCAAGTTATACAAACAAAGCTAGATTCAGCCGGCCTGGATCTAGTCTATGCTACAGCAAACAAGGTGTACCAATTTCAGTAAGAAGCAGTTCAAATATGCAGGCACTATAAGCCTTTAACCAGAAATTCCCAGCTCAGAAGGGCAGAGTCCAGCCTCTCCTCCCACAAGAGTGTAGACCACGATCCCTCTTAATGTAAAATAACTGGCCTGAAGCCCAAGTGCTTAAACCAGAATTAATACACTTTTAGAATAACAGACACTGAGCCCTCAATCAGCAGTTCCCAACTTAGAAGGATGTAAGCTACCTGTTCTGCCACTACAGTGCAGACCACAAACCTTCTTAATGTAAAACAACTGGTCTGAAGCCCAAGTGCTTAAACTAAAAGGCTTAGAATGAGTTACACCAAGCAGTAATAAATACAATTGAGTACTTTTAAGATGACGCAAAAGCAATATAAAGTAGGAAGAAACACAAATACAGAAAAAGCAGATACATTTTTTTTTAAGTGGAAAGAGAGAAAGGAGTAGCAGAAACTATGCTGATTGGCCTTCTCAAATGTTCTCCCTGTACTGGGTAGAATGAGGTAATGACACTAGACTGGGAGGAGGGTCCCCGATCAAATTTACACTAGGGGCGGGCAACTGCAAAGTCACCAACTATAAAAACACTATACCAACAGGGAGGGAGGGTGCGAAACAAACTGCAGAAATGTTACTCACAGCTGAAAAGCAGCAGTGAGCCTTTAAATGAAAATTTTAAACAGCTAAAGTAGCCTCTAGAAAAAAGAGTTTAACTGCAACAAGTTATCAGAAACAAACAACCCAACAGATGCTTAATAAAAGTGGACAATTTCCAGTTAATACCTCACACACAGTGAAACTAGCTAGAAAAATACACAGTACACAAAGTGCTATAAATAACAAAGAAATAAAGAACAAAATGAACAAAAAACAGAATACTTAATGTTATATATCATAGCTCCGAGTTTCCTCAGTGTCCTTCCATTGATAAGCTCAGTGTGAAATGGCAGAACACTCACAACTGAATTTCTTAGGTAACAGAAAGTTGAAACCTGAGACAGCTTTTAAGAAAGAAATCTCAAAAGAACCAGTGAAGTGCTTAGTCTAAGCTGTAGTCCAGGTGACCTCAGTCAGCCAATGACCTCAAACAATTCTCTCTCACTGAAATGCCTGATGGCTTTGGCTAAACCATGATGTCCCTGAATATGTGCTCAGACACACAGCCTCCACAAACACTAGGCCCAAATACAAGCCTGAATATGGAAATGCTACAAATACCCCCACTACTTAGAACAAACTGCAAAAATGTTTCTCACAGCTAAAAAGCAGCAGTGAGCCTTTAAATGAAAGTTTTAAACAGCTAAAGGAGCCTCTAGAAAAAAGAGTTTAACTGCAACAAGTTATCAGAAACAAACAACCCAACATATTCTTAATAAAAGTGGACAATTTCCAGTTAATACCTCACACACAGTGAAACTAGCTAGAAAAATACACAGTACACAAAGTGCTATAAATAACAAAGAAATAAAGAACAAAATAAACAAAAAACAGGATACTTAATGTTATATAGTATAGCTCCGAGTTTCCTCAGTGTCCTTCCTTTGATAAGCTCAGTGTGAAATGGCAGAACACTCACAACTGAACTTCTTAGGTAACAGAAAGTTGAAACCTGAGACAGCTTTTAAGAAAGAAATCTCAAAAGAACCAATGAGGTGCTTAGTCTCAGCTGTAGTCCAGGTGACCTCAGTCAGCCAATGACCTCAAACAATTCTCTCTCACCGAAATGCCTGATGGCTTTGGCTAAACCAAGATGTCCCTGAATATGTGCTCAGACACACAGCCTCCACAAACACTAGGCCCAAATACAAGCCTGAATATGGAAATGCTACAAATATCCCCACTACTTAGAACAAACTGCAGAAATGTTTCTCACAGCTGAAAAGCAGCAGTGAGCCTTTAAATGAAAGTTTTAAACAGCTAAAGGAGCCTCTAGAAAAAAGTGTTTAACTGCAACAAGTTATCAGAAACAAACAACCCAACAGATGCTTAATAACAGTGGACAATTTCCAGTTAACACCTCACACACAGTGAAACTAGCTAGAAAAATACATAGTACACAAAGTGCTATAAATAACAAAGAAATAAAGAACAAAATAAACAAAAAACAGGATACTTAATGTTATATATTATAGCTCCGAGTTTCCTCAGTGTCCTTCATTTGATAAACTCAGTGTGAAATGGCAGAACACTCACAACTGAATTTCTTAGGTAACAGAAAGTTGAAACCTGAGACAGCTTTTAAGAAAGAAATCTCAAAAGAACCAATGAGGTGCTTAGTCTAAGCTGTAGTCCAGGTGACCTCAGTCAGCCAATGACCTCAAACAATTCTCTCTCACCGAAATGCCTGATGGCTTTGGCTAAACCATGATGTCCCTGAATATATGCTCAGACACACAGCCTCCACAAACACTAGGCCCAAATACAAGCCTGAATATGGAAATGCTACAAATATCCCCACTACTTAGAACAAACTGCAGAAATATTTCTCACAGCTGAAAAGCAGCAGTGAGCCTTTAAATGAAAGTTTTAAACAGCTAAAGGAGCCTCTAGAAAAAGAGTTTAACTGCAACAAGTTATCAGAAACAAACAACCCAACAGATGCTTAATAAAAGTGGACAATTTCCAGTTAATATCTCACACACAGTGAAACTAGCTAGAAAAATACACAGTACACAAAGTGCTATAAATAACAAAGAAATAAAGAACAAAATAAACAAAAAACAGGATACTTAATGTTATATATTATAGCTCCGAGTTCCCTCAGTGTCCTTCCTTTGATAAGTACAGTGTGAAAATGATGGTCTCCGAAGCTTCGTGCAGTGCCACTAGCCTGGAGGTGTGGGTATCTTTGATAAATATGGATACTCCCCCTCCTTTTGTCGTTCGGTCCGAGTTTTGGGGCCGGAAAGCATGGTATGAAGTATAGCCTGGTAGTGCTGGGGTGCTCCCGGGAGCCTTGTACCAGGTTTCTGTTACTGCACAGATATCGATATTCTTCACACTGAGGAGAGTCTCGAGTGCATGCATCTTGAGGTTTAGACTTCTGGCATTGAGCAGCATTACCCTTAGTTTTTTTTCTTTGTGTTGTCTATGGGGGTGGGTTTGTCTTTTGAGCCTTGCCTAAAAAAGGCACTATGGGGGAGGCAAGAGCCTTAGCCAGTATTCAAAAACCCAGGGGTGACAGGAGCATGCCGTCCCTAGTGAAGCAACGTGGCTTGTCGAGCATGTCATCCCAGGCTGACAGACACTGGATCCCCTTTGAATGACACCAATACTTTAGCCAATTGTTAAAATTGATCATTTTGTCTTTATACTGTGGCATCATTCTTGGTGAGGGTAAGATGCTACTCAAGGTCAGGGTCATACCGGCCTGGGCTACATGATCAAAGAGCTCCTGTACATCTTTTTTCATGTAGTCTAGAGAGGCACGTCTCAGTTCATTCACACCAGCATGGACAATGACGGAATCATACTTGTACTTGCTTTGGAGTGACCCTAGTGCTTGTGTTATGTGGCGGATCCTGGCACCCGACAGGCAGCTTAGAGTGACCTTCTCCTTGTTCAGCCTGGTGAGTGGGACGTCAGTGTGTCTGACAATAGAGTCACCTATTACAAGTGTATTAGGTGTGTTGTTTAGCCTTAAAGGCTGTGACTGTGTGGCACACTGACTTTGTGAGCTATGTGCTACGTGGATATTGTTTTGTGGTAGGTGTTGCTTGGATATCTGCTTTGGAGGTCTCTGCTGCTTAGGCAGATTTTTATTTAGAGCCTCCGAGTATGTTTTTGTGTGTTTATGTGTTTGGTTTGCTGATGCGATAGGTCTATGTGAGACTGAATTTGTGGTGTGTGTAGTTACCTTCTCCTTCTGACAGGCTGTGCTAGTACTGGGTTGAGAGAGCTTAGCCTCCAGTTTGGTTATATAGTTGCATCTCTCACATATATTTGAGGTTGTTGGGAGGAGGAGAGAGTGGTCTGTATACATAAGGCAGTTGTAACATTGCCTCAAGATTCCCAGATTCACCAGCTGGACTGGAGAGTAAACTCGAAACTGACCTTTGGACATGCCTGAATAATATAGGGAACTACTTATTGACTGATCAGAAAGAACCACTAGGGAGCAAGTGCTTTGAAGGAGTATAAGAGGATGTAGTGCTTTAGTTTGTGTTTACCTATGAGATTACTTATACGAGCAAGTGCAGGGCTTTAGAATGAGAATAGAGTGCTTAATTTGAGATTTAGAACAGTTCTAAGGGAGAAAGTGAAGAGTAGACTTTGTGGAGCCGGGAATACTTTAAGCTTGTTTAAGCGGTGCTGCCTGACGCTGCTCTGTGTGCAAGACCACGCTAAAAGAGGGTTGCAGGGTTTTAAGAGATAGAGATCAAGGAGTTTAGAATTGACCCAAAATGGCCAATAAAACTACAGCTTCTAGGCAGTAACCACTCCTACAGGGACAGTCTGGCTGTTCAGTGTTAACCACTGCCACTGGTGAACACAGAGACTTCCCTTTAGTCCAAGCAAGCACTGGCCTCCAAGAAACTTACAAACAGTTCAGAACAGCAAAACTGTAACTGAACTTTCTTAAATTTCAGAAAGTGAGAAAAAAACATGATTTTTTTTTTTTTTAGTTTAAAGGTAGCAGAGATACACAAGTAGCAAAATAATCACAATAGTGCAATAAATGACCCCACACTTGAGTGCTAGGCCAAAGTCAGGTAAAATGCAGTTTTAAGAGAAAAAAACGATTTTAAATTAAGTGCAACACAGGAAATGCAGTAAACAGGCTCTAGATGTGTTCTAAATACTGTTTCTAATACAGATATAAACTTTAGCAAGCTGGAAAACGCCAAAAAATAGGCGGCAAAGCAGTAATTCTTAACAAAAAAGCAGAAGAAAATACTTAAAATCTCAAAAGTGGCTCCTTTCTCCTCTCAGCATTTTCTCCCCTTGGTAGATGCTTCAGCAACAACAAGCCCGGAAAGACACCAAAACCAAGAGGCAGCAGGGTTTTAAGAGACAGAGATCGGGGAGTTTAGAACTGACCCAAAATGGCCAATAAAACTACAGCTTCTAGGCAGTAACCAGTCCTACAGGGACAGGCAGGCTGTTCAGTGTTAACCATTGCCACTGGTGAACAGAGAGACTTCCCTTTAGTCCAAGCAAGCACTGGCCTCCAAGAAACAGCAAAACTGTAACTGAACTTTCTTAAATTTCAGAAAGTGGGAAAAAAGCAAGATTTTTTATTCTTTTTTGTTTTAGTTTAAAGGTAGCAGAGATACAGAAGTAGCAAAATAATCACAACAGTGCAATAAATGACCCCACACTTGAGTGCTAGGCCAAAGTCAGGTAAAATGCAGTTTTAAGAGAAAAAACAATTTTAAATTAAGTGCAACACAGGAAATGCAGTAAACAGGCTCTAAGTACTGTTTCTAATACAGATATAAACTTTAGCAAGCTGGAAAACACCGAAAAGTAGGTGGCAAAGCAGTAATTCTTAACAAAAAAGCAGAAGAAAATACTTAAAATCTCAAAAGTGGCTCCTTTCTGTTTCATTTATGTACAATTACAGAATGCTGTGCCCCTGTGTTCTTGCTTGCTAACTCCAACACAGCTATTACGGCTACTCCTATGATACCAGTACTGTATATTCTCACTATTTATTATTCTAAATGGATTTTATCTACTATTGCAGTTTGGCTGAGTGTGGACAAATATGGCAGCTATGACCAAACAGCACTGTTATATTGTCTGCCATGCATTCCCTACACTATAAAATGGAGAATATTTAGCCAGCACTTATTTGCTACCTTTGTAATATACTGATCATGCCACCATGGACTATCATTTTGCAATGCAGCATTACATCATGTATTTTCTATGTTACCGTTGTTATATACTTGTTTCAGATAGAAGTGATACATAGAATAAGCACCTGACACTGTAACTGTGACATGGTTATATGCACTGTCAGGTAACATTTTAGTAACAATGGTGTTGATTTGGGATTTCTGGTTTGTATACTTCCATTTCTGTGCATAGTCAATTAGTAGCAGCATGCATGTGTCTCAGTGATTACTTGTGTCTTCCATACAAGGCCACATGAAGGCACATATTGGTAATGGTCTTAATGCATCAAGTGTCTGCACCACCAGTAAGGTACATAATTCTTTTTGTCTGCACCACCACTGAGGCACATAATTTGACCAGTGACTTATATATGTTTCCAGGGATATTGTTAAGCTTTAATCATGATTCCCATTTCATATGTAATGCTGTCTCTTTCTTTCAGTCTTCATATGGTCTGTCCATTCTCTAGTTCAAATGGTTAAGTTTTATATGGAACATGCCAGAATATATGTTACACACCTATAGGTGATGCTAGACTTGGTGGCAGTGGATAGTGCATAGCCAGAATATGCTGTGTCTCACTAGGCAGGGTCCTTTAACTAAACTTGTTTGTCATATTCATAATGGTATGCATTTCTTTTACATAACCTTTTTCTGCGTACTTTAATTTTTGGGCCAGCTGTCTTTGCTGTACTGATTCAATTGCTGAGTTCTATTACATGCTGGTAAGCATATTAAAAACTATTAATCAAACACTACTGTTTTTCACTTTCTCTCTCTCCGTCGCATGCTGCCTAATTTTTAGTTTTCTCTCGATGTTCGCCTGCTTCTCACTGCTCTGTGACATAACACAGTGCTGCAAATAGTGTAGTGATGTATTGCATCTATCAAAGGCATTTCAGTATTTTGTACCAGGTGCTGCTCTACCCTTATGCACTACCTTTCCAATGCTAACCTTAACGATAACCCTGATCCTAACCCCAATCTGTAGTTTACCTTAGAAAAACCCTTTACTTAGTACTACTGAGCAAGACATTCAGACACACACCACATACAGTATCACACACCCACATCACTAAATGTATCACTTTCCTTAGCCCATACTGTAATCCTAACCTACAGACACACACATATACACTAAAGCCAAAACCTTCAGTAAATCTAAAGGTTTTGGCATTAAAATCCCAAACCAACACTTATCACGTCCATATACACTCAGTCTTTCTTCTTTCAGCATCTGCAGCATGCAGCAATGTGTACTCTCATTGAGTTTTCTAAGCATTGCACTTATTTGACAGACATACACACACATATATTCATATATATAAACCTTTATATACACACATACACACAGACACATATATACATATACACCAATATATTTGTTTGTTTTATTAATATATATATAATGTAAATAAGCAGTAATCAACTGTCAAGCTGTCAAGTTTCTAAAATACTAGAAGGTAGTCAATCTGTATATGCATTTACATACTTCTGGTGTATATAAGAAAAGCCTGTATCCTCCTACTAAAATGTGACTTGAATGTTCCATTCTTTCATTTGATAAAAATAATTGTTTACTTGTATAAGTTGTTTTTATTTGGTTTGCTGATTTAATTTCTTGGCATTTCCTTTCACAGAACATATATGCAATTCATTTCAGAATCTATGCCATGAAATATATAACTTCAATTTTCTGTTACATTTGACTGCAGAATGTTTCCTCACATTCATTCCACAGTGTTAAAGATGGTACAACATATTGGTACCACACACGCTGATTTACTTATTTTGTAATGTTCTTACCAGACGGATGAATACAGATGTCAGAATATGAATTTCATGTCTGAAGTGGAGGGACTTCTGTTACTGACCCATATATTTTTGTTTTTTTCTGCATTATTTAATTCTTCCACTGAATCATCATAAAACTATTAAATACAAAAGTCATGCTGTGTGTGGAATATGAAGTGAAGATACCCTTATCAGCAGGGATAACTTTTGATGCACGACTACTTTGGTTATGACCACTGAACATTTCTATTTCCCCTGCTAATGCTTTCCTGTTAATCACCTCTCTTTATTTCTATTTATTTAGAACTCCATGCATTTTTCCTTGGTTAATTGTGAGTTTTAAGATCCTGAACTACTGAGAACAGGTCACATTGCCTGTCATGCACTTTTAATAGCCCACTCGTGGAAAGGAAGCAGTGACATGAGACAAGAAAAGTAATTAGAGCTTGAGTGAGCCCTGAAACGTTTTCCATGAATGGGGCAGAGCATTTCACTCTTTGTTTTCAGGACCACTACTCATTCTTTCCACTTTGCTCTTAACTGCGTTAATGCATCTGTATAGCAGCCTATTATTCATAGGAGGGGGGGTAGTTAACTAAAAGCCTGAGTGAAGTGGCATGCTGAGCTACTGTACAATAGAAAACTTAAAAGCTTTCAAGTCCTCAAGAGCCCTTTGCTAATAATTTCATGTCATTAAACAGCCATGGTCAAGGCAGTGCGTTCAGTCTTGGATTGCCATTATCACTAATTATGAGTTCCATAAACATTTTTGGGTATGCTGAATATTGTTAATAGGGCTCCTTGATACACTTAGTAAGATGTCAGGGTTGAAGTACATGGCTCCTTAATTTCATACTAGATAGCTTTTGTAAAGGTTTTCCTCTACACAAAGTAAGCCTACGAGCATCCACTAAAACATACATTTTAAACTTTAACTTTTTAGAAAGTATTTTATTACACTCTTTTTACAAAACACTGTTTTAAAGAAATATACCATATGTCTACATTATAATACTGAGTTTGCCTTATATCATGTTAATGGACTACTCTAGGCTTATATTTTATCACAACCTTATTTGTATAAATTTTCTATACAGCCTGGATGGAAAAATAAATTCTTCATAATCCACAATCTATAGTTAATCACTTCGTAAAAAATAAAATTGCATCATTAGCTGTTGACAAATTTATCAGATGTGTATTCAGTAAGCCAGACAATAAAATCATTTTACGTCATTCATTTGTAGCTGGATACATTAAAGCAAAATTATAAACCTTGAATTAATTTTTTACAATAAACATAACTATTAGGTGTATAGGTTAATAGGTTCATAGGTAGGTACTAGGCTATCCGCCCAAGGACCTATGTAAGCCTAGCCAGCAAGGTTCCGTAGCTTATGCAACCCAAGAAAGTTATTTTCCTGTGCCACTGTCCAGCAGAGACACAGAAGTGATCCCCGGGGTGTATTTTCTATTTCCCATCCACTCATCAAGATTTTTCTTGAAGAGTGCTAATGAAGAACTTTGCTTGACATAGATGTTCCAGAGTATAGGAAGTCTCTGGGGCAGGAATCTATCCCTCCAGCGTGTCCTGTATTATTATGTAGTTTAAACAACATAAACAGTATAATGAAAACATGAAGTGACTAGGTTGCCTAAGTAAGTCACTTATTGATGATTCTAATATTGCAGTATTCATGTCATATACTGTGGTGTTGAACAGTGATAATAAGGGTTGACCCTATTAATCAGACTGAAAACTAACTGCAACAAAAAACAAAAATACATATTAATGCTAAATATGTGATTCTTATTGTGTTTATGTCAGCTGTTTACTCAGAAATGCACTGACTACATTGATTGTGATACTTTATACAGTTCATTTCTTTCTATACTGAAACTTTTTATGCATTTTGCCCGACTCCTTTGTAAATAATTACATGAAACCATATCTGTTTTTCAGCTATGATATAAAGGCTTAGCAGGTGTCACCAAGGGTTAAGGTTGTGAGCTACAGTTCCTATAGTACAGTGTTTGATTCCCTCAGTTCTCATTTGTCTACTGTGTGACCTTGAGTAAATCACTTATCCAGACATTGTTCCACTGGTTTAATAAATGGTCATCATTATTATGTTGGTGGCCTGGGATGTGGATGAAAAGGCCCTGTGCTAGTTCACCAAACCAGTAAACAAAGTTAGGTAAATAAATGTAGGCACAAGTCCTTATGGCCATTCAGGTCTCTTAAATAAGTAAAATCATGATTAGAACAAAGCACTGACCATGCATTTTCCCATCAGGTAACAAAATTGCAAAACAGGAAAGCAGCTGCAATGAAAACAGTGTTTTTAAATGGCATGTTATTACAGTAATCCAAAAGAAACAAAAATCTCTGAGGAAGGAAGTGCTATAGTCTGTCTTTGACCAGCAAAGTGTTGTGGTACCTTAAATATACCGTTCAGTTATTTCAAATGAGCAAATTATTTCTCTCTCCACATGGCCCCAACTTTGCCTTTATATCACATAAACAGTCTATAGTAAACATGCTGTAGCATGACCTTTGACAACCCTTCTAGTGTAATATTTCACAATTGGTTTATGGTGTCTTCTCTTTTTACCTCCTTCATTTCTTCTGGCAATCTCCTACACATTGTTTACTGCACTGCACAAAAAATATATATTTTCCACATTGATTCTAACAACCTAATCTTCACTGAGTATGCTGTAGTCCTGGGGATATTCAGTATTTTAAAGAATTCCCTTTCTACACCTTGATCATTTTTATGATACTTTCTGTTATACTCCTTTTCTGACCTTTGTCCGTGGTGTATATATTCAGATTTCAAAACCTTTCTTTCTACTGCATAAAGTACAAATGTTGTTATTATTTACTTTTGCCAGTCTGGCATATATCCATCACTGTCTTATCAGAGAAGTAGTATGTTAAACTTGAATGATGAGGGTTGGTGTAGCCAGGAACAAATCAGCCATGCTGTTTTCATTTGCACTGTTGTTAGAGACACAGCTCCCTAAAGGCTGCTACAAAGTTCTTTGGCAGCCAAGTTAAAGCTACCTCAGTGCAGTAGCTAGTAGCCCAATCAAGCCTGAGTGTGAAATGTCTTAGGCTTGATAAACTTGTCTCACACTTGCTTTTACCAGTCAAACTTCGTAGAAAAAGTACCTTAACGGAAGGTTTAACACGCATAACTCATTAGAGCTTACTGCCACTCTACTTAAATTGCCATGAAGTATATACAGTAATGTGGAGATATTTCTCATTTCAGTAACATGGAGATATTTTTCATTGCCTCCTGTATTTTTGATTCATCTGACCTGTCTAACCTGACCAAAGAATTGCCAAGTTCATTAATTTTCCCATTTTCTCTCTCCTTCTCACTCTCTCTCTCTCTCTCTGCATCTTTCTTGATAATATCATCATCATCGGGGGTTTATGACTTCAAATGACAGCCACACTTCTTCATTCCTCTACAAATTGCCCTTCTTCAAAAAGGCAGTGCATAAGGCATTACATTGCAAGCTGAGTATATAAGATACAGTCCTGCCAGCATATGTATATCGTATCAGCATTGACATCTACTGAAAAAGCTGTGGCAAAGATAACAGTCAGTATGGAAAGCACAGCATGCCACATATATGGTGATATTTGCACGCAGTGATCTGACTACAGGTTATCTCATTGCTACTTCTGGCTCGGAGTCAAGAAGCCATTCTCCACAGTTTGTAGAAGATAGCATTAATAAGGCAGTACCAGTACTGAAATACTGCAATTAGCTTCAATGATAACATATCAAAGTGTAATGCATCAAAAAGTTACTTCTGCACCCCAAAATAATCTGCTCTTTGATCCATATGCATATTACTTTGCTTATTAAGAAGTAACACATTAAACTATGCTACACTAAATTAAGCTCTGGACTAGAACTTTCTTATTTGTTCACTATGCCATTCATTTACTTATTAATTTTGTTGCCCAGGTAGCAGTGCAAGATGTCTAAATAACTACTGTCAAACCGAAAACAACATTTCAGAAGACAACTGCAACAATGCTATACAAGCTACAGGAAAGAAAACTAAGTCAAAATTGTCTGATAAATACAGATACAGAAAGAAGAATTTTATGGAGGCTGATACAACACTGCATTTTTCTACTACTATGCATAAGCTATCTTATGCTGCATTCAATAGTAATGGTATCATACATGTATCAGTGTAATATTCAGTCTACAACACAGCAAGATTTCAAGAAAGGTCATCATACGACTTACTTCAGTCCTGTCCAAAATGAAAGATAACATTGCCAGTCATCTTGAAAAGGTACAATCTAGAAGAGCAACTTCCCTTGATTGTAATACGGACTTAGGTTCTTTTTATCACCCAACATTATTAAATAGGCTCATAGAGGAAGGTTTTGATCCTATCTATATTGTATGGTTTTGAGAATGACTTTTTCTACTGAAGTGTCTGGCAGTAACTGATCAAAAGCTAAGAGTTCCAAACAAGATAAAGTTATTTTATGACACATACTAGACAGTATAAGTTGTGCTGTTAAAAAACTATTACATAGAATAACTGCATTAGCCAAGCCAGCATTGCATTCATATACTAAATTTTCAAAACCTACAACATAGTGTTGCACTTCACATAACACAGTAAACTGGGCACTGCTTTCTACTAAAAGACAGGAAACTGGAAGGACAGATCTTTTCAATAAACTAATTGCAACCCATCTTGTACTGCAACCCCATCTCACCAAATCTGAAAGCATCTCAGTCAGCTAGTGATCTGGCACCATCCCTCCAGGCCCTTTACATCTTATTGCATATCTACAGCATTGAATCATCTAATTCCCTGTAGCCTGGACATACCTCTCAACTGTCCAGATTTACACAGAATTTCCAGATTTATGCCTAATATTTGTGGCCGTTCCTCATAAAATTTGTGATTTTCTGGCAAATCACTGAGGGTTAAACTCACTAAATGACATACATTTCAACTTCTGACACCATATCCTCTAGAAAATGTATGCTAATGTAAATCCTGTCATTCTACCAACTTTTTAAGTTTATAAGAGTGGTAATTAAAATGTGTCCCTATTTTGGGCCTTTGTCCCCCCGTTAATTGAGACTTTGTCCAGATTTTTTGCTCTAAGAAATTGAGAGGTATGAGCCTGGAATAGACTACCAGCCAGATTCAGGCAACCCCAGTCCCCACAACCCTATAGAAAGAGCTAAAACATAAAGTATTACAATGAAGCCTATACCAAGAAGGTACAGTCACTTAAAAGGCCAGCTTTAGTTGCACCTTGCAGATATGGCATGCTTTAACCACTGTGGCATCTTAATGTACATAATGTTTTTTTTTCTTCTCTTTACTTAAACATACCAGGATTCTCCTAAAGCTAACTGGGTTACAGTTTCATTTTTCTACCTGTTTTATTACCCCATTCACAGGTATTTGTGCCTTTTTAAACTGACGACCATTCACTTACCTACATAAGTGATAGGTGTTAATACATTGTACACACTCTATACCATTACTTGCCTGTCAATTCCATGTCCTAAAAGCAAGTACCACATGTAGATACATACTCCATGAGATTCATGAAAAATCGCATAGGCTTAGCTTAAAGACTACACAATGCTTACATGTTAGCACAATAAGCAGCAGCTCCAATCACATATGCATGCTGCCCATTATGAAACACGAATAAAAGCATTTCCAACTATGTTGAGCAGCACAAGCACACACAGTAAATAAACAGCTTTGTCTTTGAGTGAATCTGTTAAGTGTGCTCTCGTTGAGAGCACAAAGACCTGCATAAGGCAAATAATGTGTGCTGTACACAGGCAGGAAAAGTACACTGAGTGTACTGTGCACATAAATGTAACTAAATACAAAAATAAGTAAGAGAGGATGTGAAACAGCAAGAGCAACACAAATACACGGATTGCCAGACAGAGAAGGTATACTGAGGATAATGTGCACAAAAAGCAAAGAGATGTATACAGAAAGATGACAAAGGGGAGATTAAATGTTTCAAGTCTAGTATAATAATTGATATGAAGGTGCTTATGTCATAAAGACAACTGTGTAATAATAGAATTTCACAATAAGCATCTCAGAATAAAATAATGGTGTTTACTTTTCCTGAGCAAACATAGGTAAATAAAATCAGACATGATATTATAGGATGTGACAATTACACAAAATCACATTGTAACAGAGGGGAATTACATGACATATGAATGTCATTGACATGCTAAGTTGATATGACAGTTTACAAGGATAGTACATACATAGTGGGATATCTACACAGTGTGATTTATAGTCACATAACATGTAGAAAAATAGGAATGGCTCAGAAGCCAAAATTATCTTTTGCAAGAATTGAAACCATGTCATCAATGACCTGAGCATTAACAGCATATGCCACAGAAAGAAGCCTAAAATATGTATGAAGGCGATCACCCTTGAAGAGAATTATTCACCTCAGTATTGTAATAGTTATGCATCCCATATGTAGAGGTGTGTGGTGTTACAAATGTGGGAACAGAATGTGACAAACATAATACCCTTGCATAAGGCACTCCTGCCTGACATAGTTGTTGTGCCAACAGATAACAACAGATGCAATTTATTCCCCAGAGCTGTGTATTGTTGGCACCTGCTACAGGAGGAAGCAATGGGAATTGTGACAAGTAAATTAAAGTAATATATGAATTAAGAAAGGATACCTGATAATGAATGATATGTCAGTATGTCAGACTGATAGCGATTAAATGAATATGCTCATATGCACAAAGATATGATCAGTACTATATCAGTGTTCCATGTTCAAGGGTAGCTTATCTGTATCTCCAAACACATACCATCCAAGAAATGGAGCACACACGAATACACCACAGTACTCAATGTGTGTGCTGAGGTAGCACTCACCATTCCATTGGTAGAAAAAATGTGTAGTTTCAGGAAACCCAAAGTTACATTTGCATTTGTTTGTGTAACATATCAAGGGATACCGCTGATGTGATGTAATGGTTGTTGTTGTGCGACATCAGTACGTTCACACAAAATGAATCCCAATGCTAGAATTGAACATCAAATGGTACAACTCCTCCAAAAGACAAGAAGTTATTAATCACATTCACCATAGTGGAAATGTTATCACAGCTGTTGAACGCCACCTATGTGATGTCATTCAATCAGCTGTATCTGCCCATACATTTTATCTGCTAAAAGTCAGTGGGGAGGCCTCTCACACTTTAAACACCAAAGTATAATTGGGGAGATAGCTTTCATTCAGAACAGTTAAGGACACAAATCCTAACAGTCACTCAATGGTGGGTTGGGACACTTGCCTAAGCATTGAGAAAAGCAACAGTATAGTGGGATCAATGAATGTGCCACAGTAGGTTCATAGGTTCATAGTTGTGTACTAGGCTAATGGCCCTGGAGCCTTTACAAGCCTAGCCCATAGAAGTGTCCTGTTATCATGCCACCCAACATTAGTTCCTAGTGCCTCTATCAAGTAGAGCCACTGGAGTGATCCCCGGGGTGAACTTTCTATTACCCATCCACTCATCAAGATGTCTCTTGAAGAGGGACAGTGAGGTGCTCTGCTTCCAGAGCATGGGCAGTCTCTGGGTGAGGGACCTGTCCCTCAAGCATGTTCTGTTGATTGTGGTAATGAGGTTGAGGTCTCTGGAGCATGTGGTGGAGAGGGATTGGGATTTCTTTAGATGCAGAATTTCTAACAGTGGTGGGTCAGACATGGCTTTGTAAGTCAAGCAATGATTGCCTCTAAGTAGGTGAAATGATTCAGAGAATAGCGTGGGTCTTTTGATTCTGTCCATGTAGGACATGTGTTAAATGCCTAGGATCCTCTTCGTGAGGTACTTCTGTGGCCTCTCCAGCTGTTGCAGGTGTCTAGTGAGGTACATGCCAAATGGGGCATTATACTCAGTCATTGTTCTAATGAGGGAAGGGTGGAGAGAGATGATGACCTCTTTCTTCCTGGATGCAAAACCCTTGGTAATGAAATGTGTCACAAAGAAGGACTTTCTGACCACAGTGGCAATGTGGTGGTCGAAGGAGAGGTTGCTGTCAACCTGTGTCCCCAGATCTCTTATAATGCCTTCAGTATTCAGTGGGCTACCATCATTGTGGCAATTAGTGGGAACTGAGTTTTTACCAAAGGGGATGATGGCACATGTTTTGGCATTAAGCTTAAGGCCATGGTTTCAACACCAGTCATTGGTCTCAGTGAGGCCTTTCTGTAGGATGTCTGCATCACTTGGGGAGTTAATAATGGTTCCCAGCTTGCAATTGTCCGCAAAAAATACAGTATCACACACCCACATCACTAAATGTATCACTTTCCTTAGCCCATACTGTAATCCTAACCTACAGACACACACATATTTATTTATTTTATTTTATTTTACATTTGTTAACCGGGCTAGTCTAGCTGGATACATATCCTTTTTCAGTAGAGGCCCGAGGAGAAAAGCTCCAACATAATGGC
Source organism: Protopterus annectens (assembly GCF_019279795.1). Taxonomy (NCBI): domain Eukaryota; kingdom Metazoa; phylum Chordata; order Ceratodontiformes; family Protopteridae; genus Protopterus; species Protopterus annectens. Next base: position 1,854,353,180 of record NC_056739.1, on the reverse strand, counting down.
AAATACATGTTGAAAATACATGTTACATAAAGAGAATACATGTTGCATTTACAAGATAAAAAATAGGAATAACATAGATATTATATAAGACAAAAGAACAACAGCAGGTTATACATAGTAGTTACTTGGCATATACTAAGTGAATATAGACTAGATCAAGAATCATCAGCTTACAATGTGGGGTCAAAGGATTTTAATGATCTGCGTAAGGGAATTGGATTAAGGTGGTATAGGACTAGGTAGACTTGAGATATATAAGTTAGTCAGGTTCCAAACATGGGCATAGCCATTGTGTCTTAAGATATTCTTTAAGGTTGTTTTTGAACTGATTGTACGAGGTTGTAAGTCTTAGGTAGTTTGGCAGGGAGTTCCACGGCTTGCCAATGGAGTTGGCATAGAGGGCATCACCACCCGAGTTCTTAGCTTTAATGGTTAGGATCTGGACGCTGTTAGATGATCGAAGGCTATTAAGGTTGGAGTAGGGGGTCAGAATGCTGCACAGTGAGGGAGTTCTATCTGGTTGGTTGATTATTTTACAAGCTTCAGTGAGTTGGTTGAGTTTGAGAAGATTGGGCAGTTCCAACCAGCCAAGTTTCCTTAGGTTAAGGCAATGGTGGGTGCGATATGGGGAACCTGTTATAAATCTAGCAATGTGGTTATAGGCAAGAGAGAGCATGTTAAGTTCATGTTTATTGAGGAAAGAAAGGACCGGGGAGGCATAGAGGAGGGTGGAGAGGAGATGCGTGCGGGCAATAGTTAATTTGGCAGTAGGGGTTAAAAAGTTTTTTATTCTGTACATGGATCCGAGTTTTTTGTTAACAGATTTTACGGTTTGGGTAATGTGTATGTCAAATTTGAGCTTATAGTCAATAGTAACACCTAGTAGTTTGGTACTGGTGACAGGGGCTATGATGGTCCCATTGTTGGATTTAACATGGAAGGTTATATTGTTAGTATTTGGGAGTTCTTTTCCTAGGGGTGAGAAGACATTGGGGAAAAATAGTAGTAATTTAGTTTTAGTTGAATTAAGTAGGAGTTTCAAGTCGGTGAACCATTTTTCTACTAGAGTAAAACAGAGTTGAGTAGTTGTTTGGAGATTCGAGAGGGAGACATCTGAGCAGATCAGGGTGGAGTCGTCGGCATATTGAATGCAGGTGGATTTAGGGATGACTGAGTGAAGGTTGTTTATGAAGATGGAAAACAGAAGTGGACCAAGTATCGAGCCCTGAGGAATGCCTATAGTATTGGGGAGCAGGCCTGATAGTCTGTTTTGCCACAGGACAGCTTGTTGCCTACCAGTGAGGTAAGCCTTGAACCAGGTTAATGCTGGGGTGTTCAGATGTAGGGTTTCAAGGGTGTTAAGTAGGAGCTGATGATTGACCATATCGAATGCTTTCGATAGGTCTAGAAAGAGGGCGGAGGATATTAGTTTGTTGTTACGATTGTTATTAATGGAGTCGACAAAGGAAAGGAGGGCAGTAGTTGTACTGTGGTGGAAAGCCATGCTGGGAGTTAGACAAGAGATGATTAAGGGTTAGGTAGTGAAGGAGTTGTTTGTGGACGCATCTTTCCATAATTTTCGCTATTGGGGACAGTATTGCTATTGGTCTGTAGTTTGATGTTTCCGTGGAGGTGCCTCCTTTGTGAAGCGGAATGATATAAGAAATCTTCCAAATAGAGGGAATGCTAGCTTCAGTTATAGTTCTATTGATAAGGATTGATATGGGGTAGGCGATAACATTGGATGCAATTTGTAAAAATTCCGCTGGGAGGTGGTCAGCCGCTAGGGTGGTTGGTTTGAGTTTTTAAGGAATATAAGAGGAAGAGACTGGCTTTAAATTAAAAGGGGTAGGGGCATCATCATGAGGTTGTGTGGCAGATGGGGGAGAGGAGGTTAGTTGACTGGCTAGTGTTTGGATAGTCTCGGTGAAGAAGGAGTTAAAGGTGTTGGCTACTTCTTCCTGATCTTTCCCAATAAGTTTCTCAGGGGTTGGGGTAGTAGTTTTACCTGGGTGCAGGAGGTTGTTAAAACCTGCCCAGAATTTCTTTGGGTTGTTCTGGTGTTTATGCTGGAGGTGGCAGAAGTATTGTTTTTTGTCTTGGGTAGTGGCTGTTTTAGTAGTGTTTCTTAGCTGTTGAAATTTAGTACGATCTTGGGAGGTTTTTGTGGCTCTCCATTTATCCCAGGCCTGATCACGGAGTTTAATTTTGGTTTTAGTTTCTCTAGTTAGCCAAGGTGCTATACATACTTTGGATCTAATTTGTCTATATGGGGCATGTGAGTCAAGTATCTTAAGGAATGTGTCGTTGAAGTGGGACACACTCTCCTGGAGGGGTAGAGTTTTTAATATGGACCAGTTGCAGGATTTTAGGTCAGCAAGGAATAGTTGTGGGACAAATTTCTTTTTGTTTCTGATTAGTCTATATAAGGGGGGGTTGGAAGTTGGGCATTTATGTTTAATAATATAGGTAATTAGGTGGTCACTGAGGTCACTGGGAAGGGTGCCTGTGGTATAGTTGTTTGAGTCTCTATTGGTAAGGATCCAGTCAATGGTACTTTCGTTTTGGAGAGTATTGCCTATTCTAGTTGGGGATAGGATATTTTGGGAAAAACCATGTAGGTTAATAGGTTGTGGGGTTATATGGGTAGAACAGAGGGACCAGTCTATATTAACGTCCCCAAGTACTATAGTTTCTTGTGGGTAACTGGTGGCTAACCAGCACAGGGTTTGCTCCAGGTTTTCTGTGTTCTTCCCTGGTGGGATATAGATTACAATGAGGTTGATGCATTTTTGAGTGTTTAGGCATATCTTTAGGGCAATAAGTTCTAAGTTAGAGATTATAGGCGGTTGTAATGGATTCCTAAGGATATTCAGGGTATTTCTAAACATAACAGCTATTCCTCCACCCTTTACGATCAGCCCTGAAGATATTATACCCGGGTGGGAGAATCTCTTCGTCCTTAGTGGTGGGTTTTAGCCATGTTTCAGTTAGACACATAATGTCAGGGGAATGAGTAGCTATCATGGCGTGCAGGTTGTGAACTTTGTTGTTAATGCTTCTTAGGTTCAGATGTAGTACTAGATAGATTTTCGGGCTAATTTAGGGGGGTTAGAGTCTGGGACAGTGGTGGGACCTGGGTTAGGATGGATATCACCATCAATGGTGATTCGGTTTTTCAGGTAAACTAAGAATCTTTGTAGTTTAAATAGTAATTTGAGGTTAGTTTTATTATTTGGAATTTTAGGGTGATGAAGGGTAAGATGGACTATTTTGGGGGATATTGTTTTGTCCTGGTAGAGTGAAGGTGGGATAGAAATGGCATAAAGATTAGATTGGGAGTTAGTGTAGCACTTAGGGAAGGGGATTCCTATCAGAGTTTGGTTTTCATACTTTGTTAAAAAATAAGCAGTGACGAGTAGTATTGTTGTGAGGGGGGTGATAGAATAAATGAATTTGGCCATGATGTAGATAGGGAAAGGGTAGTGGGAGGGAGAGACTTAGTTTTAAATTTAGTAATGGGGGAGGGCCTAGAAGTAGGAGGAGTAGTAGAGTGAATCGAGGGGCCCTTGGATTTGTGAGGGGGGAAAGTGGGAGGGGCTGGCTATTCCTATAAATGTAGAGGTAGTGGGGGTGGGTGGGATAAGGGGGCAGGGAGGGGAGTAGAGCGGAGCCCGAGCGAAGCGAGGGCGAAGCGGAGCGAGGCATACACCGCCAAGAGTTCTCAGGGTCTTAGAGGCAGCAGTAGTTGAGTGCAAAAATCAGCGTAGTGGAGTTTCTACTACTGTTTTTTGTAATATTCCAGGAAAGAAGCAATTTTCCAGGTATTATAGTTAGCACTTTAATTATTTTAGTGGTACTGCCAGGTTCCTGACACTGGAACGCTAATCCTAGCTAGTGAAGAGATAACAAGGCTATGAATTTACCCTGTAGTTTTAAAAGAGATTAGGTTGAAGTTTTTTTTTTCTTTTTAGGAGGTGAGTACTGGTCTGAGCATTCGCATCAGTTAGTAGTCCAGGTAGGAGTGTTTTGAGTCTTGGGAACCATGCGTTGTTTAGTTAGAGTGGGGGGGCTTCCTGTGATACAAGGGAGAGAGATAGCATATTAGAATCACTAAGGTTGTACTAGTAAAACGCAGACTAAAACAGCTTTAAGGTTAAACCCAAATACAGTCTGGAAAATGTATTTAAAACAGTAGATAATACAGTGCGTGTTTCAGACACTATTACAACATTACCATTTGGTGATTCAGTTTAAAACAAGCAGTATTGCAAAGTTTAGTCTTCAATCTCTAATTAATTTTAACAAAAGTACAGCACAAAGCAGTATTGCAAAGTTTAGTCTACAATCTCTAATTAATTTTAACAAAGGTACAGCACAAAGCAAGTCGTTAATTGAGTTTGAAAGAAAGACACCAAATATGCATCAAGAACACGTGCAGACACTTTGTGTTTGCTGCAGCAAGTACAAACCAAGTCGCTTATTTGATTTAAGCAAAATGACACCAAATATGTGCCAAGAACACATGCAGATACTTTGTATTAGCTTCAAATATCGTCAATCCTAGTCGCTATTTGACTTTGGTAAAAAGACGCCAGATATGCGTCAACAACACGTGCAGACACTTTGAGTTAGATTCCAACATCTACAGCTAGCAAGCAGACTAACCACAGTGTAATCTAGCATCAGCGGTGTAAAGTATAACAGTAGAATGCAAAACAGTATAGAAAGGTCACAAACTGAAATGATAGCAAAAAGCTCCAAATTACTCCAGTAGAAACACAGTTAAGGCTACTTTGTCTATATATGAGTTACCTGGAGGCATGGAGATACGACCGGCCATACACCGCCAGGAGTTCTCAGGGTCTTAGAGGCAGCAGTAGTTGAGTGCAAAAATCAGCGTAGTAGAGTTTCTACTACTGTTTTTTGTAATATTCCAGGAAAGAAGCAATTTTCCAGGTATTATACTTAGCACTTTAATTATTTTAGTGGTACTGCCAGGTTCCTGACACTGGAACTCTAATCCTAGCTAGTGAAGAGATAACAAGGCTATGAATTTACCCTGTAGTTTTAAAAGAGATTAGGTTGAAGTTTTTTTTTTCTTTTTAGGAGGTGAGTACTGGTCTGAGCATTCACATCAGTTAGTAGTCCAGGTAGGAGCGTTTTGGGTCTTGGGAACCACGCGTTGTTTAGTTAGAGTGGGGGGCTTCCTGGAGGCATGGAGATACGACCGGGCAGGAGGACAAGGCAGTACCAATTGTAATTCAGTTTAAAGTTAGCGGTGAACCAGAAGGATTATTTAATAACTTCCTGATGTCAGCATACACCGCCAGGAGTTCTCAGGGTCTTAGAGGCAGCAGTAGTTGAGTGCAAAAATCAGCGTAGTGGAGTTTCTACTACTGTTTTTTGTAATATTCCAGGAAAGAAGCAATTTTCCAGGTATTATAGTTAGCACTTTAATTATTTTAGTGGTACTGCCAGGTTCCTGACACTGGAACGCTAATCCTAGCTAGTGAAGAGATAACAAGGCTATGAATTTACCCTGTAGTTTTAAAAGAGATTAGGTTGAAGTTTTTTTTTTCTTTTTAGGAGGTGAGTACTGGTCTGAGCATTCGCATCAGTTAGTAGTCCAGGTAGGAGCGTTTTGGGTCTTGGGAACCACGCGTTGTTTAGTTAGAGTGGGGGGCTTCCTGGAGGCATGGAGATACGACCGGGCAGGAGGACAAGGCAGTACCAATTGTAATTCAGTTTAAAGTTAGCGGTGAACCAGAAGGATTATTTAATAACTTCCTGACGTCAGCATACACCACCAGGAGTTCTCAGGGTCTTAGAGGCAGCAGTAGTTGAGTGCAAAAATCAGCGTAATGGAGTTTCTACTACTGTTTTTTGTAATATTCCAGGAAAGAAGCAATTTTCCAGGTATTATAGTTAGCACTTTAATTATTTTAGTGGTACTGCCAGGTTCCTGACACTGGAACGCTAATCCTAGCTAGTGAAGAGATAACAAGGCTATGAATTTACCCTGTAGTTTTAAAAGAGATTAGGTTGAAGTTTTTTTTTTCTTTTTAGGAGGTGAGTACTGGTCTGAGCATTCGCATCAGTTAGTAGTCCAGGTAGGAGCGTTTTGGGTCTTGGGAACCACGCGTTGTTTAGTTAGAGTGGGGGGCTTCCTGGAGGCATGGAGATACGACCGGGCAGGAGGACAAGGCAGTACCAATTGTAATTCAGTTTCAATATACACTAAAGCCAAAACCTTCAGTAAATCTAAAGGTCAGCCAGCATCCCTGTGTGTGGCCTGGACTTCTGAGAAGTAGATGCCAAACAGGAGAGGACCCAGGACTGATCCCTGTGGGACTCTACTCATGACTGATTGGCAGTCTGACTTGGAGTCTACTACTTTCACACTGTGTGTTCTATCTGTAAGCCAATTTGCAACCCACCTAGTGACATAGGGGTTGATACCTAGTCTGGTGAGTTTATCAATAATTCCCGAGTAAAAAATGGTATCAAAGGCCTTAGCCAGATTGAGCTAGGCTGTATGCACTGCCTTACCTTCATCCACAGCCCTGCTGACTGACTCAAAAAAGTCATCCAGGTTGAGCAGGCATGATCCCCCTTTCACAAAGCCAAATTGCATGGGGTCTAGAGTTTGGAGATTCCCTATATCTTTGTTTATCAGGTCCATGATTGTGCACTCCATAGCTTTAGATATCAGACTCATCAGGCTAATGGGACGGTAATTTCCATGGTCTGTAGTTGCTCCCCTTTATTGAGAGGGATGACTGTAGCAGTGCACCATTTGGTAGGGACAAAGCCTGAAGTGAAGCTGTGACTAAACAGAGCACACAGATGTGGTGCCAGTTCACTTTGTAGTTCATGTAGAACACAGCCAGGGATATTATTGGGTCCCATGGAAGCTGTATTCTTGGCCTTGGACAACCCTGCAGTAATGATGGGTGCCTGGCATTCTTCCAGTATTGTGATTGGTCCTTGGGGGGGGGTAAAGTTGGCACTAAATCTGTTGGCCAGTATGTTTGCAATATCTCTTGGCTCAGTATAGGAGTGTGCATTGTGCAGTAACTCAGAGCAAATATGCATATTGCCGTTGATGTTCTTGATATAACTATTGAAGGCTTTGTGATTGTTTTTAGTGTCTGCCACAATTTTGCCTTATAGCTGGCTTTAGAGGATTTGATGAGGGATCTCAACTTTTTGTTGAGGCTAATAAGGGAGTTTTTCCACTCTTGGGACTTCACATTTTTCGGCAACAGTTTCTTCCTTCTGTTGTAGAGTTTATTAATGGTAGGGGACCACCAGATTGGCTTCCTTTTTGTGTAGGAGAGTGTCTTGGTTCTGTTGGGTATGGCTAGTTCCATGCACTTATGTACATGTTCATACATTGCATTTGTGTATGATTCAGCAGTCATGCAGCTATTTTCCATTGGCATGGGTGCTGTGAAGTTAGCCACCTCATTCCACACCTTTCTAGGTAGTATAAGTGCATTGTCAATTGTCATATATGTGGTTATGTGAAATCATTACATCATGTGCATAAATCAATAAATATATGTCCCTTTAATACTTAGAAAGAATCTTGTTGTATGTCAAAGAACATTGCCTGATGCTAGGTATACCCAAACACACATGTAGCTCCCTACTTTTGTTACTGTGATGGAAAGACTACCATTATGTCTAATGTGGATATATTCCCATATTGGAACATATGCCTTACTTAGGCAACAACACACATTATATCTTCTTATGTCCACAGTCCTGAGGAGGTGTTTCTCTACAACTGTGATGTAACGACAATCTATTCAAATGACAGCATCAGTCTGCAATGCAGCCTTTCCAAAAGAAATGCAGAATAAACTCTTGTAACATTAAACAGCATCTACAACTGAACATAGCACATGTTGGTGACAACACTGTTAATATGTGCAATGACTGTAATCAGTGACATTGGTATTTTAACTATATAGTTAACAGGCAAATGAAGGTTTGCTGAAACACAAAGGCAACTACAGATTTATTTGATGACTGTGACATTGCACATTTCAATGGATGACAGCACCATTGTGTATTACATTCATGTTTCTGCTAAAAAGTGGTTGCACAGCACACTGTATAGATATACCTCATATATGTATTTGTAGCCTATTCTGCATGGTAAGAGAAAGAAACTCAACCAGAGATGACAGTCATTCCTGTAATTGAACTCCCTTCCTATGTACTTAAACAACCTACACACAAGTGTATTATATGCACATGCCACAGGAGAATTCTGAGTGCATGTGAGCCATACTACATCTTTGAAATTATAACATCAGCTGTGTCATGCAAAGAAGATGTATGCAGAAAAAATACTTATACAACTATGTGGAATTCTAAATGTTGTCAGTACTAACAGGTGCTACACACTCTGGCATCCATTTATATTCACAACACACACACACACAAACTCAGGAGAGTCTTACTGCTGTATTTGAACTCCCTATCTATTAACAGACACAATCTACACACATGTATTGTGCACACACAACCCAGGAAAGGTCTGAATTTTGTAGTGTGAAAGTGCATTATTGTAATGATAACCCCATCAGTGTGTTACAGACATTATGCAGTTGTGGACAGAGTGAAAAGAAGATGTGGGAGTGATCTCAACAGTTAAATGTTTCTCGTGAGTAGGAGTAAAATGACCATGCACACCTACTGAAATAATCCTGCATTGATGCAATGGACCCACCATCACACATACAAGTTGAATGTTATGAGATTAGAACTCCCCTACCTACCTAGTTATACAACTTTGAAGGGAGCATACTTAACGCAAACACCACAGCAGGTATGATTTATACAGTATGAGAGTGCACTTAATACAGGATGACATTAGTCATGTGTTGATGAGAAGATATTGTTAGAAGGGTTTGACATTGATGTGGTTACACCCTGACATTTAAAATGAACTCTAATCTACAAATGTATTGTGAACAACAGTAGCTCATGCAAGCAAACACAATTTGAATGCAGTGAGATTAGACACCTCCACCTATCTATGTACGCAATCTAAAGGACACAGTACTTAACACAAATGCCACCGTAGAAGTCTGACATATAGAATGTGAGAGTGCACTTTACATACAATTACATCAATGCAATTTAGCAGAGAAAGTAATATTCTGAGAAGGGTTTGGAATTGATGTGGACTCACCCTAAGGTTTAAAACTAATTCCAGCCTGCTACTATATTGTAGACAGCAGTAGTTCAGATCATATCTGTACAACAGCATATATGCACAAACACAAGGTGACTTCCAGAAGATTTGTACCACCTACCTACCTATTTATGCAATCTAGAGGACACAGTATGCAACACAAGCTCCGCTGCAGAAGTCAGACTTATATAGTGTGATAGTCTACTTTATACAAAATGACATCAGTGCAGTTTAGCAGAGAAGATGATGTTCCTGATACTCACCCTAAGGTTTAAAAATAAATCCAGACTGCTACTGTATTGTGGACAGCAGTACTTCAGATAATATCTGTGCAATATGATATTTAAGCAAATTTTTTCCAAGGGGAAAAATGCTTGGCCAGCCTAATGATCATCACAAAATTCACAAAATTAAAACCCTCCCAGCTGGGGGGGCTGAATACCTACAACCCCCAATATGGGGGACTACACTCCCACCCCCCCCCAACTAAATATACCAACTCCAAAATCACACTACAGTAGGGAAAAGGGCAAATTCCTGATGATAGCCAAGTGTTTTTCCCCTAGGAAAAAATCTGCTTAAATGAACATTCACTGGATTAAGGCTTCAGCAAATAGAGTTCAACAAAAAGATGATCAACTGATAGTTTTTTTGCTGAAGTGAAGTAGACCCATCATATTAGTACATCATTCAGTTTCCATGTAAGGAAGTAATAGTAATTTTTATTCAAAATCACTTAAAAAAGCGCAACACTGAGAAATGTAGTTGTGTAAAAGTTGGCAAAGTGTTAGTGCATGTGTGATGATACTTTGATGTGTTGAAATGGGACTTTGAAGTACCACTGTCTAGTGGTGGTCACTGCAGTTCAGCATGTTGTATTATACCTTTTCATGTTATCTGCAAAGCTCAATTCAAAAATGAAATGTTCTGCTTCCATTCCTCATTTGCTCAACAGCACACTGTGAGCAAACATTTCTCTGCTGAAGGAAACAGTAAACACCACATTTGGTTTGTCTTTCACCGTGCAAACAGACTTAGTGGGGATGCATGGCTATCAGCACTCTGAACAGTACTTAATGGAGAAAATCCATCTGTCAACCTAGCTTTTTCTGTAGCACAAGGTGTAAACTCACTAAGCTAATTAAAGAAGCAGAGTTAAAACAGGGCTCGGCTCCAGTGTACACATGATATTACAAAGAGTGTCAGAATGTGATTATTACATTAACTTTATCATGACTTTAAGAATACCTTGAAATGAGTATTATACATATGTTTCCTGGAAAAATGTATATGTAATAGCTACTTAAATACTTTTTTTATGCCTACTACATATAGAAATGCTTCATGGGAAATCACAAGTTAACTTGGTGTACAATGAGGTGCAAGGCAAACACTCACTGCATTATGTGATAACACCTGAAGTGCCATTTAGCATGAGATATTACAGTTGTACATTGCCATACGTCACAAAATGCTAAGTACTACAACTTATAAAATATGGGTAACTCATTCTCAGGAAAGACACTTATAAAAAAAGGCAGTATGATTTTCACCTAATGCTGGATATGAATTGTTGTCAAGAAGAAAAATTATATCTACAGACTTGAACATAATCACTAGATCCCACCAAGGAAATCCTGCTTTACACATGTCAAAGTCACACATTTGAAGGGACAGTGATACCCTATGTAGCCAATGGAAGATGTAGGTTTTATTCTTCGTCAAAGCAGTGGCAGACAGACAATGCCATAACATTACATTTACATCCGTCAGCCTCATGAATAGTCAACAATACAAAGGGATGACAGAGAAGGTGTGAAGGTAGACGCAGATATAGAGACACATATAAAAGGATGCTGTTATAGGTAGCTAATGTACATCTTACTGTTGTGTCCTCAGTACTAATCAGTCAGTCTCTGTATCACTAAGCAATAGCTGTGGTGGTAAAGAAGCTGTAGGACAGGGAAAAACTGATGCTAACTGATGCAGAGTAAGGGTGCTTTAATAATTTGTCCTTACATGCAAGGATGTGTTTGTAAATGCTTTTTTGCAACACTATTCATAATCAGTTTATGAAAGTTTGTTGATGATAACATTTTACATGTATGTCATTAAAGATATCATATAAGCATGACTTCATACAGCTGGACTTGAACCCTTGATACTATGGCCAAAAAGCAGTCTTGAGATGAGTAATTTATCTCAACTCTCCACAGAGAAAGTTGTACTTTACTGCATACAGTACTCAAACAACTTTTTGAGTAACTGTTGCAAAGTATTGCCTTTACTCTGTATTCCAGTAGTGCAGCATGTTTAAGCACTTTTGCTTGAGGATAACCAGATTGCTTCAGGTGATGGCAACAACTAAATAGGTTTTGCCATAGGACATGAACAGCCATTCACCATCACTTGGTATTGGTGCATGAAGCCAAACTCCATGCAAAGGCTCAGGGCAAAAAGTGAAGGTTTTCTTATGGGTCATTTCCGGTCACGAGTTGGGTGTGATTCTATTTTTTGTCCAGATTAAAGTGCGAAAATGGGGTTGATAGGAAAGTAGGGAAATGTGGGGGGCAAACATAGGGGAGGACACAGGGGACAGAATAGAGGAAATTGCAAGAAGGTAGTGGGAGAGAGCCACAGCTATCCACTTCTTCACAACAGAAAAGTAGAAGAGTAGTCAGAATTTGGGGATTTTGGACTGTCTTCACAACAATAGGTGACAACAACAGAACAATGTTCTACAGCCAATTGTACCAAATAAAGTGTGTCAAGAAGACACATAGGTGAAGTGGAGAACTATGTATGGGTTGTTACTTTATTTATTTATTTATTTATTTTTGTGGGACATGTGCCCATTTTTAATTTTTTTTCAAACAGAGCAAAATGTTGGAGAAGGTGCTTAGGAATGTGAGGGTCAGGTATGAAGGTTAGGTGAGGAAACGGGTACAAAGATACAGGACAAATAAGACAGACAAAGATTCTGATGGACATAAAATGCTGGAGGACACCATGATTGGAAATAGATAGGGGGCATCAGAGGTGCACCCATTTCAAGCCTGAGAGCAGTGAGAATCTAGTCCTCCCACTCAGAACTGTCATCACTCTCTGCTGTCTTGGTTTCATGTGTCAGTGCTCAACATGGCATCAGCTGTAATGAAGCACCTTTTTGACATGGCCGATTTGGGCACCAATGCTCTTGGTGTGCCTCAAGGTTCACTGCAACCTCTTCGGCAGCTGTACAAAACAGAAGAAGACAATAAGAGACATGAATACATATTGAATAACAGTCTTGCCTGGGTACTGTATTCTATATCTTTTAATACAGATAGGTCAGTACACTTACAGAACAGTGGGATGTCAGTAGTCCTAAACTCATCCTTTAATCGGTGAAGAAAGTCCTCTCCAGAGTGTGGGATTCCAGTTGCATGGGAGACAGCCTTGGCTACTTTGCTCCAAGGTTCACTCCTACACTGAGACCCACTGTAGTCATGAGGAATGCCCCAAAAATCCTGGATTCCTCCACAGCCCACCTGTAAATTTAGCACCATCATCTCCCACATCAGCCATTCCTGCAGAACTCAGGCAACAATTCTAAGGATGAATTGGTGCCAAATTCCAATCTCACATTTAGCAGCTACTGCACAAACATGGACAACCATGCCAACTGCATTTGCATGATGGTAAGCACAAAAAGGCCCTCGTAAGCAAGGCACTGGGCATTTTATCAAACAGCAACAACTGTGTGACACATCAGAGAGGTCTGCCATGTATGATGCTGAATATATTCACACTTGTTCTGATGGTCAACACTGACAGCCTCAGTGGCTTGGCTTGTTAGCCTTGGTGTTTTGGAGGTTAAATAAGATGACATGGCACATAACATTCTTGAATTACACACTGTGAATCAAACCTAAGAAGTAAATAATGCATAAATTTCAATCAAGGTGATTATCTGTCAGTACTCCATTACAGCTCAAGTTCAGCCATGTTTTTTTACAAATGAACTGCCTCTGTGAGGAGAGATTCTAACTTAAGTATTTTGCCCCTCATATATACGCAAGTGCATTTTTAATTCATTATCATAATTATCCAGCTTAAACAATTATACACATATTCAACTGTGTTTCATAAGTAAATCATTTATGAGATATGGTACTTAGAACAATTCATCTATCAAAGCATTAATGAGCCATTAATTGCACTGAACATCATTATGATAGCCATTTGTTTGTAGTGTTACCTTCCTAATCAAAGTATTGTTAGAAATTGTATTCTGATACCCTATTTAAAGAAAAAAAGGTGCCATCAAAATTTGAACCCTGGGTCACCTGTGTGACATCTCCAAAGACACTGCACTTATACCTTGTACCACAGAAGAAGCTAAGTTAGCAAGTGGATTTTGTCCACTAAGTACTGTCCGGAGTGCTAACAGCTGCACATCGCCACTAAGCCTGTTTGTGTTACAGAAGGCCATCTAAGTAGCATCTTTCACTTTTTTCCTTAAGCGGGTAATCTTTTTTATGCAATGTTCAGCAGCAAGCCAGTGTACAAGACATAAACAGTAAAAAGCATGTAAAGTTAAAATGACAGTGTTTCCTACATCTGGAGTAATCATTTCTGTAGTCTTTTCAAACTGTACGGATTTGAACCCCAGAAAAATTGTGGAAAGAGACCAAAGTCACAGCATTTACAGCTTTTGCCACAGAAGCAGGTATACAAAATATGCACACCACTCATTCATTAGATATGCTTCACATTGGTGACAAGCATGTTTGCTCTAGTGAAGATTACAGAAATAAAATTGTTCAGTTTCCTTCAACTTTGAGCCCTGTTTGTGCTCTGCTAGGCAGTGCTGACATTACACAGGCAAAAGAAGATATGTAACCATTTATATTCCACACAACAATTTTGTCTAACTGCTGTTCAGAGCACTGCAGCAATCTGTACCTATGTGAATGTGTAATGCAATACTGATAGCAAGACCAGTTACATTTCTCAGTCTGTACCTTGTTCAGTGGACTCCTGTTCAATGCCTCAGAATGTTGCCAGTCAGCAGTGAACTCTGCCAAAACATGTGCAAATGAGAAAAATAAGAAAAGAAAAAAAATTTAATAGACAGTTCTCAGTATTAACATATATAGGATAACAAAAAATGAAAAGGCAGGATTGCAAAGTGTCCTAGGTCTGTGTGTGGTACTGATCATATGCTCAGAAAATATGCATCAATTCTGTCAGATACCACACTATCTGGAATTGAACCCTTAATTCAGTGCAATGAAACCCACTCACCTGTGCTTCTTATTCTTCTTTGCCATAAGCACAGGACTAGAAAATGTTACTTTTTCATTTACTTAAACATGTCTAGATCAATGGCATATTGACCAATACCTTACAGTAATAATGCTCCACATCATTTTAATGTCAGGTTGTCAAAACTGCCAGCATATTCTTCTCTTTATTTTCTGATCATCTTCCTCTCCTTTCACCTTAACTACAGAAATAAAGTGTCATGGCTATTTATTTGCATCTTTGTTTCAATGTGTAATATAGCTGATCAGCATTTCAGACAGATTTTAAGCAGAAGGTTATCAGTCTTCTCTTACTGCAAGGATATCAGCATTGTTAAGGTTTTTCTCACAGCTGACATTGTGCTTACTCCTTTATATTATGTCTACTTTGCATGACTTGAACACTTCAGAGATAACAGTCACTTCAGTATTGCTTGCTGTTGTTGTCAGAGCAATCAGAAACAGTTGCAAGCCATTAGCAGCTAAAAATTGTTATTGTTCTTCCCTGCAGTTGTAGGGTGTGTACATGCAATTGTGTAGCTACCCCCTCATCAAGTGATATTTTGGTATTCAAGAATGCTAATGATTTCATACCTTATTTGCATATTCACAGTGCTCAGATGGCTGAATCTACACCATAGGAAGGTAATGGTTCAGCTATGGAAGTGGAAGGAGAGGAGTCATATTGCATACAGACAGGGCAATGTTAATCATTTCCTGTAGAATATATTATATAAGTTATGTTTGTCCTCTACACACACTGCTTACATGTTCATATTTGGAATATATTTCAATATGTAATGAAAAAAAATGTTGTGAAGTATGCAAGTTTTAATTTTCAGTGCTGCTGTACTGCCCATATATCAGTTCTTAGTGCAGCCCCACCCCCACCCTGTGAGAACAGTGATGATTGTGCCATGGGCTTTGTTCATTTCTGTTTGACCTAAGGTTCCATATATGTGTGATACACAAAGTGGATAGGTGCAAGACTGACAGTATGCAAGTAATGTATCTTTTTACACATTTGGTCATATACTACAGGTTCCACACTTAACTTGACATTACTGCTTTGGGGCTGTCTCTGTCTGATGCTATCTGTACACAGATATTACATGTTTAAGTAACATTTGTGGACATTGATGGCATCACTTTTAATATTTGCATGTGCTTAGATTGTAATGTGTATTCTTTCACTGGTGAGTGTGTGTGCTACCATTTGCCTCTTAGTTGCTGGATGTGTGCATTGACCTTTGAGTCTTTGTTAGTGAGTGTGCATGTTATCCTTTGCCTCACAGCCAGGGCAAGGTCATAGTGCTCATGCCTATGTCTGCCAGTTACCTCTTCAGCCGGAGGTTCCTCCTTAGATTCCTCATCTGTATGGGTGGCAGGTGCTGTGGTCGAGGAATGAGTGGCCCTGGCCCTTGTTGTCCCTATTGCAGCTGTTCCCTCAAGATGGCATAGACTGTGAGAAATTCTGCAAAAGTACCTGGATCATATTGCAGGGCAGCCCCCAATGTGTTTAGACAATGGAACCCTGATTTTAGCATGACAAACACATGGTCTATGGTGTTTGTAGTTTGAGCATGGACATTGTTGTATCCTATTTCTGTGGGTGTGTCTACATTTTTGTTGGGTGTAATGAACCATGGTTCCAGTGCATAAACCTGCATTACCCAGTAAATGGCCTTGTGAAATGTGACCCCTAGTAAACCTTGTGTAAAACTATGAGGTATGCCATATGTGTGATTCATAATAACTGCCTGGGCTGCCTGCACAGACATTGAGGATGATCAGCTGGACATTACAGACAACCTGGCTGTTGACTTAGTGGAACCCCTTTCTGTTGATATATGTTCTTCCCTGTTCACCAGGTGGGGCTTTTATTTCTATGTGAGTGCAGTCTATGACCCCCATGACTTCAGGGAAGTGTGCTACAGCATAGAATTCCTGCATTGTTTTTGCTTTATCTTCTGCTGTGCATGAAAAAATAGATGTACTCCATTGCATGTTGTAGCATAGCATTTAAATACTGGTGAAATATTCTGGAAGTTGAGGCCTGTGACACCTCTAGTATATCTCCTGTGGTTATCTGGGATGTACCAGTTGCTATTATCCTTAATGCTAGGCATTCCTTAGTTTCAAATGGTATAGGTTCCTATAGATTTTCCATGGGTTCAAAGTGGGTGTGTCAGAGGTTGCAGATTTCCTAGACTGTTTCCTTATCAACCCTATATCGCTCTGCTCTTTCAATGTCATGCAGTCCATGATATGTTAAATGGGACCTGTACACATTTCTTCTCATTGTACAAGGTCTATCTGCAGCAGCAGCAGCATAGATTTGAGCCTGTTGTACAAGTTCATGCAACAGAGCAGCAGCAGCCCCTAACATGGTTTTCTTTTTCTGTTAGTATGATGTTGGCTATATTCCAACAGGTTTTGGTATTCAGAGCCAAGGGCTACACCATATCTACAATAGTGTTAGCTTTAGGGTTGTGTATGTTGGATGGTATATGCATCTGTATTTCAGTCTTTCTTGTTTAGTTGTAGTGTTTTGGAAAGGCTTTTTTAAGGTAAGCTGCAGTGTTAGGGTTAGGGACAATATTAGGGTTAACATACATTAATCAGGCTGTGCAGGATGGCAAAGCCAGTAAAGTGGTTGCTAAATGATTTTTATTATAAGGGTGGCATGACTATTAAGGCCTGTTTAGAGATACATCTCATCAAACTTCCAACATGAGGGTTGGTGTGACAAAATGTGGCACCTGCAAGTAGTGCAGGTGCATCAGTGTTACTAAATATGTTGCAGTAGGCAATAGAAGTATTTCTAGTAAGGGACTGTTTAATTGTGGCAGCACTGTTGTCGTATATCTTGTGGCATGCATCTTGTATTCATCTTACTATGTGGATAAAACTGAGAAAAGGCTGAGGAACAGAATATACCGACACGGGTATGCTGTAAGAACAAATGACAGCAGCAATGCTCTGGCAAAACAGAGTTTTGTTGGTCCAAATTTTAATAAGTTTGTCTTTTTTTTTTGTTAGAGAATGTTCACTACTGGATAGACGGGGGTTATTGGTAAAATACTATACTAAAAAAAAACTGCTTTGTCAGCTGAAATTAGCTTCTGACAGAACACCAGGGTTAAATGACAATGCATCCATCAACCATATTTTGAAACAGAAACACAATAGAGTGAAAAGATCTTTACTGGTGTATTTTGATCACATGGCTTGGTGTATATTCTATAAATATTTCATTCCTATGTGCTTTGCTATTCTGAAGAAGTATTTTCATTTAGATAGAAACATTCAATAAATTTTATGGTGAATTAATCCTGCATAGTCTGTTATTGTTTTTACTGGGGTTTTGAGTGTGTGTGTATGTGTGTGTGTGTGTGTGTGTGTGTGTGTGTGTGTGTGTGTGTGTGTGTGTGTGTGTGTGTGTGTGTGTGTGTGTGTGTGTGTGTGTTTCAGTCTGCTTGGTGGTATTTCTCTTTTTGTTTTAAAGACAGATTTTCATTAGTAAGGAACTCGAAAATACAAATCAACTGTCATTAGTGTGTATGCAGCTGAATGCAAATTAAATGTCTTAAGTCTATCTTTAAAAGGCAGACCATGAATGCTAGCCCTCTACCTTTTAAATGTTTTCTGTATTCCTTTGAGCCTATAAACACAGGATTTGATCTAAACATGTCATTCCCACCCGATACATATATTTCGAAAGGAGAAAGAGGTTTCAAATCTCGATTATATAGGAAAAACACCTTTTCTAACAGCTACTTAGACTTTACCAGCAATCACCCTAGGAATCTATTTACTAATGTATATAAAGGACAACTCATACGTGCCATAAGAATGACATCCGTACATTCTGAGATGTTAGAAGAAGTGTCATCTATCACTTCCTTATTTAGAGACAGAGGATATGATGTAAATATGATGACTAAAGTGAGTCAAGCTGTCACTAAGGAATGGGGAAGTAAATACACCTCCTTATTAGGTTTCAATTATTATAACAAAGCCAGCTGTAATAACAACCAAGAAAATTCTACAAAAACTGGCACAACATTTGGTAGAGCATGTGTTTTAGAATTTGGTCCACACATTGGAACAATAAGGAAAATTATGGTTAATAATTTGAATATTATTTTAGCAGATCAGGACATTGCTAATATTTTTTGGATTCAACCTCTATTTGTGAATCAAATGGGACGTAACATTAAGAGCTACCTCGAGAGAGGTCATTCAGTTAATGTTTCTATTCATAGGTCCACTAAAAAATGTGGAAGTTGTAAGCAATGTTATGCTATCTTAGAAGAAGGAGGGATTATATCAGAAAATGTGAATAGGACTAACATTAGATTTCAACATGGTAATTGCAACAGTAAATTGATAATATATTTAGCCAAATGTACTGTCTGTCCAGGATTTTATATAGGAAAGACAGAAAGGAAGTTTAACAAATGTATCTACGCACACTTGTATAGTATTAAGACTAAGGATGATAACAATGCCCTATACAGGCATGTTAAAAAGTGTGGGGACAGACATAACTTTAAATTTGCCATATTGGATAGCATTCAAATTGACCCCAGAGGAGGTGATTACAAAGGAACGCTATCCTATAAAGAAATATGGTGGCAACTTTATACTGACGCTTCCACAACACCAGGGCTAAATGATTATATAACCGTTAAGCCTTTTTTGAATACAGTTTGAATTGCACATCTTTGATTTTTTTTTTTAATTTTTCTATTCAGTACTTCGTACTGGGTTGCACCAAGATGCCTTATCAAGTATTCACATTAAATTTTTAAATTTAGTAAATAAGTTATGTCACATTATAGTGTATATCATACTTTTTATAATATGTTTTAAGAATGCAAGACACACTCATATAGTTTGTTGTACTTGAATGAGTTTATTGAGGTATTTTTAGTAAGATGTATGTTCTTTTAATTTCAGCGCTTTTGGCGCCAACAAGTTTATTTAAATGTTAACAGTCGTTTGAATGTTGTTCTGTTGAAGCTCACTTTGTTGCAAGTAAAAGCGCTTAACCAGTTGGACTATTTCACAATAAACCTTTGTATTATTTTATGTACTTGAGGAGATTTCATTTATATATGTAGTGGCTTACATCATCTGGAGTTTGGCGTTTCATGGCACTGAGGACTAAGCGTTCATTTGTTATTATATCGTTGTTCATCTGAACACTTCTGCAGATACAGTTTTTGATTGGCAACTTTCATATATGGTATGAGGAGGTCCAACCTCATTAACAAAAGGGCAGAGTCCCAAGATCATTATTCTGAGTGGTCTCCCCCTCAGAAGAACATACTTCTAATTACTGTTATTTCAAATTAAGCCGTACAACTGGATATCACATCCGGCAGTAGTGTCTTGTCAAAGTACAAGAAAAAATAGCAGATTGCATAAATATAATTCCAGGCTGCACTGAAGAAAAAGGCCTAAGATTTAGCTGCTGCTCTAGCTTTGGGAGGTCTCACTTCAGTGTACAAAAGGCTTATCATACTTTTCATAGTATAACTTAATGCAATCATTGAACAACTTAAGGAAAGTAACTACACCAGTTACAAAGTCAGGGTGAGGAATAATAATACTCAAAATAAATTATTGTAATCATTGGTGTTTCACATGGTTCCATGCTGGGGCTGCACTAAATTATTTGAAAATAATGTGAAAAATTGAGGATAGAACCTAAGAAGTCTATGACCATCTGTGCAATGCAGCAAATCATCTCCTCTGTTATTAGACTAGTTAGTGAAAATTACCAAATGTAGTGATTGACTGATGTTAGATTCAATAGTTACCTTAGACATAGAAGAAGAGTTGGTATGCACAGATAATCTTGTTTCATGAAACATCAAGAAAGGAGGTAATACTGACAAAGTCTGATACTCTGGGACTCATTTTCCTGAAGTAATGTCCAACTGGAACAGAGATTTCCAAGATAAAAAAAAAACTTTAATTCTGTTGAAGAAGCTGGTTCAGAATTGGAGAGTGTGAGTTTCTCAAACACAAAGTGAAAATGCAATGGAAGAATATGATCATTGGATGAGGTCCCAGATGAAAGGTACCCTCTAAAAAGATTCAAAGGGAGTCACACCCCACCCTCCACAGTCCAAGTTTAAATAGCAGTTTGGGCACTGAAAATGATATTGGAGGGAAAGCATTTTCCCAAGAGAAGGGAGTTTATGGCTCCTCAGTTGTGGAAGGATGTGGCTAACCAAGCCAAGATCCCAGTAGTTCTCACAGGGAGTCTGTGTCAATTGGTCAAAGGGCCAAATTGTTGAACCCATATGATCAATAATTTGGTTTGTCAAGCCGTTCTGACTGAGAGCAAGGTAAAGTAGGGATCATTGAATTTGCCCTGTTCCCCACTGTAGTGCAATCTCACAGTTGGTATAAATAACTAGCAGGGGGTGGGGGTCCAGAGGGGCTTGTTGTCATGCAAAAAATTGTGTTGTTAGTGGGCATTGTGTGGATTTATGTCAGTTTTTTAATTAACTGCATTGTCAACTATATAGTGTTGACCATATGGGTTGAGACAATGCGTTTTTTTGATAAACTGACATAGATCTCTCACAGGAAATGCTGGTATGCTCTATATACCTAGCTTCCCAGGGTGCTTTTGCTCCTGGAATGCTGGTAGGACCCATGATGATGCAGGTGCTTACATCATTACTAAGGGGATGGGGTTAGGGACTTAAATCAAAAATTCTGTTAAGGCTTCATTGTTGACAGCCATGCCTTGGGTTACTCTCACCCAATCAGGGAATGAATGGGCTCTAGGAGCTGTTGTCCTGAAAAGGGCCAAATTGGCTGTGCAGCACTCAGCCCCAGTGGGGAGTAAATGGGCAGGTGTGACAGCTTGATGGTAAACAGGCAAAAGGGCAGAAAAAAGGCTCTACATACTTGCAAGGAGACTAAAGATATGGGGGTTGAGCCCTGATAGAAATTAGATATAATAGCCAGGCATAATTCTATATATGAGTAGCTGAGAACTATATCAAAGTTTTGAGAAAGGTAATATCAGACTGAAATTACAGATGATGTTAAGGTATCCAGTCTACTAAAAATCCTAAATGGAAATACACATCTATTTACTCTGATAGATTTTTCTAGTAATGGGATTCTGAGCACATGTGAAAATCTGAACTAACGTGACTGGATATATGGAGTATCTAACTACCAAATGAATGAAGGAATCCATGCAATAAGAATTAGTGAGGAGAATCTGGATGGGGCTTATTGGAGGGATGGTACATTAGGTTCCTGAAGAACCTGAGATGGAGAGGTTTGTTCAATAAGTAAGTTGGGAGTAAGGGGGAACCAAACCTGTTAAGGTCAAAATGGGACTATGAGATACCACTGGACTTGTGCTGTTTGATTTTCTGTATGAACCTCATTATCAGTGAAAATGGGAGAAAACTGTAATGGAGTCCAGGAGTCCATTTCTGGATGACAGCATCCCTGAGGTGAGTCACAGTGGATGAATGAAGGAACAGTAGTTGCTGCACTTGACAAAGGCAAGATAGGCACATCAACACTTCCCTCTGTGATAGACCAACTTCTGCACTACTGAGGGGCTGTGGGCTCCTCTCTTGTGACATCAAAAAGCACTCTTGGAGTACTCTGCTAATAACCAGGTTTCCCCTGGAATATGATTTGCAGTCAGAAAGCAAATAGCTGGCATAGCTCATTTCTAAACTCTCACTGCTTCTCAGCACAAAAGATAGGATCGGGTTCCCCTTTGCCTTAACTCCACTGAAGTGCATGAGAGATCAGAGGAAAGTAAATGGGTGATATGTTGTTGAAAGGGAGAAGTGACTGCATAAATCAGTAGACAAAATCAGAGTGGCTAAGCAGATTTAGGACCCTGGGTCACTGCTACATGCCCCAAATGCAAGCCAGACACATGAGCCAAAAGTTTTAATTTCTTTAACCTTGTGAAGAGAAAACTTACTTTGTTTGCCTTAACTTTTTTTTTTGTCTACATGGTTTTTTAAATGTAGGTCTCTAACTAGAAAAAGTAGCATGAGAAACAGCAGAAAAAGAGAGAGTAGACCAAATAACATCTTTTGCTTAAAAAATTGCCTTATTAGTCATGTTTTGTTTAACTTGGTATATATTTTGCTTTTCTATTGGGATCAGTGAGTATAAAACATTAAAAGGCAGGAGCTCTGCTTGCTTCCAGTGATAATAAGTTCTGTTTTCACTGTTTTGGGCTTGCAGGGTGTATTGAAACTATTGAAACTATTGATGTATTTTAATTCTGAAAGACCAGTTTTCACAGAGATTATGGCTAAGAAGAAGAGGCAAGCAGTATCAAACTTTCGGAGGTCATCAGAAGGAAGACGCGAGGTGCAGTCTGCTCCATTCCATTCCACTTGGAAGGACACCCACATTGCTGCTCATTTGAACAAGACAACTTTTGTGGCCTACTAACTGTATAAAAGGAATACTAGCATACCAGAACCCCTTTCCTCAACTGAGGTTTGTGACATAAGCAGAAACACACCTCTCTACCATTTAGCACTAGAAATCTGGAAAATGCTTAAAATAATGTGGGACAAAGGCCCCAAAATAGGGACAGGACAGATTTTAAATACTCTTTCTTATAAGCTTAGAAAGTTGCTAGAATAACAGGATTTGTGTTAGCATGCATTTTCTGAAGGATATGAAGTGTGAAACTCAAACATATGTCATTATTTATTTACTTTGATTCTCAGTGATTTGCCAGAAAGCCACCAATTTTATGAGGAGCAGACCAAAAATATGAGGCAAAAATCTGGACCTTCTACGAGAATCTGGACAGTTGCGAGTTATAGCAGAAAACCAGTTGTAAATACTTTTTCTCCCTGATGCAAGTTACTTGAACTACCAGAAGTTATGTTTACTTAGCTTTGGCCACTTAAAGGGAAAGCTGTAAAATTCAACAATTAAGCTCACTGAGACCTGCAGTTCAACAGACAGTACAGTTGTATAAAAGCTTACCACAATGGTAGATGTCCTTGCCTTGACTGCTGCAGTATTCATTACAAATGGGATTCCCTGCCACAGATCCCACCATCTGGCCAGTTTACCAAAGTCTGCTGTTGCTTTAAGGTATGCTGAATGTCACCTGTTCACTCCTTGCGAAGCATAGGGCATAAAGGTGACATTCAGACGTACTATCCTCCGAACTGATTGCCCCAGTAGGAACAGCAGTCCAAGGAAAACCAAGGAGAACCTGCACATCCAGGAAAAAAAAGACAAGGGGGGGTGGAAAGAGAGAGTGAATACTGCAGCGGTGATGGCAAGGACATCTACCGTTATGGTAAGATTTTACACAACTGTGCTACGTCCTTCCCTTCACTGCTGCAGTATTCATTACAAATGGGAGGGTGCCAAAGCTCAAGAAGGAACTCGAGAGGAGGAAGCAGCAGCAGAGTCCTCTAAGAAGCTCTAGCTCTGGAGATATCATCCAGCTGGCAATGTGTGCTAAAGGTATGCACAGAAGTCCAGGTAGCAGCTTCAAGAACAGAATTAGTGGCTAAGCCTTTGAAAAAAGCACCAGAAGAAGCCACAGCCCTAGTAGAATGAGCTTTTATAGAAGAAGGAAGGCTCTCGCCATGAAAAGTGTAACACAAAGAAATAGCATTTGAAATCCAAGTGGAATTAGTTTGCTTGGAAACAACAGCCGAACCTAAAGACCTAGGATGGAGGTAACAGAGCAATGGTTAAAAACAGTGTTCGGACTGGAGGCAAAGAGGCTCTGAAGATGGTATGCCTGAACGTCAGCTTTATGCCCTACACTTCGCAAGGAGTAGGTGATGTTCAGCATACCATAAAGCAATGGTAGACTTTGATAAACTGGCCAGACGGTGGGCTTCATGGCAGGGAATCCCATTTGTAATGAATACTGCAGCAGTGAATGTAAGGACATCTTATAGGTTCATAGGTGTTTACTAGGATAACTACTACAAGGGCATTTTGCTAATGAGCACAAGGTCCTTTTTAAGGCTAGCCATGCATCTTAAATCTCTGACAAGTTCTGATACCCTTGATAAGTGTAAGCTTGGGCCTGGGAGACAAACCATTTACAGGTTACCTGTGTCCATTAGAGACATAGGTGCCAAACCATGGATGAATTTCTGGTTTCCCATCCAATTGTCCAAGTTGCACTTGAATTGGGTTAGGGAGGAACTCTGCTTCACATAGATGGGGAGCCTGTTCCATAGATGGGGAGCCTGTTTCATAGATGGATAGTCTCTGGGATACATACCTATCTCTCCAGCAGGTCCTATTTATATCACAGGCAAGGTTTAAGTCTTTTGAATGGGTAATTCTGATGCTGTTTGTTTTGTGGATATATAGGAGGTCCATCAGAGTGGGGGACAGAATACAGGGATAGGGCCATGTTTTTCTCTCGGTTTTTATTGAACTGGCCACATGTCATTTTATGCACGATGAACTGTCAGACTGTAATCTGATCCACAGCTTTAACTGACAATAAGCAGAATTAAAATTACTGGAAATGCCCCTTCACACATCAAAGGCTTGTTTTAATTTTATCCTTGATGCAGCTACCAGGTGGTCTCAGGATCTGATTACTTGTACTTGCTAAAGCTTTGCTATACAATTTACAATACAACTGCTGAAGCCTAAAGCAATGATGTGAGATGCAACACAGCTAATAACTAAACAAGGCCGGGACACTAATCAAGTGCTACAACTAACAGCTGCAGGTGGTGGACCTTGCTAACTATTAGTGCAGAAAGTAGAGAGTTCGGCGTGTTATTTAGGTCTTGCATTTAAAACTGGAAAAGCCTAAATAACACCCAGGATTGTCCTTTAATAACACAATGGATGAATTTTAATTAGTCTTAATAAGGTTTCTACAATAGCACATAGGCTCTAGATCTACAGTGTTAGACTCCCACCTAAGAAACGTACAGAATTATTTGCTCTAACTTTAATCTAGCATAGTAAAGGATACCCTACCTGTAAAATTCAGATTACACAGACAAACAAGAAAATTCTGAATCTCACATTATATGGTGGGCCATGCTGAAAAGGAAGTTAAGAAATGCTGAAAACTCCCCTTTATGTTATGAAGTATGTTTCTGTTAAAGTAAGGCAACAGCTACTTGACCTTACAGACTGCAAGATAAGAGACACAGAAATACAGGTAATCTAGTTTTTATTCATGAAAAGGTATTATATGCTTTAAGGTATTTCTAGTCTACATTTATAAGCTGAAGAAAGACAACACTAAGTGTGTGCCATGAGGTTGATACTAATTAGAGGGGTTGAGTTTGCCACACACTTGAGAAAAAAATCAGAAATGTTTTTGGCATAGATTTCTATATATGAGCTTCAACAAATAATTAAGGATCTGATAAAAAAGGAAACTTCCAGGACCTCATGGACTGCCACATAAAATTTATCTTAACATGGGTAATGAATTCTCCTCTAATTTTCTTAAATTTGCCATTAATGCCCCACACGGTTGGAAGTAGGTAATCTTCGCACTAAACTCATGGTAAAAGCTGATGATTTTAGTCCTACTAACTCAGCCAACAGCTTCTTTGGCACTCTCCTGACTTACTTGTCCCCCATCCTGCCAGACATAAAGCCACGTATCACCCATGGGTGCACCTTTTGAGGTATTACTGTTTTTTCTGGTTACTACATTTGCTGCTGAGAAGTGAGAGTCAAACATGAAGCGGCCCATAACCATAGTTGTGAAATCTTGTTCTTACTCCAAGGCTGCTTCTGTATGTTAAATGTGCAGTGTGTCTACAAACACAAATCTCACTAGTACTTATGTAGCCAGATAGCCATTGTAATAACTTACAATGTCCTGTGTTTATTCATTCTCATCTGTAAATCAATGGTTTGGTTTCCATCAGCAAATATTCTAGCAGTGGACCATCCTATTCTCTCACACCAGGATAGGATAGATGTCTATCTGTCTATCAGTCAGTTCAACCCCTGTCAGCTATCTTCTCAGTTGCTGGGTTCACTACTTGGACCCTTGTCATCTTGAACTCCTGTAACTTGCATCAAAGTCAGGTCCTCAATCTCTACATTAACAAAACTGGCTACATGGTTTGGTGAAATTTTGTTAATTATACAAAATAAAAACTAGGAGCAATAGTTGGCATTAGATTCAAGTAGAAGTGAAAATCATAAACACCACTATGGGTGCTACCATGCAGTACACAAGTTATACGTTTAAGTCTATGACTTTATCAAGACATCAGTAAGACTTTAGTCAACAACAGTACTTTGCTCAAGCACATAAATAAACACATAAAATAGTTTTGCCTTTGGTGGACATTTTTGTCACAGTGCTGGGAACTGACATGATGTTTAAGGTGTTACTCACAGGCACAAGGTACAGTGTTTAATTCTTACATTTGGTCACTGCCTGTTGTGTCTTTTTTCTAGCTTATGTTTGATGGTCTTGTAGTGTAAAAGGAGGAGGTGAGGGTAGATGGAAGTGATCTGGTGCTTGTGTAGGCATTGGCTGTTATGAGACAGGATGCAAGGTAGCTTAGGGAAGGGGTTAAGTGGGGGTATATAAGGTTAGGTAGGATCTGAAAAAGTTCTCTTTGCTCAGTCTTTTGTTGAATAAGTTTCCCCAGACAAGCTGAGTTATTAGGTAAGTTGGTTAGGCAATGTCCATCGGAAGTAAGAGGTGTTTATATTTCTTTACAGCTGGGTTGTCAGTCGAGGTCAGTTTGTGAGTGATTTAAGGGAGACAGGGATGTGCAGGAAGTTCTCCAAGCACTACTTTATGCTAACTATGACAAGAGCAAATAGCAAGTAATAGGGTTAGTTCTGCACTGAATGGTCAACCTTAAGTTATATTCAGTTCATCCCAGGCTTTAATTTGTTTGGGCTAGTTTGGTTGCCATACATCTGACTTTAAAGATGCTTCAAATGTTGCAACCTCTTCTCACCTCTCCTCTCCTCTTTTCTCTCTGTGCAGACTAATCGTATGCCGTCTTTCCCCTTCCATTCTGTCCTTCCACCCCACCCCCTTCATTTATTAGGTAACAAATTATTATGGGGCTGCAATAACAAAATGTAGTAATTAGGTTCAGAATGTTAACAACAACTGATATAGCCATCCATCACTGATTTGGCCAAAGTGTGGGGAAGGAAGTAAGGTTGGTGGGTACCTGGTACCATTGGTGGCAGTTGGCTTATGGTGCAGTGGAACCATAGCAAATAGGATGCAGCAGCCAGGCCTTGGCCCAAAGAGGTGGTATCTCTCTCTCAGTGGGTGGTGCAGGCATTAGGTTGGCTTTATGGCTTTATGGTGATGTGGGTCAAAAGGTTTCTAAGAGTAGATGTGTGGAATTATGCTTGTGCATCAATGTAATGTATTACTGGGAAAGGAAAGTGGTCCATAAACTGTTAGAAAGGGAGTCAAGTTATTATAACTGGAGAGCTATAGGAGGAGTTGGACTGAGAAGTAATCATCATGCCTTATTATGAGGGTGTCCTTTATTTTGTTTTTTAAAAAAAATCACAAAAATTCTTGAACAGTGCCTGCTACCAGCAGGTTTACTTGAAGTGCAGGCAGATCTCCACAGATTCAAGGACAAATCCAGAAATAATCAGGGACAACTTTTAAAATATTAGTACTATTAACATGAGATGCCAACAGAATAGAAGAATGTGATTTAATATACATTTTCTGAAATAAAAGAAGTCTATAACTGTAATTGTTGTCATTACTTATTAAGTTTAAGTCACCACCTTGTCTCCAAAAGTCACTGGCTTTAGGAGGGATAAAGACAGAATGAGCTACAATTTGAGTCAAAATCAGGGAGGTCCCAAAAATTAGGGAGAGTTGAGAGGTATGCTTGTGTGTTTTAGGATCTGATGAAGTCTCGGGGGTAACCAGGATGAAAGAGCTTATTTATTTTTCACAGAGTTTTGCACATTTTAAAGAATGAGTTGGTTTATTAATAAAATCTATATTTTAAAACTATTTGGAGCTGCAGTTTACTTCACTGCCTTCCTTCATGTTTGGTTCCTAGTTCACAGCAATGGTATCTGTGTTTTCCTGTGTTTTTAGTTTTAGTGAAATGTTAGGAATTGTCCCCATGTGGTCCATTCATTTTCCCAGGTGAGTGCAGGGTTCCATATTCTGAAGTGGAAAGTTGAGGAGTCAGGGTTTGCTGCATAGCTGCAAGGATGCAGGTGGGGAGTTAAATAAGTCAGAAAAGAGAGAAAATGAAATGAAAGTAAAGGCTTAGGCAGTAAAGGGGAAAGGTGGGATGGTTACTGGGGAAATGGGGATATTGGAAGGGATTTAGCTGGTCGTCATGTAGGGTATGAAATGAATGGAAGTAATGTGCAATGGAGGTGGTGAGTTGGAAGGGGGGGCCATGCAGTGTTAAAGGGAAGATATTTAGGGGTAGTTAGGGTAAAATTGTTCAGTAACAAAGTTTCGTTAAAAGGGGCCCATCCCCCTGCCAAATTTTCCCTTTCACAGTGAGCAGAATATACAGTGTACTGAATATTTTATGCACTCCCACTGCCCTGATAAGAGAGAAAATTAAATGGAAGTAATGCCTGGTCTCCCTCAGGTGGGATTGCAGGCATGCTTTTACCTGGTTGAGTACTATGATAAGTCAGCAGTGCTCCCCTAGGGGTCCCAAGAAGAGAGCTCTGAGGATGTGAGAGTTTTTGAACTTTTAACCCTGCCTGCTTACACTTACCAAGGGTACAAGAACTTTTCAGAGATTTGGGATACATGACTAGGCTTAAAAATGCCCTTGAAGTCATTAGCCTAGTAAATACCTATGAAACTATGAACAAGTTTATGTCAGTAAAATATGGTAATACTTGTCTTACTTTTCTTTTGTTTAGGAATGGCAACCATGAAAGACCTGCAAATGAGGTGGGACAAGATGCAGTCACAGGCAGCAGGGTTTTTCCAGTAGGCAGCTTCAACAGCCTAGAAAGAGAATGGTGAGCAGTTGAAGCAGACTAGATGTTGGAGGAAGATGAAGCCAGAAATCAGTAGGCCAGTGCTGGATTTGGGGGGGGTGGTGGAGAAGAGGTTATGCAAATCGAAAGGTGGAGTGGAAGAAATTCCAGTGGTGCTTCAGCCTGCTAATAGCTAATGTGTGCCGGTTATGAATGAAGGAGAGAATGTATGTGGTGAGGATGTGGTGAAAAGTTACTTGATGATTTTGCTGTGGGATTTTGATGTACAGGACAAGATGCAGTTGCAGGAGTTATTGAAAGATGGGGAGGGGTCACATAAGTCAATGAGTCAGGTGGTTGAGTTTCAATACAAGGCAGAAGGGGGACAGTGAAACCAGTAGATAGCTTGTTACAGTTCACACTTGAGCAGGCAGGTGAGGTGGGGGTCGGTCATGTGTCTGTTCACAGATCACAGACTGACCAAGATGGGTTACCAGGGGCAGTGGGAGTGCATAAAATATTCACTACACTGCATATTTCACTCACCTTGAAGGAGAAATATGTCAGGGGGAGTTTGTTGATCTCTTTGACCTGCTATATGGGGATGGGGTACAAAGGATAGAAGAGGCAGAATCCCCTGCTTCGAAGAATTTGACAGCAGCCGTGGTTGTGCAGGGTCAGTGGTAGCTGGTTAGGTTTTGGGCTAGGACATGGTACAACTGGGTCCTAGGTTTTGATTATTTTTATGGCAGTGCTGATGGGGAAGCAACCAGACCAGGCATTGCCTTTGCTAGCTTATTTTTTGACCACAAAAGAGGCACAGAGGTTAAGGGGGAGCAATACATGGATGTGGTATAAGCAGAAATTCAGGAATTGAAGGCTGTGGATAACTTCCACAGGTAAGATTGCAGGCATGCTGATACCTGGTTGAGTACTATAATAAGTCAGCAGTACTCTCCTATGGATCCCAAGAAGAGAGCTCTGAGGGCATCAGAGTTTGTCAGGCTTTTAACACTGACAGGTGTATATGGCCAGTGTGTAGGTTTACTCATATTTGTTCACATTGTGTAGGGGTGCATGATGGGTTGAGATGCTGACAAAAGGAGAGTGGTTAGGCTGTGGGTAGTATAGCAGTTGCCCCTGATGCAACGAGGGGAGTATTGGGGAAGGGGAGTTTGCAGAAACTCAGGAATAGTAGGGCACCCAGGGGGCTTTGGCTCTTTTGTGAGGGAAGCCAGGAATCTAGCCAACTCAATCTCCTGTTAATGTGGTGGCTGTCAAAGTTCACTTAAGAGATTACATGGACTAAAGGGTACCTGGTGAGTTGATTGTGGGCTTCTTGGGGGGGTTACATTCAGTAATGGATTGAAGAGGGGAGAAGGGCATTTCAGAATTTGAAATCAGTGAAGGGTAAAGAGTTGGTAGTTCAGGGCTAGTTAAACAAAAATATTGAGAAGTGATGGTGATGAGCCCCTTTGACAAAATTGCATTTAAGACTTTTAGGATATTGCCACTCGGTTTAGTGCCTAAGGAGAAGCCAGATGAGTTTGGATTGATTCATCACCTGTCCATTCCCACAGGTGAATCAGTTAAAGATCAGGCAGACAGGAGGTTGGCAAAGGTTCTGTATACATCCTTGGATGATAAGGTGGGGGCCATTAGGTCATTTGAAGTTCCATGGATGGTTAAGCTGGAAAATGAGTCAGTGTTCCACTTGTTACTAATAAAGAAACAGGACAGGCCCAAGCTGGGCGTGACATTACAAGCAAAGGTTTACCTTGTTATGGTAATGCCTATGAATTGTGCTGAGGCTTGTGCTACTTTTGCTAAGTTTATCTCAGCTTTACAACAGATTTGAGAACAGGCCAATCCAGCGGGGAAGGCAGCCCATTACCTGGATGACTTTCTCTTGCTAGACAAAGAGAAAGAAGGTGGGTTGGCAACTTTGCAAAGTTTCCTAAATATTGTCTGGAGTTGTGTATTCCATTAGCCAAGGGTAAGTAGAAGGGACCAGAGAAAGTTTAGGTATTTTTGGACCTTGTGGGAAGGGGTTATTTAGGCTCCCATAAGAAACATTAAGTAGGTTGATGGATACGATTGAAATGTAGTTAGGACATGGTAAAGTGAGAATGGGGAGGCAATGGCACTTTTGGCTTTGTTGACTTTTTGTGCAGAGCACTAGGCTCAGGCTGGATCTTTTCTAGAACAGTAGCTAACTTGCTGAGAGGTAATGTAAGGAAGCATCAGTAGATGAGGATTACTAAGCTGATTAAGGAGGATTTGGATGTATGTCATGTATGGAAAATTTAATTGTGGAGATGATGTGGCTGAATGACTGGACCTCATCTGATGATCTACAGCTGTACACAGATGCAACTGGAGGTATGGGCATGGAAGAATATTTCCAAGAGAAGTGGTCTGCAGCTAGCTGGCTAACAGGTTGGTGGCGTTGAAGAACATCATGCTATTACAGTTGACGTCAATCTGGGCAGCTGCAGTGCTTTGGAAGTAGGAACTGGCTAATAGAAAGGTAGTTTTGTATTCAGACAGTGTGTCAGGTATACAGGTTCTGGCTAGGAAACTGGCTAGGTCTACTCTGGTGCAGTTGTTATTGAGTAAATTGACATTGCAGTATTTGTGTATCAGTTTGTCTTTACTGCTAAGTTTTTATCTATCACATTGTAGTGTTTGTGTATCAGTTTGTCTTTACTGCTAAGTGTTTATCTAGCACATTGCAGTGTTTGTGTATCAGTTTGTCTTTACTGCTAAGTGTTTATCTAGCACATTGAATGTGATTGCTGCCAGCTTTTCCCATTTTCACTTTCACAGATTTCATGCTATGGTGTCAGAGGCAGGGGATCAGCCAGCAATAATCCCAGAAGAGGTTTGAGGAAGTGGCATGTTCTAGCTAGTTAGCTGGTTGGTGCAACAGTCATGGGCTAGTTCAACCAGGACAACTTATAGTGTGCCAAGGAGGAATTTCTCAGTTTTTGTTAGTCAGTTACCAATGAAGAAGATTGCAGTGGCCTTTATGTTTCCTGATGAAGTACATGGTGCAGATATGGCAGTCAGTGAGGTAGTCAGGTCAGTGAGAGCTCATTTACCAGTTTAGGGGCAGTGGCTATGTTTTTGGAAAGATTGATTGGACAAAGCATTACATTGTGGATAGAATGTTTAAAGGTTAGAAGCAAATGATGGGAAAGCTGAGGACAAGCATTTGCCAATTGGTAGGCAGATTTTGAGGTTAGTTTTGAAGGGTTTGTCTGCATCCGTGAGTTCAGTGGCTGACTATATGATGTGGGCTACTCTAGTGAAGTTCTTACATTTGGACCATTATAAATCTGAGTGAGTGAGTTAATAGTTAATTTGAACTGGTATGGCATGTATGTTTAAGATGATGTGGTGATGATTTGGCTAGGGGGCTCAAAGATGACCAGGTAGGGAAAGGTCAGCAGGTTATCTTGGTACATGATAAAAAATACATTTTTGTGCCCAGTACGATGGGGTAAGGTTAACAAGGGGTACTGGTGCATTGGTTTTTCAGCATGTGACAGAGGTTAGGGCTAGAGGAAGTCATGCATGACTCAGTGTTGCATAAGATACTGAGAACTTAATGAACTGAGGATGGAATGTACTCTTCCTATTCCTTTAGGATAGGAAGGGCTTCAGACTTGGCTAGTGAAGGTTAGTAAACTGATTTTATTAAAAGGAAGGGTAGTTGAGGTTGTAATGCTTAGTGATTATATTAGATAATCTTTTTGTTTCTGTGGGCTAATTTTTTTTTTTAAGGTAGGCATTTATTGTTCATCATGGGATGATCTTTATTTTACTAGGCAGAAAGGTGAGGCAGAGTAATGCCTGGTGGTTTTCTTTTAGGTTTAGATGATAGAAAATAGAGGAGTACTTGGACGGGTTTTGAGATGTATGCATTGGTTACAGTTGCTGCAAGCTGTAATGGAAGTGTGCCTTTTTAGGAGCAGTCCTCAGATTATTACTGTTCACCTGCATGAGAATGATTTAGGAGTTGTTCCTAAGCATAGGTGATGGGCTTGAATTTTGAAAGATTTGGTTTTGTTGAAACATAATTTAGTTTTACTGTAGTTTGGTCTGCCATTATTCCTAGTTGGTATGGAAAGGGGGGCAGACAAGGTTTTCACAGTACAGGGTTCAAGGCATTTTATAAATCATAGAGTGGCTAAGGCATCATCATCTGTGGGAGTTTTGGTTTTGGAGCACTGGCACTTTAGGAATAAGAATCTGTGTAGTTTAGGGGGGATGGTGTGCATCTTAGGGATCTATTTAGCATACAAATGTCATTACTGGTAAGGAATGTGAATAATATCCTTGAGGCCTTGGGCTTTGACAGGAAATGTAATGGGAAACAGGGTGACCAAGGATGCTGTCCGCTAAGGATGAGTCTGTTTCCTGGGGTTGTCTGAAAGGTGTCTGAATAAACAGAGAAGGTAATGCTGCTCTAGGAAATACATAGGGTGGTTAAGGTTAGTCTGATAATTAGTAAGTCTAGTGTACATGAGCAGTGTTATGCAGTGTGCTATAGCAGGTGAACTATGGTACGTGCCTGCTATTATTTGATGTTTTATGGGTTGCTGTGGTTATTTCCAGTTGTATTTTTGTTGTTTTATAATAAAGTTTATCACTAATGCATTTTGGTGTGGTTCTTGTGTTGTGGAGATAAGGGTCTCAAAGACAAAATGGTTGCATCTAGCAGACATTTTTGTCTATGAATGCCTGTCAGGATTTTTTTCTTTAGTTTAAATTTGATGGTCTTTTAGTGTAAGGGAGTGGAAGTGATACTGGAGTTAATGTAGGTTTTAGTTATTGTGAAGTAGAATGTGAGACAGCCTGGGGTGGTCGGTGAGTTATTCGGGGATATTTAAGGTTGGGTAGGATCTGAGGTAGTTTTCATAGTGCAGGCTTTTGCTGAGTCCCTCTCTCTGCTCCTTGTTTATCAAGGGAGTATGAGGATGTAGTCCTCTAAGGATGAGTCTTAAAATATCTCTCTTCCCTTTCTTGGGATTGTCTGAAAGTCGTGTGAGTGATCGGAGATGGTAACACCTCTAGGAATTACAGTGATTAGTAAAAGTTATGCTGCTAATTGGTATGTCTTGTGTAGCTGAGTGATGTTACATGCCTATTGAGAGTGTGCTGTAGCAGGTGAGCTATGGCATGTGTTGCTATAATGTGATGTTTTATTGGTTGTTGTGCTTGTTTCCATCTGTATGTTTGCTGTTTTATAATAAAGTTGGTCACTAATGCATTTTGGTGTGGTTCTTGTGGCATAGGGATAAGGGATTTATAGATAAAAATGAATAATTCATCAACTTTAATAGGCTTAGAAATACCTAAACTAAACCACAGCTTTGCGGTACCTAGACATCTGTATAACTTAACAGGAGCTGCCTAGATTACTTGCAAAAGTTTTCATAAAGGAATGCAGACACAAAGAAAACATTAGTCAAGGAAAAACAACAAAGAGAAATTGTTGTGCTGGAAAACAGCATACAGTTATTCAGACAGTATTGCTCATGAAAAAGATAGACTGGCAGTGCAACTTCAGACAGGCACATCCTTCTCTTACCTCACAATAGTGTAATACAATAAATCATACTATATATGTATTATCACACAATTCTAAAACCCAGCATACAGCATAAAACAAAGAAACTTTACAAAAGAATTGGTATGGCATCAGAAAGGCTATACTTTGCAGGAGGGTGAGCATTTTTAAAAATGTATGGCATAAAATTAGTTAAGTTACTAACAGTATGTGCAGTCATGCTTTTATCTCACCAGAGCTGATGCCTAAACCTTTTGTCTTACTAATAAGCAAATACAGACAAAAAAACACAATACACGCACTTTTGCTGTAAGTTAATAAGGGAAATTGGAATGTCTTGTGCCAAGTCACATAATCAAAGGCCTGGGGCTTGAAGGTTAAATTACTACTTGGGTCATGGCTGAAAAGGGTTCTTGGAACAGTCTACCTACCAAGTTAGCATGTGTTTAAAAAATATAACAACATAAATAATATAGTTAAATTATGCACTGAAAATCTACATTGCCTGAGGCATCATGCACCTTTAAAAAAAAAAAGAATAGCAGCTGATGCTCCTTGCTGTTCCAAACAAAAAACATCTCTGTGAAGGATTAACCACTTGCAGGAAAACAAGCCAGCTCTGAAATAAATAATAAGCATGCAAATTAAGGAAACGGGTATACTGTAGGTTACCTACTGGCAAACTCGTATGGCCATACGTACACATTACCATTGTATTTAAAGAAAACTGTTTCTAAAAGCATGCACTGAATAATTAAGCATGTTCATACAAAGGCGATTTGGTGCTTTTCAAGATGCTGTTATAATGAAGAGAAGTGAACTTTTTTTACAGAAGTAATCCAGCAAGATACGTTATTCTTGTTTGTTTGTGTCTTTCGGCTTTTCCCAGTTAGGGGTCGCCACAGCGGAACGCCGGTCTGCTAATGATTGGCAGTTGATTTTTACGTACTGGCTTGCCAGGCCTGATGCACAAACTTCAACGAAGGTACGCCCATTCACGCATGTCTCCACGCAGATGACGCTCTAGCTGAGAATCGAACCGGACAGCGTCTTACTGTGAGGCGACAGAAATGAAAATAAATGAATACTAAACAGCTGGAGAAAACAGTCTGTTCATACAAACAAACAGTATGTATTTTATCATTAGCTAGAGGTAAAATAGTTTTTAGCTCTACAAAGATTTACCAAATAGTTATATGCTTTATCACTTAGTGGGGTACAAGCAAATTATAAACTTAGGCTAGGCAACATAGTAGTGTTAAACATACTGTAAGTGTCTGTAGTCCTATGGAAGAAAAAGTAAAATTTATTTTATAAACCATTTTTTAAATTTCTGCTAGCACTTGTAAAAATGGAACATGAGTGCCTTAAAGCGGTCCATTAAAATTAAAGCTATCAGTGATAGAAATAAAGTTTATGTACTGCAATGTCTTGTAGGCATTAGATTAGATTCTTCTGATAAATAAAATAACCAAGCTGTAGTAGATATGTTTTGAAAGCTGCAGAATGTCTCAGATAAATGTTTTCTTTTCTGCAAAGGAATGACTTTGTATAGTAACACTTTAGAAATATCTCTAATTTTTAAAAGAGACTATGTAGAGTAGAAAGATACTTGGGGATTCAATAAACTCAATGTAGGTTTTGCAGAAAGCCTACATGGAGTTTATGTGTTAGTGATATGAGCAGCAGCTCTAATTGCATATTCATGATTCTCATCATGCTTACGCGAATACAAACACAGTTTCGGGGCCAGCAACAGTGTTGCCAGCCAGGAAAGTGTGCAGAGCAGCACAAGGACAGAGAGAAGATGCATTCAAGTTTGCTTATGAGCAAATTTGCTCGGTGAGATTGTGTGGACAGCCACAATGACTACCAGGAATAAAAATACTGTAATATCAGCAGCAATAACACAGTAAAGAAAAGTGTACTCAGTGCAATGTACACTAAAATTATTTGAAGAGTAATGTAATGGAGGAAGGGTGGTTTAAATGGGAAGGGCAAATACAAGGAAATGTACACTGGGCAGGGAAAGTGTACTGATGAAAATAGGCACAGACATGAATGATAGAAATGAATAAAGAGGGAGAGATTGTGGAAAATATGTCAATGTCCCCAAAATAGGATATGTAAAGGTAAGCTAACCTCGGCGTTCCTCTAGAAACCCAACAGATCATCACTCAGAAACAGTACCAAAAGCCATCCTTTGAGCCAAAAAGAACAAAAAGTTCTGGTCTACTATTAACAATCTACTTACCCCAGGCAAATAATAGTCAATAACTTCAATACTTTCTTTACTACTTCCATACAAAGTCTAGCAAACCACCTATCTCCTGACACTTCAACTGCTCTTAAGTAGCTTCAATGACTCCCATATCCACCTCCTATATACAATCTTCAGCAGATAAGCTTCCTGCTGAATTCCTGCAAGTAGCAGCTAAAGCTATTGCCTACCCTGTCTCTATCCTAATAAACAGATCCATAAATACTTTCCCAGCAATCTGGAAGATATCATACATCATACCCTTACACAAAGGAGGTAAATCTACTACTGACATTACTAACGCCCTATAGCACTATTATCTCCTCTAACTAAAATCATGGAAAAATGTATACACAAACAACTACTTAACCATCTCCTCCTTAACAACCTACTAGCTAACACTCAACATGGATTCAGACCTTCACATAGTACTACCACTGCACTACTTTCAACATCATCAGCTGTAAAAGTAACAACAACAAACTAAACTCTTCTCTTTTCCTAGACCTATCAAAAGCCTTCAATATGGTAAACCATACACTTCTTCTACACATACTTAAATCCCTTGCCTTGGATTACTCTTCCTTTACCTGGTTTTCATCCTATCTTGAAAACCGTCAACAAGCAGTTCCAATCTCTTTAGGAGTACCTCAAGGATCTATACTAGGCCCACTTTTATTTTCTATCTTTATTAATGATCTCCAATCATCTATCCAAAACACTACCTGTATACAATATGCAGATGATTCTACCATACTCAAATAGAACTCCAGTCTCTTACACAATCAACCTTTATGAACAGTGGTTCTCAAAAAGATGTCTTCTCCTCAACCCTAAGAAAACCAAACTATTACTATTCTCACCTACCCACAAATCTACTCAACTAAACTTCACTATTACTGCAAGTGATAATTCCCACATTTGTTACTATTGATAATAATCTTAACTATGATTATCACATCAATAACACAATAAAAGCAGTATGTACAGAATCAGTTTATCTACTCTTCTCTAAAGGTAACCTTAAAACTGACTACATCTTACCACAATATAGCTTGATTTGCCACAGCATCTCAGTATAGAACTCACCACTGTCTAAACTTTAAACAATTACACTGGTTGGAACTTCCTAACAAGCTCATCTATCAACAACTCTTAATAGCACATACAATTATATATCAACCATCAAAATATAATAACCTGAAACAACTATGCTCCTCGCTACAAGTTAACACTACTAGAATTACAAATTCTGCAGGTAACTGCCTTTTCTCCAACTCAGTTGGCAAAATATGGAATAACCTTCCCTCGCACATCTCCTCTCTAGCCACTCTTCCTGTCTTTAAGAAACAACTTCTTCTACATCTGAACAATTTCAGGCTCTGCTCTTGTACCAATCCTGACTAACCTACTTTCATCTTTCTACTATCATATTTCTTTATTCAACACTAAATTTTTTGTTACAATTAATGTTTTTATAAGTATGTATTACATTTTGAACTGTATTATTTGTTTTTTTCTTAGATTTGTATTACCTGACCTGGACTATATCTTTGTTTTTTTTTCTCATTGCCTGTGTCATAAGTGTTTATTGTACATGTTTATTTTCTATTACCTTGCTTTAATCTGTGGAGCTTTTCTCCTGAAAATGGACATTGATCCAGCTGGACTAGCCCGGTCAACAAATGTAAAATAAATAAATAATAAATAAAATAAGTACACTTCCAGCACCAGTCAGTAGTATAACATTAAGCACATATACAGATAGCACAGTAAGTACTGTTGTTTATACCTCCTAAGCAAGTATATTATGATATAAACATACATTATAGTATATAGGTGACAGTCACGCAAGGTTATATGTCAATGGCGGTGAACGGCTCTGATATAAACATCACTGACACGCTCACTGATGAGGACATGTAGCAAGGATCATATATAAATTAGGGGTATGTACATAATCTGAAGATCTGCAAAATGACTTGCTTGAATATGGCTGACATGTCTCCATAGCTCTCAACCAATCAGGGACACATAGCAACAGACTCCTGAACAAATGTAGACAGAAACAGGCACAATCATGGATACATCACAGTATTACCACCATTAATCCATGTCATTGACAGAATATGTGAGTCTAACGTATTATGCATGTTCTTTAGGAACAGACATGTACAACTGTAATGATTGTCAGTATTCTATAAGTGAAATTCACCACCTCTGCCCCAAAAATGACCAATTTTTTATAGTTCCAGAGGGACATTGTTAACACTGGATTTGAAAACAGGGCCAGTAATGGTCAGTTGATAGGTTTGCATGACCCATAATCCACAGTCACTACCTGCAGAAATCAAACCCATACCATCAATGTCCTCACTGAGTTGTGTATTTATTGGGTGCAACACAGAAAGATGTATCATTCAAGCATCTAGTAGAACAACTTGAAGGGAAGTCTGCACTGTCAAATCCTAGTGGGTATACATCTCAAAGAATAGTTTTGTATAGCCTTCTAGAAGTGTAAGAGCTCATTGTGCCAAATGTGATAAACTTGACTAAAGCATCTCTGGCTGATGTAGGTATTGGCCATACGGATAACCACGCATACAAACACCACACTATTATGAGTGGATTCCCTACAGACATCTGGGCATTGCATACATCTGTTACATGTAATCTTTTGGATAATGTTTGAAGTATCAGCAATTGATATGTGAATTAAGAAGTGATCCATTATAATGAATTGTACAGCAGTATGTGAGAATGATGGCAATGCATCAACTATGTCCAAGGGAACAGAAAGTACAGCAGGGCAAAGTCAAGTGGCAACTACCAAGGACGCTGTCACTGTAATATTGTACACATAGCAAGCAATAAATAGAGCACCCTTTATAATATATGTCAAACTTCAATACATGTGCCCCATCATTACTGTCCCCCTGACATTGCCAATCAAAATGTTATACTGCCACATAATCCTGACAAACATCCATATGTGTTCATGCAAACTATCAAGTGATAATACTGATTTAATGTAGTGGTGCATCCATCATGTAGTATAGTCACACTATAGCTGTACTGAGGCTGCAGTTGCACTTCATAGGTTCTCAGGTTCATGGGAGGCTACTAGGCTAAAGAACCCATACAAGCCTAGACAGATTTAAACAAGTTTAACAATTTTCAATAAGTAAGTGAGCAAAGTTCACCGAGGTATGAGCCTATGCTATGGTATGTAATACAAATTACCACTGTCCATGAGGGACATGGGCACAAACTCAGGAGTAAATTTATGATTACACATCCATTGATCTAGGTTGTGCTTGAAGAAGGTCAGGGGAGGGCTTTGTCTTATGTGAATGGGAAGCTTGTTCCAGAGAAGGGGTAGTTTCTAGAAAGGGTGGTCTCTGAGAGATGTATTATATCTCCAATATGATTTATTTATGTCAGAGGCTAGGTAAAGATCCTTCAAATGAGTGACCCTTATGCAGTTTGTTTTATGAATTTATAATATTTCCTGCAGGGCCTGATCGGACACTGCCCTGTAGACCAGATACACAGTGCTTCTTAGTAGTCCGTAGGAGACAGAAAACAGTGATAGAGCTTTCAATCTTTCCACGTAGGACTTGTGTTTGACAACCTGTGTCATCCTGGAGAAAAAACACTGGGTTCACTCCAGCTGTTATAGGTGACTGGTGATGTACATGCAAAAGGGTGCACTGTACTCAATTATTGATGTGATGAGGGCCAAGTACAATGGAATTAAAACATTCTTTCATCTGTATGACATGCCTTTACTAATGAATTGTGCCACATAGAAACACTTTTACCACTGTGGACATAGGGCTGTCGAAGTTCAGATCAGTATCATCCTGAGTAACCACATCACATACCACTGGGTCTACTGTTTGGGGGGGTGCTGTGTATATTGTAATTAGATGGGGTATTCGCTTTACAAAAAGGGAATAAATTAGATCATTGTCATTTATTTTCTCTCCATGGCTCTGACAGCAATCATTTGTGTGTGTTAATCCTTTCTGCAGTATATCAGTATTGATTGGGGATTCCGTGATTGAACCCAGTCTGCAGTCAACTGCAAACTTGGTCAGACAAAAACTGTCTACATTTGCATTGACTTCTGAGAAATAAATACCAACCAGGAAAGGGCCTAGTACAGAAACCTGTGGTATGCTCTTAGTGACTGGCCTCTTGCTAGAGGTGAATTCACCCACTTTGACAGTATGTGTCC
Organism: Protopterus annectens; assembly: GCF_019279795.1. NCBI lineage: Eukaryota > Metazoa > Chordata > Ceratodontiformes > Protopteridae > Protopterus > Protopterus annectens. The sequence goes on along the minus strand of NC_056739.1, from coordinate 1,854,311,639 downwards.
TATTGGTGATCCATTTGTCTACCCACCTGGTGATGTAGAGGTTTATGCCCAGTTGAGAGAGTTTTTCTATAAAAACTGAGTGAGGAATTCTGTCAAATGCCTTGGCCAGGCCAAGTTAGGTGGGATGCATGGTCTTTCCCTCATCCATGTCCTTGGGGACCTTCTAGAAGAAGTCAGACAGATTTAACAGATATGATATACCCTTAGCGAATCCAAACTGGTTTGATTCCAGAGTTGTGAGATTAGCTACATCCTTGTTGCTCAGGTCCATGATGACTATTTCCATGGACTTACTAATGATGTTATACAGGCATATGTGTTTATAATTCCCTGGTTATGTTGATGTCCCCCTTGTGCAGAGGGATGGCTGTTGCTGTCCACCATTCTGCAGGAACTGCCGGAGGCTCTTGTTAAATAGGGATTTAAGTGGGTCTGCTAGGTCATGTTTGAAGTTCATAGGTTCATGGGTGTGTACTAGGCTAATGGCCCTGGAGCCTTTACAAGCCTAGCCCATAGGATTATCCTGGCATTGTGCCACCCGACCTTAGTTCCCAGTGCCTCTATTGAGTAGAGCCACTGGAGTGATTCCCAGGATGAATTTTCTATTTCCCATCCACTCATCAAGATTTCTTTTGAAGAGGGCCATTGAGGTGCTCTGCCTGACATGTATGGGAAGTCTATTCCATAGCATGGGCAGTCTCTGGGTTATAAACCTGTCCCTCCAGCATGTTCTGTTTATTGTGGTAATAAGGCTGAGTTCTCTGGAGTGTGTGGTGTGGAGGGATTGGGATTTCTTTAGATGTAGCATTTCTAACAGAGCTGGGTCAGACATGGCTTTGTAAGTCAAGCAGAGATCGCCTCTAAGTAGGCGATATGAGACAGAGAATAGTTGGTGTTTTTTGTGTCTGTCCACATAGGTCAAGTGTTTAAGGCCTAGGATCCTCTTTGTGTGGTAATTTTGTGGCCTGTCCAGTTATTGCAGGTGTCTAGCGAGGTACATGCCAAATGGGGCATTGTACTCGATGAATGGCCTAATGAGGGAAGAGTAGAGGGAGACAATGACCTCTTTTTTCCTGGATGCAAAATCCTTAGTAATGAGATGTGCCACATAGAAGGACTTTCTGACTACAGTGGCAATGTGGTAGTCAAAAGAGAGGTTGCTGTCAACCTGTGTTCCCAGATCTCTTATAACGCCTTCTGTGTTCAGTCGACTACCATCGATGTAGGAATTCATGGGAACTGGGTTTTTCCCAATAGGGATGATGACATATTTTTTGGCATTGAACTTAAGGCCATGGTTCTGACACCAGTCATTGCTCTCAGTGAGACCTTTCTGCAGGATGTCAACATCACTTGGGGAGTTAATAATAGCTCCTAACTTGCAATCGTCTGTGAATTCTGTCAGCCAGAGTCCCCTCATGTTGACCTGGACTTCAGAGAAGTAGATACCAAACAGGAGAGGACCCAGGACTGAACCCTGTGGGACTCCACTCATAACTGGTCAGCAGTCTGACTTGGAGTCATCTACTTTCACACTGTGGGTTCTATCTGTGAGCCAGTTTGCAACCCACCTAGTGATATAGGGGTTGATGCCTAGCTTAGTGAGTTTTTCTATGATTCCTAAGTGGGGAATGGTATCAAAGGTCTTGACCAGATCAAGGTAAGCTGTAAGAACCACCTTGCCTTAATATACAGCTCTGGTGACTGACTCAAAGAAGTTGACCAGGTTCAGCAGGCATGATTTACCCTTCACAAAACCAAACTGTGTGGGATCCAGAGTTTGGAGAGTCCCTATATCCTTGTTTATTAGGTCCATGATGACGTGTTCCATAGCTTTGCATTCCAGACTCGTCAGGCTAATGGGGCGATATTTCCCAGGGTCTGTAGTTGCTCCTTATTTAAAAGGCAGCCTGGGATGTTGTCAGGGCCCATTCATGTCATGTTTTTAGCCTTAGAGAGATCAGAGATGACCTGCTGTCTTGAGATAATATGCTGAGGAATGGTGGCAGTTATACTTTGGGTGACAACCAGTAAGGACAGAGGGTTGAAGTCTGATCCAAATCTGTCAGCTAGCAGGTTATCTATTTCCTGTGGTTGAGTATGGACATTGCCATCCACAACCAGCTCTGTGCATAGCTGGGTATTCCCTTAAGATTTTAAATGTAGTTACAAAATGCTTTGTGATGTCACCTTCAAATACAGCATTGTATATGAATCACATGCAAAACAATGGAACTGTTAACACAGTCATACAACTCAACCTATTTCATGTCTTTGCATCATTTGTACATCATATGCCTCTATGTTTATCAGTAGAAATGTGTGGGTGATGGCCCTGACACCATATATGGACACAATACAACTGTTGTGGATGCAGTCCATGCAGAACAGTTAATGACACAAATGCTGACCATCCCAAAATGCTTCTGTGAATTACCTGAATAATCCTTGTGAGTAGCAACACAATTGTGCATACAATGAAATCCATAAGGTTGAAAGTGAATCTGAAAATGTCATATGTTTCTGTATATAACATCATTACAACATGTGGATGAACCCAGGTCTATGCGCCCATGTAATCAGTATGATGTAATATTGCTATATGTCAGATAACATTTCCATATGCTAGGTATACACATGCACACCTGTGCCATACTACAGCTGTCACTGTGATGGTTGAAAGAGAACTGTGTAGAAGGTTGATATACTCCAGTACAAGAACACATGCCTTATTAACCCAACAATATACATGGCATCATCCCATGTTAACAATCCTCAGTAGGCATATTAATACAGCTGTTATGGAAGGAACATGTAACCAAATGGCAGCAACAGACATCAATACAGTAGCTCAAATCACAGATTGGAATATACTGTTGTAGGGCTATAGTACATCCACACCTCAAAATAGCACATGTGGATGACAACAATATTGATATGCGCAATCTTCAGAGGGTCATAAGACATTGCTAGGCTAATTGTCAACAGCATATAAAATCCTAGTCATTATTATGCCATTTAAAACAGCACTGCTATATCTGTGTGAGGGAAGGCAGAAGTTGTACATGCATATGTGTATATATGCTTGTTTTTATTACAGACTGCCTCTGTCCATATGTGACATGTGCATCACCCCATGGCAGAATTAGCAATCACATGTCCAGTGGTCTGCAGATGGCTTGTACATGGTAATACTGTGGCTCTCCTTCATGATGTGTATATGCATCTTTGAGATAATAGCACATCCATTTTCTGCAGAAAGGATGTTATGTAGACAGAGGAATGGGGGATGTGGATGATTCATGGGCTAAATAAAATATCCTGAGTTGGAGTCTGAAAAAACAGAGAGAAAAAAACAAAGGCAATGACCCATATATACAACTAAACTACTACACACACACAAGACTGTTGAGGTCAAATAAAACACAATACCCATGTAGGTATGAAAACTACATGTCCAGTGGTCTGCAGATGGCTTGTACATGGTAATACTGTGGCTCTCCTTCATGATGTGTGTATGCATCTTTGAGATAATAGCACATCCATTTTCTGCAGAAAGGATGTTATGTAGACAGAGGGAACTGGGGATGTTGGATTCATGGGGCTATGTAAAATGTTCTCCTGAGTTGGAGTCAAATGAAAACAGATTCAAAACATCAGGCAATGACCATAATATACCACCAACTACACACACACAAGTTGACTGAGGTCAGATTCAAACACAATACCCATGTAGGTATGAAAACTGTATTGAATAGACTGTTAAGACTAGCACCACCACAGATGTCTGACTTTAACAGTGTCAGAGTGCACTTTAAAGAGGATGGCATCATCATTATCTACTGAGAAGAAAACATTTTGGAGGAGTGTCTGATATAGATGTGGATTCAAATCCTGATGAAAAATTGTCTCCACACTGATAGCTGAATGAACACACACACACACACACACACACACACACACACACACACACACACACACACACACACACACACACTCAAATTGACTGCTGTGATATTGGAACCCTACCTATCTAGTTACACAAGCTAGCCCACACATTTTTAACTGCTAGCTCCAACACAGATGTCTGAGTTTAATACTGTCATACTGCAGTTTATAGGGGATGACATCATCAGTGTATTCTGAGAACAAGATGTTGGGAGAATTGTATGACATAGATGTGGACTCACATCCTGGTATAAAATTGCCTGCAGACTGATAGTTGAATGAACACACACATGTTCACTTCAGTGAGATTAGAACCCCTACCTATCTAGTTACAGAAACTACAGAACACAGTACTTAACACTAACGCTAACACTAACACAGGCATCTGAATTTAATACTGTCAGAGTGCACTTTACAGGAAATGAATTGTCAGTGTATTCTGAAAAGAAGTAGTTGGGAGAATTCTGTGACATAGCGCTGGACACACATCATGTAAAATTGCCTTCAGGGTGATAGTTGAATGAAAATACACACTCAAGTTGACTACTGTGAAATTAAAATCCTTGCCTATCTAGTTACAAAAGCTAGAGAACATGGTACTCTACATTAGCGCCATGGCACAAATATGAATTTAACAGTGTCAGAGTGCACTTCATAGAAGATGACAGCATCAATCTATGGTGAGAAGATGATGTTGGGAGGTCAGTATGAAACTGTTGTGGAGTCATGTACTAATATAAAAAATTTTCTGAATGATACTTGAATGAGGGCAACAGGACCTGGAGTCAAGTTTTTCTGACTACTCACACAAGCACACACACACAAGTTGACTGTTGTGAGGTTTGATCCCCTACCTAACAAGTTACCTAAGTTTGAGAGCAGTGCACTTAATGCTAGTGCCACAGCACAAATCAAACTTTAATAGTGTTACAGTACTGTAGAGGATGACTTCATCAGTGTATGGTGAGAAGATGATGGTTTGAGGGCTGTATGAAATTGCTGTGGAGACATGTACCAGTGTAAATGTATTTTCTGAATGATACTTGATTGAGGGCAACCCAACCTGCAGTCAAGCCCTTATGACAACACACACACACACACACACACACACACACACACACACACACACACACACACAAACAAGTTGATTGTTGTTCAATTTAGTCCCCTAACTTGTTACACAAGATGGAGAACACAATACTTAGCACTTGTGCCATCACAGAAGTCTTATTTTATCATTGTCACAATGCTCTTTATAGAGGATGGCATCATCATAGTATCACAGGTAACATATACTGTTATGAGACTTGTGTGCAAAGGGAGGGCTTGAGATATCATTGTGTGATTGCAATTACATTTAAATACATCGTTTTAACCTAGGTGAAAGAAGTTGTTATGAATGCATGTTGCAGAATTAAGCTATACATGTACCTGTTTCTCAGTATGTTGTTTAGATAACACACTCATACACACACACACACACACACACACACACACACACACACACACACACACACACACACACTACATTAATACAAGTTACTGACATCAATGGTATATGATTGTGGATGACTAATGTCCAGTGTCAGTATAAACCTATACCAAATATAACAATGCAGTTATGCTCTTTAATTTTGGCATCTGTTTGACAATGGCCCCAGTCCTGAAATATCATTTGCAAGTGCAATGCTACAGGGCACAAATGAATATCAGAAAGTATGTGTTCAGTAAAGCACACATCAGTGCATTTCTCTTGTGTTTATGAATGCCTTAATATGTCACAATGGCAAAATGTTAGCACATGCGTGATTCGCATTTCATGAATTCAGCTTGAACGTGTGAAGTAGTTTGTAAGGTATGTTACTGGAGAAATTGCTGACAAATACTGTGATCTTCATTCTATAGTGAATATTTTAAATACTGGGGCCAAAGTTTTGCTACATAAATAACTGCTTCCATTGCTTTCCCCATTTGTGTAACATTATGCTCCGAGCAAACACAGTTCTCTGCTTACAGAAAAAAGTGTAATATTTAATTTGGTTTGCATTCCTTCGCATAAACTGGCTTAGCGAAAATGCATAGCTATCGGCACCGTGGATAGTACTGAATGTGGAAAATGCACCTGCTGCATAGTTTTCTCAGTGGCACAGGGTGTAAGAGCAGTGAACTCCTGGTCAGAGTCCAGGTGAACCAGAATTCAAATCCAGATCATTCTCTGCTTTTAAAAGTGATGTCAGGATGACATTAGTTAAGTAAATGTTATCAGGACTGCAAATATGATAATCAATGATTACACTAAAGTATGTAGCTTTCCCAAATGTTATCAGTAATGCCTACCTCAGTACAGTTGTACAAGCAGTAGCTGTTTTGCAGGCCTGACTGCAAATCACAAGTTAATTGTGTGTACAGCTTGCTAGAAATGATAAGGGGTGGTACATCTTTTGAAATGATTAGTATGACTCAGCAGATATGCTATTTGTGTAGGATCAGATATTCTGAAAAGTGTGTGCAGTATGCTTCTTCATGGTAAGGACAGTTTCCACATCACATTAGATAAACATTTCATCCATCATCACCTGAACATGACAGAAAGGGAATCCTACAGCAAATTTTTAAACCTTCACACTACAGGAGCACTGATAAACCATTGAATTAAGATAACATGTTTGTATTAAGTATCAGCAGAGTCATGTCAGCATGTAGAAATCATGAGATGACTTGTACATCCATCACTTTAATGGATACGCACTCGTAAAGAGGGATGGGAGTGAATGTATGAAAACAAGGAGAGATAAACAATGCTTGGTGTAATGGAACAATCATAGACGTTCTCATTATTAAACTGTCATATCTGAAGCATGAAGTAACTATCATAGGGGTAAAGAAGGGTTAGGAGAGAGACAACAGGCTTATGACAAGTAGAACAAGGTTGGATAAATATGTCATAGTTGTGGGGATGATGTCACTTCAAATACTCATTTTTAACCAGTATTCAATACATTTCCATTAGCACTCATAAGTGTGGCAAATGACAAGATGTGGTTGATTAAACATATCATACACATGCCCATATATTGTGGAGCTAGCATAATGGTTAAGGTCCTTACCTCAAAGACACAAAATACAGGGTGTGATTCTAACTATGGGTTTTTGGCTAGACTTAAAATGGCCCTTCAGGGCAGTTAGCCCAGGATTCACCTATGAACCTATAACATCACACTAAGAAATTATGTTAGATGCATCTGAAATTGAACTATTGATGCTGTGGGGCAAAAAAATTAATTCAAGTAATTTATGTCAACACTCCACATGGGAAGTTACATTCAGCAATCTAAAGAACTGTTTCATAGTAGTCCTTTTACTCTGCTTTAACTCTGTGTTCCTCTAGCACATTGAGTTAAGCAGCATTGTACTGAGATAACCAGACTAGTAAAGCCAATGACAAAACCTCACTAGGTTTTGCTATAGGATGTTTAGAGCCATTCATCACTGCTCAGCATTGGTGCACAATGTCAAACTCCATGAGAATGCAGAGGACAAAATGTGAAGGCTTTTATGGGCCATTTCTGGCCTTGTGTTCTGTGTGTGAGTATATTTTTTTACTAGATTAAAGGTGTGAAAATGGGGTTGATAGGAAAGTGGTGAAATGGGGGGGGGCAAACAGAAGAAGAACAAAGAGGAAGCAATAAAGGAATTTGTAGGAGGGAATTAGGAAAGAACCATAAATACCCACTTCTTCAACACAGTAATGTGTACATGTCTAGACAATTGGATGAATATGGACTGTCATCACAACACAGATTGGTGACAACACAACAATGTTGTATAGCCAATTGGACTAAATCAAGTTTGTCAAGAAGACACATATGCAAAGTGGAGAGATATGAATGGGAAGTTTTTTTGTTTGAGAGACAGGTGCCATTTTGTTTCATCATGCACCATCCCTGGCAACTCTTGGCAGGTGACATAATCATCACCTCCACCAATAGTGCTGGAAGGTACCAATGCACCAGAAGTCAGGCCAATGCTGCCTGATGTGGATGGGCCAGGTAGTGCAAGGGCTGCTGAAGCAGTACTGCCAGGTTGCATCCCAGAGGTGTTAGGTGTTGGTGTGACTACCGGTGGAGGTTTGGCAGGCTAAGCCACAGCAGATGGCCTACCTCACTGTGCTGAAAATTGGTCTGTTGGCAGAAAGGTATGACATCAGAACAGTGTGATTCCAGGTAACCCACGCAAAAAAAAAAAAAGATAAGGAGTGTGAGGAGACAAAAAAAAGAGAAGAGATTATTAGAACCATTATATGTCACATGCATGCTTTATTACAATAAATATACTTTTATTATTATATTAGCTATACAGCTTTTGCAATCCCAAGAATGATTGTGAATTGTTACAAGTAATCCTTAGAATATGCAGATGTTCCATATATGCTTTTAAACATACTACAGATTAACTTAACAGCATGGCATTAAAGCCAGTATTGCTGCAATTAAAATTTAAAAATATTTGTTGAATATGAACGTATAGGTTACTTGTCGGAATTTAATCCACCTAATCTGAATACAGTAGTACACGTACGGTGACTTACCTAATACAATTACCAACAGCTACTGAAGAAAGCATGCATGCTTGCTATTACAGTTAAGATCTGCATGCTTCATGCTTAAGTTGCTACTGATCCATTGAATCCTAATACATTTAATACAATCTTGTTCATTTGTGCTGCATACATATCCCTTGCCTGAGTCTCTCCAACCTCTCAGCATGTGCCTTCCCATTCACTGAGCCTTCCTGTGCAGCTGTAAAATAAAGAAGGAGAGAAAAAGTGACATAAAACCATTATGCTTACCAGTGATGCCTATCTACACATTCCATATAATTTCTAGTTACATTATCTGTATACTTACACAACTGTGGGATGTCAGCAGCTCTAAACTCATCCAGCCACTGGTTGAGTTGTGCCTGCTTCCTCATTTCAGGTCACTGTAATGGTGCCTGCTCTGGTCCCCAGTGTGTGGCATGCTAGTCATACTGAAGACAGCCCTGGTTAGGCTGTTCCAAGCCTCACCCTTATACTGAGACCCAGTATAGTCCCTCTGCAGCAACCTACAGCTGTACCACTTCATGAGGAATGCAACAAATATTTTTGTCTCCTCCACACCCCACCTGTGTGCCCTGAATTTGGCACCATCCTTCCCATCTCTGTAAAGGTCCTCCAACAGCAGTACAAGTCTTTTCCTGCCAATTTGTGATATTGTGTTTTATGACTAGTGCTCAGACACATACAACCATGCCAATCACATTTTCACAATGCTAAGCAAAGAGAATCATTGCCAAAAAAGAGGAAGGGAGTTTATGAAACAGCAAGGATAATGTGATATTTGGCATTAATTTATGGCATGTGTGCTGCTATACCTGGTCAGATGGTCAACACTGAAATGCTAAATGACTTTTAAGCCATGACTTTGGAGGGATCTATGGGATAACTTATCGCATATTTTGTATGGATTAACACACTGTTAAAAGTCATTTGTACAATGTGGGATTCAAACCTATGTGAAAAAGAGAATACATACATGTCTACATAGGTGATTTTTCTTGATTACTACAGAAAAAGTATTTGCAATCATAGTCATCACAGATATACAGCTTAAAGAGTGACTGGTGCTATACTGCCATTAAGACTATAAGTGTGTGACATTACAAGGTCCTGACTTATGCATTCTCATCTGTGATGCAGGACCAGTATCTGACAATATACTGGAAATGGATAGACTTGCATTACTTTAGTAATAGATATATGATTTGTGGTACATACCGCACATGACATTCTGTTCCATAGTTATACCTATGTTATGGCAGGGTTTTTAATGATTGTCAGTAAACTATTATGTCCATCACAGATATGCAACTACATTTTTTTACATAATCATCATTGTTATGATAAACCAGTTACCCACATAATACATATGATACTTACAATGTATGTCTATACATAATCAACCTGAGATACATAGCTATTGGTATGCAGTATTACCTTTATAATCACAGTTTTGTGAAAAATGACAGTGGGACACACTTACTAAAATGTGGGTTGGGGTGGATTAGAACTCTGTCTCACCTGTGTTCTGACCAGGAGCTTGTCGAACTTATACCTGGTGCTAGAGGGAAAGCTCAGCAGCATGTACGTTTTCTACACTCAGTACTGTGCAGAGTGCTGACGGACACTCATTGCTACTGAACCTGTTAGCATGAAGGAAGGTGAACCAAATTAAATTTTTCACTTTTTTCCTTAACTAGTATGCCCTGCTTGTGTATAGGTAGGCACCGCGCTGATGTAATAGGCAATAGGGAACATATACTACTTTTGTAAATATTCATTATGACCCTTCCTCAGAAAAAATTACTACTGTGGAACTCCAGCCCGCTTTACCTATCTTCTCTCTTGTTTCGCTCAACGTATTTATATGTGTTCTACACAGACACCCAGGTAACGGATGCAATTTCTGCAGTCATTACCATTTATGTTGCTGACCGCTGTGCAATGCCGCTATGTCTGTTTGCACTTAATAGGGCAACTGACATTAAATTTTCAATTTTTTTAGGTAGTTAGCCATGTTTGCACTAAGCCACTTGCAATGCAAATAGTAAAGCCACCCCACCCCCCCAAAAAAAAAAAAATAGAAAAGTTAAAAAAAGTAAAAAAGTGAAACAAAGGTTGAACAAATAGACAGCTCTGGATTTGAAACATCAGACTAACACAGCTGGGGTGGGTTATCTCTCTTTGCCACAGACACAACTTTGCAACACCAATCAAATTGTGTACATACAAGCAATTCACATTTCATATCCAGTATTGAGTTCATACAATTGGACATTCTCAGTTGGTTGTACTTGTGTGGTTAAATTATTTAGAGCAATGAGTGATCACACAAGCATTTATGAATGTATTAGCAGAAAAGGAGCACTGTCTTTTTTTTTGCATTCTGGTCATTCCTCCCTTATCTCTGTTTTACTATCAGACATACAGTCTATAGTGCATTTTCTATCATTCTGCTTTCAAGGTGTGATAAAAATGCATAACAGTGAATAACAGTTTTCATCAAAGGCAGGGGACTAGTGCTATTATGGACACATACATATGTGTGTGTGTATATATATATATATATATATATATATATATATATATATATATATATAGTTCCCCTTTATAATCTTGAAATACTGAAATCTCGAATTTCAGTATCTCCAAACCATAAAGGCAAACGTTCAAAATACCAAAACCCCAAAACAGCCAAATACAAAATCGCAAACATATACACACCACACAGCACATACACTATCCTACCCACAGTACATACACAAACACAACAATACAAATCAACACACCTACACTACATATAAGCAGGGGGCAAGCCCCCGTGCACCCACCATGTGGGGGGGTCTGTGGCCCCCACACACCCCTACTTATATATACTAATTCTGAGATTGCACAAACAGGAAAAGACACCAAACACACACCCAGACATTCCACACTCCCTCTCACACAGACACACACATCACACATATGCAAATACCAACACATCCAACATTTACGCACATATACTTTCACCTGCCTACCCTAACCCACACGTACAACTTACAAACACACTCACATACATTCAAACTCCCACCCAAAACCATTACAAAACACTCACTTACCTTAAATTGCACCTAAATCCAGACATGACACCGTACACCATCCACAGAAAACACTGGATGTAACGAAACGTAAAGCCAAAACCACAAATTTGAGATATTTGAATTCGCGATTGTGCACTTTTGCTATTTTAAAAATTCGCCTTTATGGTCTCAGGATATTGAAATTTGAGGTTTCAGTATTTCAAGATTATAAAGGGGAACTATATATATATATATATATATATATATATATATATATATCCGTGTGGTGTTTAATTTTACTTAAAAGCTAGGTGAAGTTAGTGCCACACTTTGTAGGTGTTTCCACACTGACAAACCCACTGCAGAGAAGGGTGTCTGAATTGCTGTTGTGTTTTCCTTCACTCACACTAATTATTCAAAATTGCACGCCATTAGCAGCTAACAATAGTGAAGAGTCTACACTGTGTTTACATCTGCTACATAAAGTCAAAAGTTTGGTATCCAGCAATTCTAATGTGTTCACACCTCATTTGTATCTTCAGAGTGCTCAGAAAACTGAATCTACACTATGAAAACGTGACTGTGTAGCTAGGGATCTTGAAGGTGAGGAGACTTGTGTATTTCGACAAAACAGAAGATTGGTATTTCTTTGAAGGTGATTAATAGCTGGGAAAGCATTAGACTGAAGATCTAGAGGACTCTGGTTTAAGCATGGGTTTCAGTAGGGAAACTATGCAGAGAAGCCCTTATTTTGCTAAGGTATGCTTCTATTATTTCAGGACATTTTAGACTTTGTAAATATTTATAAATGTAGTTATATAGCCAGGAGAAAAAAATGACATTTTATCTGTATGCTCTTCTTATACTTCACTGTTAGCATAGGCAGTTTTGGCAGGCATTTACATTTGTGAGATAGACAGATTATACTTTCAGCACAACTAAGTTCTTAACACTTGATTTTGCAATTTTGTATCGTATTAGAGAGAAATATAATGTACATGTCGCTGACACTGGTGTTATGATGGTCCAGGGCAACCTCCACAGGAATGGTGTGCACAGTGAAAACTGGCATTCATAAACTGATTTCTTTACTATTTAGCAATGATAAATATCATCTGGTAATCAATGACATAATTTTTAGTCTTCACAATATGAATGTTGACAGAATGGGTGCTTCTACAAACCCTTACATTTTTTTGGAGTGTGTCGGGGTGCAACCTACCATTCTGTTGTCCTAAATGAGAAGTGTCTTTCAAGTGCTTTTATGTTGAAAATGTGCAGAAAACATTATAATATTGTTAAAAACATATACATTACTTATGTGATATTCCTTGGTTTGTACAAACCTTCATTTGTGTGAGAGAGGGAGGTGGGGGAGCCACCTAATATTCTTCTGTACTAAATGAGAAGTGTGTTTCAAGTGCTTTATGTTGATAAAGGGCACACAGACTGATTATTTTTGTGAATAAATACATTACTTATTTAATATTAATGTGTTTTATCCTTTCTTGTTTTTTGTCACATAAGATTATGGCACCCAAGCCTGCAAATCCAAGCAAACCCCCTTTCAGTGACACTGAGAATGAGGTCACCACCCAAGCTCTGAGTCTCCATGGAGCCTTCCTGCTTGAGAGATGTCATGGGGTATGGCTGTCAGAAAGGAGATTTGGAACCAGTTAGTCACCGATGTAAATGCAGTTGGTAGTCGCAGCTGCAATTATGATCAGGTGTGGCATCGGGCTACTGATATGATTTCTTCAGCATGGAGTAGGATGGCTGCAGTTGTCCAAGAACAGCTGACTACAGGGAGTGGTCCTGCTACCAAGCCACCATTGATACCAAATAAGGAGTTCCTGTCTAGCGTCTGAGATCTTGACATTTCATGGGAGCCTGCACACTGTGTGTTTGAAGCTGGAGTTCATGTGGCTGGGAGGACAAGTGTGTCCCAGGAGCAGCTTCCAGATATGCTTAAATATGGCAACATTTTATCGGTTTGAAGACTAAAAAATAATTTGGCTGCTACTGCTTGTGATACAATGATGTTTTTTTTCTGTCTGTACCCATCGATAAGTCATACAGTTATCAGTAGACATGGATGTGGGTGGGTACCTCAGACAAGTTTCATTTAGAGCTACTTCTTACAGGGGATATAGGCAATTGTGTATTCACTGACCCTGTGTTATTCCCATTGTGACAGTTAATAGCCATCCTTTCATTGCTTCACTTATTCCAGGCCCAAACTCCTTGCAAAGTGTTGAGGCAGCTGCACATGGTAAGCAAATTTTTCTTACTAACCATTATTTAGATATATATCATGATGTAATGTGAGAAGTCTGTAGTAAGCACCTGTATTGCTGAAGCATCTGAAATTGTGCAAACAGTGTTACTTTTTGTTCAGATATTTAGGGTTAATATTTAGGGGAGTAGTAATTTGTTTCCCGTGCTTGTTGTTTATTATCATAGCTGATCCTGAAAGTGGAAGTGTAGGACTCCTACCACCTGATCCTGGAATATAAGCAGGCTCTGATGATGATGGTGGCCAAATGGAGGCACAGTCAGGGAGTGCAGAGGTTGAATCTGACACTAAGGTTGTGACTCATACATCCCTGGATTTCCTTCAGACACACTCAGTATGCCTACATAAAACGAATTTCCCTGAGTACTCAAACAATGGACAGGTTGAGGGTGACAGCTGATAATGGTAGTGTGGTTACTGAGGTTTCAGTGCCAGTTGACTCTGGCCATAGCCAAAGTGTGAGTAAGGAGCCACTCAGGAGGATTGGTAGGGGTGATCAGAGGAGGCCTGTTATCTATCTTCCACCTGATGCTTTTGGCACTTGACATATGTTCAGGGCTATCATGGAGGCACAGGTACTAGGGCCTCCAAGGACATGCTTAGGTTTCTAGATGTGGCACAAGCTGACATGTGTGACTGCCTCCACTGTGTGGCTGACTCAATGGATCAGATGAATGTCACAAAAGAACACACAGTGTCTGTGATGGAATGTCTACTGGAAGGGGTACAGCATCTACATGGCTGTAGGGCCACAACATCATCTGGTGTTAGCCAATCTGGCTGTACCTGATCCTCCTCAGGTAGTAGCACCCTGCTTGTGTAGTGTCACTACTTTCACTGCTCTGTCAGTGGTTAAGATGTCAATACCCAAAGATGGTAGGTCACAGGGTCATGGACCTGGGCATGGTCGTGAGGGCAGCTCATCCAACAGACATCGTTTACATTCAGGTAGCACCACCACATTAGACCATAGGCATGGACATGCCAGTGCAACACCTGGCAGAGCCAGTTCTCACAGTCAGGGCAATGACAGCTCACACCTGCCTGACATGCCAGGATTGTCTGCTAGCACAGAACTTGGCTGTGTTCATGCACACACTCACACACACATTTCACATTGAGTGCCCATGCAGACACCCACACATACCAGCTACATGAGGCATTAATGAGGGTTTCAGGTCATTCTGTCTCAGAGGGCATTTCATATTATCTACATTTGTGCCTGCCTGTGTTTTTTACTTGCACACACTCGTTACTTTGGTGTTAGCCTTGGCCTCCCCCCAACACCCAGTCTGTGCAAATAACTGTGCCACCCCCTTGTTTCTATCTTTTTGATTCATGGTTACATACATATATTGTCTGATGCACATGGTGGATGGCTAAATGAGTGCTTAGGATATGTATTGGTGATATTATTTGGATTTTTTTTTCAGATTTATTTCAGCATTTTAGCGTTGTGATTCCTACCTTGAAATCATTGATATGGCAGTTATGCTTATTGCTCTACTTGTGAGAATGTAGCAATTCACTGCTGGGCAACTCACACAGATTCTACTCAGGTACATTTTCAAGTAACTGCATGCAGGTATCTGCCATTGACTCATGTTCTTACACATTTATTTTTCTTTACAAGTTCAACACCTACCTTGACAGTAATGCAGTTACAGATATTGTCATTTGACATAGCCATTACATGGGTTAGTAAAGGTTGTGAGTGTTGCCTAGCATCAATTTTACTGTTATGTATGTGTATTGGATGGAAGTTGTACCCCGTAGGTGGTCAGCATGTGTGCTATTGATTGCCTCTTTGCTAGGGTGAGGGCATATTGTGCATATCTACATCTACCTACACCCACAGCAGCTGGGGGGTCCCCTCTGACTCCTCATATGTGTGTGGATGTGATGATCTTGCCAATGGTGGTAGCACAATTGCTCCTAGCTCTTGGTGCTCCTGTTGCATCAGTTTTTCCAGGGGGATGTTGTGTAGGACAGCACAGACTGTGTGATAATTCCAGCACAATACTGGGATCATACTGCAGAGCACCCTGATGTATGTAGGCACCAAATGCGTGACTTCAGCAGCCCAAACACATGCTGCATGATATTTCTATTTGAGGATGTGCCTCGTTATAGGGTTCCTCCGTGGATGTGTCTGCATTTCTGCTGGGCATCATCAGCCATGGTTCAAGTGCATACCCTGGATTCCCCCAGTAAATGTCCATATGGGACATCAACCATGGAAAACCTTTCGGAGATCTGTGAATTGTGGTACATATGGCAGTTGTGGTAACTGCTGGGGTTGCCTGCACATGCATTCAGGATGATTTTCATAGCATTATGCATGACCTGGCAGTTAATAGGCAGGAACCCCTTTCTGTTTATGTCGACCATTCCTGTTCCCTGGGTTGTTCATTGATCAGTATGTATGCAATATATAGTAACCAAGACTTCAGAAATGTGTGTTATGGGGTAGAAATCCTGCATAGTTATAACTCTGTCCTCACTGTCCTCAGGGGTATGGGAGAAACATACATATATATATATATATATATATATATATATATATATATATATATATATATATATATATATAACCTGTGGGTGTCTGAAAGGTTCCCATAGCTAATATTTCAAGTGCTGTACACACCTTGATCTCCACAGGTATTGGTTCCCCTTGGTTTGTTCTTGCTTCCAGGTGTGGATGACAGAAGTTGCAGAGTTCCTGAAGTGTGTTTCTATCCACCCTGTAGCACACTACTATTTCTGCATCATGCACATCATGAAAAGTTAAACAGGGTCTAAATACCTGTCCTCGTTGCCGGAGGTCTATCAGCAGCAGCAGCATAGATTTGAGCCTGTTACACATACTCATGCAGTAGAGCAGCAGCCCCTAACATTCTTTCCCTCCAGTGTAGTTTCCATGGCTGTATTCCAATAGGTTTTGGAATACAAAGCAAATGGCTACACTAAGTTTACATGATTGCTTTATAGCTTGTTGAATAGCTCCGCCATCTTGGATTGGTTGATTAGCATACAATTCAGCTGCTTATGCAGTAATTAGTATGCCATGATGTTTACCATGTTTGTGCAACTCTGCACATCATGCAAAGATGCTTACTGAATACAAATCAGCCCGCTATTATGTGTGTGTGTCACAGTGCAACTCGCACAGCATATATTACAACAAATTTTGTTCCATGATGGAAATATTCTTTTTTTCTAAGATGTAATAAAAACGGCCTAATTATAAAAAAAGTACAATTTGCTTTACCTATGCTTTCTCAAACATTAATTGTTTCACAAATTCAGAAATCATGTTTTGCCTTGAAGTGCTGTAAATCTGAATCATTAATAAGGTTTATTTCTTGCCTTTGGTTGTATCTGGCTATGAAAATGTGTGATTAAATAAAATAATATATTTTCAAAGTTTTCTGTGATTGTTTAGATGGTCTGCGCTCATTTATATAATCTCAATATTACTTTAGTCAAGATTAAATCAGTTCTACAATGCAAACTTCAAGCGCGTATTGATAACAGATGTTAAATAAAAGGGTTGGAAGAAATAGTCTTGTCTACTTTGTAAATAGTTAACATTTTTAACTATTTTTTCAACATATATGGCTCCTGGTCCAACTAAGCCATTTTACAATGAACTGAGAGTCTCTGTAGTCACTTTAGTATAATTCTTTGACAATGAGCTGAAGACACCATTGGAACTGAAAGACATTTTAGTACCTTTAGGTGAATTATTTATTTATTTTTTCTGTAGCCAAGGTTATAGACAGGGCGGCCGTGGTAGTGCAGCAGTTAGCGTTGCCTCCTCAGAGCAAGAGGTTTTTCCGTTTCAATCCTCAGCTGGGTTGGAGTCTACATGTCCTCCCTGTGGTCATGTGGGCTTCCTCTGGTTTCCTCCCACATTCCAAAGACATGCTGTAGGTGGACTGGACACTCTAAATTGGCCCTAGGTGTGCATGTGTGTGCCTTCTGTGAAAGGTTGGCCCCTGGGCTGGTAACCTGACACCGTAAAACTCCACTGCCAATCATGAGCGGACAGGTGATCTGCCTAACTGGGAAAAAAGGAAGAAGAAGCCAAGGTTATAGACACTGAGTTAGAGACATTAATTATATTACTGTAAGTAGCTTGTGTGATAATAGTCATTCAAATTCTTACCACATGAGCTGTATAAAAGTTCAAAGACTGCCCATTGAAATGCCAAGTCCTGAAATGCTGAAATAAAAGACCAAAAGTATGGGAGAAGAACAAATATTGCACATTGCTTTACTCCTTTCTGCAGGAGGACAAGCTGCATAAACCCCCAATGTGAGGGGTAAGCTCCCCATACCCACTGAACTTATATAGATCAACTTCGAAATTGTCATACCTCAGAAAAAATTGAATATTTTCTGAAGAATGGCAATCTCGGACTTAGCATATGTGAGTCCATATTTTTGGTTATTTAGTCTCCACATTCCAGGACTAAGCATTGTAAATGTTTAGTAAGATGAACATGTAATTCAGACGTTTTTACTGTACATCCTACTGTTAGATTAAATTGTAACACAACAAAGAATGGGTATTGTTTTTCCTAACAGGCCAAGCAGTTATAGCCAGAGTCACTAGACCACAATTCAGAATAAATACTGCTTTACTACATGATATCTGTATTAATGCCAGACAGTAATGGGCAAAGAAAAATAAAGCTGGGGTATGCTGAGAAGTATGCTTGATGTTAGCTGTGTATCTGCATTATCATAGATGTCTAATCACAAGGAAAGTGGCAATAAATGAACATGCCAGTAGAGAGTGCCACACCTGTTATGAAGGTGAACCAGAAGAATCAGCCGAAAATTGTTGAGTGGAATAGATTCCAACATACAGCATGAGCTAGTAATGGCAGTAATTTGAAATGGGCTACTGTGGTTATATACATTAAAACCTTTATATTTCTGGTATGATTGGAACAGAATGGATATGTGGATTGGAGAGACTCAACATAATCCTGTACTTGCATGTATCATGCCTGAAGGGAATGTAAGTGTACTTGAAAACTTAGCCATTTATTTTGCTGGGTGCATAATTCTCCATGCAGGCTTCCCTCTAACTATAAATAAAGAGAAAAATAAAGCATAGTCAATATAGAAAAAAATAAAAAAACAGTAGAGATAAAGATTTACCATAGTTTGCTTTATTAATGTGAGCACAAAGTAATTCTTGAATTTTGTATATTGGAAGACAGACAGGCAATTCCCTGGATTCAGCAAGCTCTGCATGGCGTGCAGGAATAGAGCAACAGCTGCTGGAGGCAATATGACTGCAGTGCAATTCAGGAATAAGCTCCAGGGACATGCACAAGTGCTCCTGCACTATTCCTGCACGGACACAACTCCTGTATGCAAATTACCCTATTTGCAGGTGAAAACCATGCATATGAGGTGAATATGAGATCCAGGAATCTGTCAGCTTGACGTGCAGGACTATTGTAGTGTGCAAAAATGTACTTGGTCAGTAACCAAGTACATTTCTGCAAACTACAAAACTGAGCCATGACAGCACCAAATAAAGAATGTATAGTATGTGTAAAGCATGGCAATGGCCAAATATATGGCCATTGGCATGGAAAACAGTTGCCAAAAAAAAAAAAACTTTTATTTTTTTTTAGCCGATTTCGGCTGTTTAAGCATAGGGCAGCAGCACGCAAACGGGATCGAGCTGAAAATAAAAAAAAACTGAAATAAGCATTGTATCCAAAATCACTAATTTGCCATTATACTCAATGGCAGGCAGAAGACAACACGGCCAGTGAATAGTGGTTGCTATGGGGGAAGGCTCAGTGTGGGACTTGTACCTATGCATTAGCAGGCTATCCTATGCAAATGAGGGGAATGATACTGAATCCCAGATATCTCCTCAATGCTAGCCAGCACCCAACCGTGTAAGTGCAGGAATACCATGGTGCAAGCCTAAGAGTCAACTGACATCATAGGGGGGGTGTGTCAGGCATACTGTAAGCTTATTGGAGCCCTGTGGCTCGGGTTTGCCCTTAGCTTAGCAGAGCTAAGCAAGGGGGTGTGTCTGAGGCTGCCTAGCACTCTTTACATTGCCTAAGCAGGTGTGTGCACCATGCACCGGGTTTTAAAGAAAAAAAAAACTAAAGCAGGAAATAGCAGATCTGTGCACATCTGAGCACTGTGTTTGCACGGCGTGCCCCTGGGCTTAAACAGGAAGGCAATGCGAAGGGAAAACTGCAGTAGGAAGGTAATCAAGGAGAACTAACATAGCTGGCAGGTGAAATGTATCAGAATCAGCCAGTTACACAGGCAGCAGACCAACCCAGCCCAGCACACCACTATAAAGGCATCAGACCAGCCCAGTCCAGCACACCACTTTAAACTATGCAAACACCTTACCCTCTGTTGTTTCCACATACTCTATACCACCAGTGTACACAAGTGGGGAAAGTTTACCAAACAAAAGCAATAAAATGATAGGGCTGCAGCAGTTATCATACATCAACATGTGGAAGAGGCTGAGTGTGATGAGGATGAGAATGCTGTCGACCAACCCACTGTGAGGAGAAGAGTGTACAGACCCAGGGTAACCTACCATGGGCTACATGAGCTGGAGATAGTGGAGTGCTATAGGGTGGGCAGGGAACTCCTACAGCAAATTGTTGAGCTGTGCTGGCCACACCTCACACACAGAACTAACAGAGGGGACCCCATCCCACTGGATACTAAAGTATGTGTAAGCCTAAGAATTCTAGCCACAGGTACCCTCCAAAGGCCAACTGGGGATATCATGGGGATCTCACAGGCATCAGCATCAAGGGTACTCCACCGGTTCCTGGATGCATTGTCTGCACATGCCGGTGAGCACTTATATTTCCCCAACACCCATGAGGTGTTGGCCAGCAATATGCATCTCTTCCACCAAATAGCAGAATACCCTGAGGTAGTGGGTGCTATAGACTGCATGCAGATACACATCAAAGCACCACCTGGTGAGCAGAGCAGGGTCTACATCAACTACAATGGCTTCCCCTCCATCAACTGCCAGGTCATGAGTGATACCCAGGGCATCATAATGAATGTGTGTGCGGGCTGCCCTGGAAGCTATCACAACTCCCACATCTGGCATCTGATGCAGCTGTACCAGAGATTTGCCAGTAAGGCCATCCCTTATGGTCACCTAGTGGGGGATGCTGGTTACGCACTGGAGCCATGGCTGATGACACCCATCAGAAATGCACACACACTAGAATAAGAACTCCATAATGAGGCACACGCACAGGCCAGAATCATAATACAGCATGTGTTTGGGATGCTCAAGTCACAATTCCGGTGCCAGGACATATCCGCTGGCACCTTGCAGTGCTCACCAGCTACATGTACCAAAATTGTCATCGTATGTGCCATGCTACACAATATGATCCTGTGGAAATAGCTGCAGCAGAAACAGTGTGGGGCAGGGCAACACAGTCCCCCACCATTGTCAAGGTCTGCACAGGCACAGAGTTTCTCGGAGGAGGAACAACCTGAGCCTTTCCCAGTAGGCAGAAGGAGGCATGCCCAGTATGCCCAGGCCTTGGCAAAAAGGCAATGCATAGCACATACACTGACATGGTAGGGGCCCAGGGAATAATACCTCTCTCTCACTCACACATAAAGTAAAAGGGATGCCAAACATGACACTATCTGTACTTAACCATGTATAGGGAGTGTACTATGTGCATGTGACATAGTCAGCCCTCCAGCACCATCCTCAATACTGGCACAGCCACAAGGTAAGTTACTCCTCCTACCAATTGCCAAATGGTGTAGTATGTATTGTTACTTGTATCTATGGTATGGATGTGAGAATGCAGGGGAATTGGGTGGTTGAATGGGATGCCAGCAGATAGTACACACCTATAATGGCAGCATGAGATCTTTAACAAATACTGGTGTCACCATAGTAGCCAGTACTAGACAAGGTGACAAAACTTACTGCAGGAAATGTGCTGGGCCACATGTGTGTCCATAGGACACACACATGCCAGTCAGGGAGGCTCACATACCCAACAACAGTCTCAGCCAGCAGAACAGGTGTAGACAAACACAAACAAAGGCTGTGCTAAGGCCTCTGATTGATGGCTGTGGAGAATATCCCCCCCAAGACCTGCACAGACAGACTACAACAGGTCAGGCAGTGGGATGTTTGTTCTGAAGGGTAAGAAGTCAGAAAATGAAATGTAGGTCAATCAAACCTAAAACCTGTAGTACACTGATATGCCTCTAATCAGCATGATAGGTTAGAATACAGAATGAAATGGAGTACCTGAAATACCACTACAGTCATAGCAAATGTGTACAGGTATCAGGTGTGCTCGCCCCAATCCTATGTAGAAATGTAGTAACAGTCAGGTGTGCTGCCCCAATCCTATGTAGAAATGTACTAACAATCAGGTGTGCCCCCCAATCCTATGTAGAGATGTAATAACTATCAGGTGTGCCCCCCACAATCCTATGTAGAAATGTAGTAACAGTCAGATGTGCCCCACCAGTCCTATGTAGAAATGTAGTAACAGTCAGGTGTGCCCTCTCAATGTAATGTAGAAATGTAGTAACAGTCAGGTGTGCCCCCCAATCCTATGTAGAAATGTAGTAACAGTCAAGTGTGACCCCCCATCCTATGTATAAATGTAGTAACATGTATGTGTAGGTATAATAACAGTGGAGCACAGATTACCTGAGCTGGCCAAGGTAGCAGGATAGATTGTAGAATGTGTACAATATGCAGGTCTGTGTGTGTTAGGTTGGTGTGTGCTGTATATTGTGTGGGAGTGGTCAGTATGTATGCATGGTGAGGTTTGTCCTGGTGACCATTGCACAGTACTGCCGATGACAGGGCCAAGTTCTCACAACTGCAGTGCCAAACACAATGCTTCACAGCAAAACACATTCCCGCAGTAAGCCATAGTAAATGTTTGGAAGTAATATGTGTCACCATCTGAAAGATGGACATAGCATGAATGTCAGTCCAGATATAAAAGCAGTACACAGGGGGAAGTACCCCAAACAGACAATGTATAATATGTAACTGTCAAATGGACATACCCTTTGAATTGTACATACAGCTTTGCAGCACATTATTTGGGCTTATAGTAGGGAATACCAATGTCATCTGACCAAACACTAGCAGACCACAAAGGTCATAGGAATGATGTAGTGAGAAACAGCTGATGTCCCTGCACAAGCCAGCATAGATGGAATGCCCCATGTATATCTGTGAGTCAGATGCAAGTAGTGTCCATAGCACACATGCACCCAGCTCACCCTACCACCACCCACAGGTACCTCTGCGGTCTCATCCCTGCTGTTGGGAATGAGTACAATATGACCCCCACCTCTGTATGTCAATAGTCAAAGAATGCAGCATGCAGAACAGGTGTCCCATGCAGGTGTGTCCCTAGCTGTAAGCAGCACCCTGCCAGCATCCACACCATTGGATCAATACTGACAGAAAGTATTGGCATGAACACTTTGTACACCTACCCTGTCACCCCAGGGGAATATAGTGTATTCCAGTCTGAGACTGTAGGAGTGATAGAATGCAACGGCCTACTACAGCCGGCCTTCATCACTACCAAATGACCTACAGTCCTCTGCCAAAGGCCTGTGTATCAACTGTACTGCTAATGTATGTTATGTCATGGACTCCCAAATAACAACATAAAATAATCCACAGAACCCAAATGCAAGGCCATGTGGACAAATCACAGTAACATGTACACCATGTCCTACTGCATGAACTGTGGACCAACAGCAAATTACTGCTGTGATGAGGTGATAACTATAGGGAACATATCAGATAATGTTTGCATAATGTATGGAAGAGGATAGAATAATAGAGGGGGGGGGCATGGGCAGCATGGCGTGCGTGAAGTCCGAAACTCAGCCGTATGCACATACTATTACTGGCTGCAAACACAAGAATGGGTAGCTACAAACCTGCTTGTAAACCACAATGTGAAGGCGTAATGTCCAGAATTATGACCCCTGCCTCTGGGTAACTTGTGTGAATCTGTACAGCTGTGAGGTATGGCCACAGCAGGATATGGCCATACTGTCACGTCAATGGATGTACAAGCATGGGATCTTCTGCCACCACTGTACCAAGGTGCTGAACCATTTACACAGACCCAGCAGCAAGTGTCTGCAGCTTCCCTTCCTAAATGGAATTATTGTGCAAGAATATGTAGGCTGCTGACCAAAATACTGGACACAGCTGCATTCACCCTGTGCTCCCCAGAACATCACTGCAAGCAAATATGCATACCTGACAGTACTTGATGACATAAAACATCACAGTGTATAACAGTACATATGTCTGAATATCTCTGCTAACACCAGGACCATGTAGCAGAAGCAGCACAGACACAATTACCTACAGTAACCTACTATCCTTTGCCCATTTTGACCCCATATTGTCAACTGATCTACCGATATCCTGCAGAAACAGTTTGCTAGCTGTAGGTGCAGAACACAAAAGTCTGCACTGGAGCACACTCTACCTGGAATGGATTCACACATTCAGTACAGAAGGTCATACTGGGCATGCTCCCACTCTTAGAGAAATGAAGGCCATGTCAGACAACAAAATACTAAAAGGTCATACTGGGCATGCTCACATACCTGAAATGAAGCCCATATCTGGCAACAACAGTGGACCATACATATCTGACAGTCGCAGATGTTAGTGCATACACTCCTCAGTACACACCAGTCATGCTGTATACACACATTGGATAGGAATACACACATATATCAAAGGACAACACACTATAATAGGACAAACATACACATACATAGATGTGTGGAAGAGAGTGACAGTGTCAAAGAGCCTTCCATCATGAGGCCTGTCCCACCCAGCACACATCCAATAAGCTAAAACCACATGATGTGCAAATGTCAATCACCATAGACATTTGCCTCTGGTATCCCTCAGCACTATACTGTCTGTGGTGCTTGTGCTAACTGTATAACATGACTGTACAAGTCAGTAGTCATCTAGCAGTTGTATACATGTACCTGTGGAATATAAACCTGTGTGTGCCTGAGTGTTGTGTGTCAGCCTCTAGATGAATGGGTTATGACCCATGCACACACACTGCACTCCCCATTGCCCTACTATGGCAAGCCTGCTGATGTCTTCACCTTGAAATACACCTTTGTGGAAATAGTAACCCAGTAATCTCTGTGGTGTGTCCTATAACTGTGTAATGCTGTAGTGAGATGTACTAGTTAAGTAGGAGTTCTAATCCCAGACATGGTAACTGTGTGTGTGTGTCTGTTTGTCTGTGTAGGGATCGATGCTTTTTAGGCCAGTCACACTCACTACAATTTCAAATACCCTACTTTGGCATGCCTGCTGATGTCATTCACTTTGAAATACACCTTTGGGGAAGGAGTGGCCCATTAATCTCCATGGCACATCCTATAAGTGCGTAATGCTGTAGTGTGATGAACTAGTTAGGCAGGAGTTCTATTCCCAGACATGGCAAGTGTGGATGTGTGTGTGTGTGTGTGTGTGTGTGTGTGTGTGTGTGTGTGTGTGTGTGTGTGTGTGTGTTTGCTTGTGTAAGGAGCAATGCTTTTGAGGCTATTCACAGTCATTAAAACCTCCATTGCTCTTCTTTGGCAAGCCTGCCAATGTCAATCACTTTGAAATACACCTTAGGGGAAAGGGTAAGCCAGTAATCTCTGTGGTGAGTACTATAACTGTGTAATACTGTAGTGTGATTTTCTAGTTAGATAGGAGTTCCAGTCCAAGGCAAGGCAACTGTGAGACTTGGTGTGTGGGCGTGCATGTGTGTGTTTGTCATTCGTATTCTGTGTGGCGGTGAGTGTGTAACAACTGGACTCATTGTGTAGTGGGTTTTGCAAATTTCTTATATGGTGGGCCTATTATATGTCACAATGTCCACCTTACAAGGATAACAGATGTCAAACAGCAGAGAGCTGGGGTTGATAATCCATACCCCTACATGTGACATCAAGGCCTGGTGAACAATTTAGGCAACTCTTGTGTTACCCAGACAACACTCTCAACCCATGTCCCATACACAAACACACTCGGCTAGGCAACAACCACTATGTTGGTAGTTCCCTGCATATTGCCCACAGATAGTAACCATGGTGTGATTGCAGCAGACCACAGAGGGCATGGCACCCTGTCCCATCACTACAATTGGCAGATAATTGCATACAGTACTTCTTCACTATGTTCCCAGCGGAGGCCTGCAACAACTGTGTTGCCAGCAAATGTAACCCACAAAGGACATACCATGCCTTATACACATGCCCTGTGTGGACAGATGCCACTGACACCAGGGAATACCTGTATCATGCTGTCAATGTAGATGCAGGATCAACCTGGTGCCCATTGTCATTAGCTTGATTGCATGTGGAGCAGCTGTGGTAACATTCCCATAGCCAATTGCATGGAAACACACTCCTATACCTAGGAACATCATGTGGGTGTTGGGCCTTTTCATTCACTGTGAGCAGGACCTCATGTCGGTGTTTGGCAAACAGCATCACAGATGGTATTGGGATATACCTCTAACAACATACACTGTGGAGACAGGCCAACAAACAAGAGGCGGATGTTCCAGACATGACTACAGAATGTACGTGTTGCTCTTCTGGAGTTGGAGTAATGTTAGTTTAACAGGGTTTGTGTGGATATGGCTAGTCTACATGATTTAATACCTGTCATGACAGTGTTATGGGTTTGAGGAAGCTCCCACCTGTAGCAGTGTTTGGAGTCTTATGTTTCTTGCTCTACTCACAGATCACCTATCTTAGAACTGCAGAAGCATAGTCTGAGGATTGCAGTCAGTACATGGTGACAGCCATGACAGTTACTGACTTCATATCCATCACAGGACATATGTCACAACAAACCCTGTTACAACAGTAAATGTATGAGGGTATCACAGCAACATGCCAATATTGGCCCAGTGTTTGTGGCTCCAGCCACAAGTCTGTCAACCTTTGTACATATGTCATGTAGTAAGAGGTGCATATGTTCTGTACACCATTATTTATTGACATCATACCTGATAACAAGCTAGTCAGATATCAGACTGCTAGACATGTTATGTATAGTAGTGGTTATTTATCTGGACATAACCTGGACATTCTGTGGTTGTGTGTACAGTAGTGGGGTCCATGTACTTATGGTGATTGTCGACAGTATATGTATTGCAAATACGTACCTTGGCCTGTGTACAGACTGTGGTAGATGTCATTGTTCTTGGTCCTGTTCTATCTGATGTTATATGCTGCTCCAGTGTATGGTACCCAATTGGCTCACATGTTTGGAGGGCCAAACACACACATGTTCCATACCACAGACAGGCATTGGACCACACTGTGTTGTGACCCAGTATATGTAGGGTTAGTGTGTGAGTGGCACATATGAGGATGGTGTTGATCAGACAGTCCATATAGTGTAATATTAAGCTTGCATAGCATATGTGGCTGTGGCCGTGTTCACATTGGTTGTGGGTATGCACTTTCACACAGGTGTCTGTTACTCTATGCCATGACATGCGTGTAGAGCCTGCTATATTTGCAGGTACATGTGTATTCCCCCATACAAAATGTAGGCCAGTGTTGTGGCAGTCTGCCTGTAGTTTACACAGTGCTTTGTTACATGCCTAGCAGTTTAGTGTAATTACCCAGTGTGATGTTATGTCCAGATATTTGCAAGACTTACTGCTGCCAGGCCACCATAACTGTTGTGTATTTCTGACAAAGCAGTGGTATTCTGTACAGATGTATGTCAATAATTACTGGATAGTATGTGGCCATGTGACCTCTGCACAACCAGTTATTATGTGTCAGGACAGACAGGAGTGTGTGAATGCATAAACTGTGTGGGCATATGTAGTCCAGTATTTATGTGATATACCCATGCACATGGCTGTTAACATCCACATTGTCATGCTTGGTCCACATGTCTCGCATGAAGAGGATCTGTGTATACCTCTGGACTGACCAGAAAGTGCCAGACTGTCCATATATATTGGTCATATCTCTGCTGTAGTCCACAGGATCATAACTGTGCTATCAGTGGTACTGTACTATGATATATATAGACGTATACATATCTACATACATATATGGATAAGTACATATATATATATATATATATATATATATATATATAGACATATACAAACACTATATATACATATACACATCTATATATGTCTACACACATATATATATATATATATATATATATATATATATATATATATATATATATATACACACACATATAGTTATAGATATCTACATATATATCAACATAAATAGATATATCTGTATATATATATATATATATATATATATATATATATATATATATACACACATATAGTTATAGATATCTACATATATATCAACATAGATATATCTGTACATATATGATGTACATACGTACATTTATATATATATATATATATATATATATATATATATATATATATATATCGTAAAACAATGACATCTACCATCGTATAGTATTCTTTTATGAAGGGTTCTGATAGTTTTTCCTATATAACAATTTTATATGGGAAAAACTATCAGAACCCTTCATAAAAGAATTTATGAGCACATGTTTGCTATTAAAAATAAGGATTTTAAAAATGCCTTGGCCAAACATGCAGATGTATGTTCAGATTTCAAGAAATTTACCTTCTCAGTTTTAGAAAAAGTAAATGATCAGTTATTTAGTGGGAACTACAAAATAAAATTAGAATGTAGAGAAGCTCTGTGGCAAATTATGCTAGGAGCGGATGAGTTTCCAGGCTTGAACGAAGCCATAAATATCAAATGCTTCCTGCAAGCACAAAGGTTATAATATTAATTAATAATATTATATTGTTTATTACTAGTGTTTATGATGAATGATGTACTTATAAGTATTTTTAAGAGTACTATTTTTAAGAGTACAATTTTTAAGAGTACAGTTTAAGTGGCATTATATATTTTAAATAGCTAACTTACTATGTTAAATTGATAGTAGTTCATGAGTGGATTATTATTTCATGTGACATTAATTATTGTTATTTAAATTCATGTGTTTCTATGTTTGTTGTATTTCTGAGGAAGTTCACAGTCATTAAAAGTGAACGAAACGCATAATTTGGATTTATTTTTTCTTCCACTCGTCTTTTGAGTCATTGTTTGGCACTGTGTGGTTTTACGAAGTTTTTGGTTGCTTTATACTTCAGTTTTTGTTTCATATATATATATATATATATATATATATATATATATATATATACACTGAGAGATCTATAAATGGTCATATATATGATGCACTATACCAATGTATATGAATATATATGTGTATGTACATGTAGACATATATCTACATATGTATATGAGTATATCCATATCCTCGTCATGTGTAAACATTACTGTTGTGTATACTTTCCCTGATGTATCACACCATATGTATCTGATATGTGCATATTTAGGTATAACAACATATGTGATGCAACAGTAATATCACTAACATGTACTATACAATTGTAGAAGCTACAGTGATTGTTCAATACTATTCAATATGTCTACTGACATATGTATTGGAAATACAACAACTGTTTACACAGCTGTCATGGCATAATGGTTAACTGTTATGACTATAGTATACAGGGCCCTGGGTTCGAGAGCTGTCTATTTTGTTGCTGGGTACAACAAAGGTTGTTGGATACAGAGTGGTTAAGGCAGTTTTGAGCATCCTTAAGTGGATTTGCGCGGGTTTGCGTAAAGCTAAGTGGTGATAACTTATGGTTAAATGTTCGGGCACTGACACCATATAGGCTTTGCTTACCAGTGCGCAAATCTGCTTAGCTGTAATATTGCAGCAGTGCTGACACCGGCTAAGCATGGAGCAGTCCTGGTAACCTGTGCTCACATCTGAGTCTGATAAAATAGCAGGGTAATGACATCTGTAATAGGTGTATGTGATGCCATGTATATAACATCTGTCTATGTGCTGTCAGTACAGTAGCAAGGGGTGTGAGTGTCATGTCTGGGGCACTTGAGTATATATGACCTGTACAACACTCTTATCCATGTGATTGTGTTACATACAAGGGTAGTATCCCAGGTTATGTGCTGTCACACTGGCATGTAGTGTATCATGCTTTTACCACTGTTGACAGTGCTTTCCCAAGCAAGATTAGATTGCTTATTATAGTAATGGCAACAAGCACCCCTGCATGCATAGATGGACTCTGAGTCTTCAATGTCGTGTTCCTGGTGTGTGAGCTGTGTCACACTCTTTATTTCCTACTGGATTATGATCTGACATGTGGAAATTAACTGTAGACTACTGTGTGTATAGCACATGTCAGTGAGGGCTGCCAACATGTAGTAATGGCATACATATTGGTGTCAGACATCTATCTGTCGACACATTCATCCTACTGCATAACTAGTTGGCAAGCTGGCTGTCAGTCCCTGTACAGATGTGCAGATGTAGGTATCCAGTTTGGATATGTACAGGCAACCTATGCTTGACTGACACTGACATGTCTGCCCAGCTGTGTTATAATTGGCACAGATAGGACACAACACCCTGTACGCAACACATGCCATGGATACCTACACTACACTATCACAGTCAACAGAACATGCTTGGGTACAGGTCTTCAACACAGACACTAACCATGTTTTGTAATACATGTTACATACATGTCAACTGGATCACCTCACCAGCCATTTGCAGGAGGCATCCAGAGGATTGGCTGATGCATGTCACTCTCACCCTGAGGGTCACCACAGTGGTGTCTGTAGATAGATTGCCTGCTGGCACATGGCAGGTGTTATGATACCACTGTACGCACATCCCCTACACTTCCCATCTCTCCATGGACAATAGCCAGGTACACACCTATAACCACATGCAGCAATGCACCCCAGTACTGACAAATATGCACATGTGACTTACTGAGGATATCAGTGTCTGTGTGTATACCTGTAGTTGGGAATACCATGAGGCCCTTCACACCCACCGCAACACCCATTGCCATAGTTAGATGTGGCTGCAGCTGAACCGGACATTACATGTAGCCTGTTACGCTTCTCTCCCTAAACGCTACCTGAGCCTTGCAGTACCAGCACAACACTGTTGTACAAATGGGTTGATAGGCATGGGATACCCACTGTGTTCTGGCAAGTGTGTGTATGTGTATATCTGTAGGGTACAGCATTCCGAGGCTACATACTCCTATAACAATACACATTGCCACAAAGTATTACAAGTAGTGATGTTGCTGTCCATAGGAGAGGCATGACAATGCATCACCCTACTATGCCTGTGGCATGTGCATTAGATGCATATCCCTGTAGTACCACTCTTGGGATGGACAATGGGTTGTACTGCAGTCCTGGTCAATGTGTGATGGTGGGTATGTCAGAGTGTCATCATGGGTTCCAGTGTGTACAAAATCCACAGTGGGGTGTGGGTGCTGTGTACACTGTCATTACACCATGTTACTCTCAGTGCATGTCCCATGTACCACTGTATGGTGACCACCGTCACCATCAACCATACAGGTAACTGATAACACAATCCACCCCAGTTATGCATGTGCTGTGTACAGCCTACCTGTAACACATTGGACGCACTGACAAGGTAGTTAGCACTGATAAGCCCAGGTCTCTCGGATGTGTGTCTGCCTGTTATATGTCTGTTAATGTGTATAAGATGGTATGTCACACTATGTATAGTCCATATACAACCATTACATCCCCCATTACCATACTGTACATGCCTGGAGATGTCCTGCATGTAACATGTAACCTGGAACACACCTCATCCTAAATGCTGTGTGGTGTGTGCAATTAAAGCCACACACATCAGTAACACTACATACCTAGGTAGTGGTCTATTCCCAGTGTTGCCAAGTAATAGTGTGCGTGTATGTGGAGGGATCTACTTCAGGTTGCTGAATATACATGTCCCAGGGGTCACCTGGGACATGTGGCACAGGCAGTAACTGTTATACAGACCTGTGACATGTGTTCAACTGTACCCAGGATGTGGCACAGCCATGGTGTCACCACAGTGCTATACCCCTTGTGAGATATGACAGTAGATCATCCTCCTGCTGACACATGTACATCTACAACACAAATGGATAACATTATGGAGACCATAATAACTTAGTGTTACTAACAGCTATACTGCATCATGGCTGGACAGCTACACTACCTGATATGTAAGCATTAAACATTGACAACATGTTACACAGCAGTACATTGGTACACTGTAGTACAGTCACAGTGTGCATCAGAACCATATTAGACTGTCCCTGCATCAATGTTATGGATGACAGGGATGTGGCACAGGTATCATCATATACACAGGGTGTGTTGTTGGTTTGCCAGAGACCTGGGGTGGTCCATACATTTGACACCATGTGTGTGGGTTAGGAGTATAAGTTGCGGATATGGGCATGGTGATGTGGTGTGTGTAGGCATGGGGTTGCCCTAGGTGTGTTTGTACAGTGTGTGGGTATGTATGCACAAAATTCTGCCATGTGGCTGCCCTATACAGGTGTTTCTTGGACAGCTGCAGACCACACCTGGCAGGGTGAGCAATTCACTGCCTCCAGCCATGGACATGTGGACTGTGCCTGCCAGGGGTTCCATGGGCATGTCCAGATGTGCTACTCTCCCCTGATGATGACATATGTCCGCTGGAACCAGGTCCCACCTGGGACTGGCCAGGGTCACTTGCACATGGCCTGCTGTGGTGAGGTGTGGACAGTGTCCCCCTGCAGTGCTGGGGCTGGTACTGCCACTATGGGAGTGGCTTGGTGTCCTTGCATGTCCATGTTGACCACCAGATGTTGGTGTTGCTGGCTTATGTCCACTCAGCCTTTGCCCCTCTCCCACCACATGTTCTAGTATGGACAATCCACGGTCGATGAGGCCCACCATCTCACCCAATTGTCTATCCCTGACCTCTGTATAATCAGAGAGGGCACCTGCAAGTTCATGGAGGTTGTCACTTACAGATGAGAAAGCAGCCCTCTGCAACCTCAGACCCTGTCTGGTGTACAGTTCCATACATGCCTGCACCCCCATGACAGTCTGAAACATGTGTCTGGTGGTACCAGTTGTGGCACTTCTGCAAGTGGAGCGATGACCAGCGGCCCTCCCACGAGCACACGGTACATCTGCTTATGTGGTGCCCTGCTGGACATCCGGCTACACCTGCTGTGTCTAGATACCACACTCTCCTGTGCACTGCCAACAACCATCAACTGTCCCTCTGCTATGGTCACTGGTGATGGGGTATCTATAAGCACTGTGATTGTGTGTGGGGATGGGGTGGATAACAGAGGGATACCAAATGATGGTGCAGTTTCGACCTCTGCCAACCCTGCCTGAGCCTCAACACACCTATCATCATTTTCGGTGTCTGTATGGACACCAAAATCAGATTGCATGCAGGAGGGATCCTGACCCACCTTGCCAGGTGAGGGGAAAACAAGAAACGCTCTTTAAGACCTGTATGGCATTGCATAACAGTACACATATATACACACACATATAAACACACATATACACACATATACACACACACACACACACACACACACACACACACACACACACACACACACACACACACACACTCACACACCTACAGGAGAGGTTGCACAAAGATAGTACACACAGACATCCCATTACCCATCTGTCAACATGCATAACATATGGTACTCAACAGCATGCAGTGCAGCTATAGTCAATCCATGCTAGCAACAGTATACATGTGTGTGATGCATGGGCTGTGTTAGTAAGTGATGCACCTTCCCCTGGAAAACACTGCACCCATGTACACAGCATTGCTGTGCACCTGTTCTGCACCCTGCCATGTACTGTGCACCATACCTCACAGGTGTATACACTGCTGAATGTGTATTACTGTGTCAGTTATGTCTGCACTAATGCTCACAGCCCCTATGTATTTGTCTGACACATACCTGGGATGATATGTGGAGAGATGTCATTTGTGAATGCCTGATGTCTGATTTACAGATGTCAACATCAACAGTGAATGTATGACCGATACGATACTATTACAATGACAACCGTCTAACCTTATTGTGGCTATGGGGAGTGTACACACCCTTATTGATATGATGCCCTCTTCCTTGACGTGCCATGGGACTACATCACTACATATGTTGACATTACATGAGCCTGATATGTGACATATTTCCTGTACAATCAAATGCAGTGTCTAACAAATGTGTTAGTTGTGCTGATGCTGACCGTGATGCATACACATTGTAGGTGCATATGTGTACACTCCATTATCATGACGGTTTGTTGCACCTACTGTTATGTGTACTACAGCAGTCGCTATTCCTGGCAGGGGTATACGAGCATGGGCCATCTGCATTTGCCAGTATATGGTCAGTCTGCCCTACACATGTCCCCCAAATCTGCATGATTGCGAGGTCAATTCATGTGCACATCCCTTAGAGTTCACACACTGCCGTCACTATTGCTGTGGAGTCAGGGTTACATCTGCCACAGTTCCTGACCCTGACTGTTTGCAGATACAGCTATCTGTAGCATCCTTAGGATCCCTATGCAGTGCACTGGTGTGTCCTGATGACACCCCCTCCCCACCTTCAGCCTTTTTGCAGATGCTTGACAACTATGACCTATGCATGTGTGTCAGTTTGCAGTGTCCCAAACACTGAACACTACGTGTAAGAGCCTAGTCCCAGCTAATGAATGGCAAACATACAGGTGTACACTGACATTGGCACAGTACAGATGGGGATGGTGGGCTGGAAGTGGGGTGAGGCATTGGTTGTGCAGCACATGTATCTAACATGATACTGTCTGTAGGTTTCCAAAATGGTCATAGTACACCAGTACACATTGCAATGCATGACTTTTGGGGAACTCTTCTGTTATGCATGCACTACCTGTAGAGAGGCCTGGCTGATTTTTCCTGTGGTACAACTGCCACATCTGATTACCCTAACCCATAGGCCACATGTTTGCAGAGTCCAGGCAAATGCTGACATGGGTACTGCACAGCCAATACTTGCTAGACATTCCTGCAACCCCCTCAGTGTTGTGGCATGTTACTAGGCAAGCCCGCATGACCAGTTTGCTACATGTGACATCATCTGCCTTGGATGGCCATCTGTTTATTTCCTACATCATTCCTGCCCCATACATCCTTGCCACATAAATGGCTGTCTGCACTGTTTGCCATGGTATATGCAATGGTGAGGTATGGCTACATGTCCAGCACATGGGTGCTACCTGTTGGGTATGGGGCCCATGTCATGTAATGTAAGATGTGTGCAAGCCATGGCTGCCTCTGCTGCAGCTAAGTGTGCACATTTGATGGCCACATGTCTTGGACAGCATACCAATACGTGGTGTGACACTGGGGATGTGTACTTGCTGAAAGGTGCATTTCTATGACAAATGCATGCAGTCAGTACCTCAACAGCTGCTTCCAGTATATTTTATTTGGAGTGTGTGAACACATATGCTTCCAGTGTTTGTGAAGGTATGTATTCCCCATATTTGCTGCCCTAACTTACGATTCCATATTACACAGTCATTGCTCATGTTGGGACCACAATGCATGTTTTAAGGGTTGTGAACCGCCGTATTATGATATGCCCTAGTGTAGATCTATAACAATTGCCATTGTAATACTGGCATATACACTGTTGCAGCACTGTATAAGGGTGATGTTTCATACATGTCTCTACTGTAGGCCATTTGTCCCACCATTATGTTCATCTCTGTGGAGACATTTTGCAATGACAGGATGTTAGTCATATTGCAGGTGTCTGACATACCCTTCAAAATCACCATCATGGTCACCACTGTGATGCAGTGCATTTAACAGCAACAATACGTGAACATGTACGGCATGCATTATGGGTAGGTGTGTTATATGTGTGCATGGAATATACCATAGCTATAACATGACAGGTGTATTGGCAAGCATGAACAT